>NC_087063.1:74555852-74719640 GCF_963678635.1 Symsagittifera roscoffensis | reverse complement strand
AATATCTCATGACAAGACAAGCAACAATAGTTTAAAGTCAACGTTTATAAACACACAGAAAACTCTTAATGAAACTAGAAGTCTAACACAACAAGATATTCAATCCCGATCACATTTTGTGAGCAAAGAAATAGTTGAAACACTACCTACCACGGCACAAAGTATCTCAGCTATACATCCAAAAATTACAACACCACACAATAAAAAATACTCCATTTCCACCGACGACATTACAATCAACAGTCGAACAATCAGTCGTTCCAAAACACTCGCATATAGATTATCAAACAAATAGACCAACAACTTAAAAACGACCACCTAACAAACCAAAACACACAAAAGAAAATAACTTTGCAAACAATTATGATTTTCCACTAATATTAACATTAGCAATCTGATAGCACGACCACTTTACACAACACAAAATTTTTCCTAGGAACATTATTATACCCAACAATTACCAACAAAATTCAATATCTCAATCTGCAAACTTAAATGATAAAACAAATTATCAGACAGACCGCATTAAAACTTATTTTTCAGCAAAATAAAAACAATTCAAATAGTATACCTTTCACACGAAGTCACCAACACTACTCTGAAGACGAAGGTTCCTTTTATCGAAACCAACAACAGTGTGAAAATAACCAACGAAAAAACTACTGGAATGACAAAGATCAACCAGATGATAATTTTCAATCAGACATTTTCGAACCTTATCTGCATCTTCAAAAACCAAGACGAGCACAACAACAATTTTCTCAAAAACACAATTTGATACAACCAAATAAAAACACGCAATCACAAAATTACACTAATATTCAATGTTACCAAGCCGAATCAAGGAGAAATGAAAATTCCTTACCATATTATTTACAACAAGCTGAAATAACTAAAAACAACTCACAACTTTTACACAAATACCAAATGCAGCGGAATTACTTCAAATGATGATGAAACCATACCTTAAGGGTTGATCATCTACATCTATAACCAAACCTGAAACCTCAGCAGACGATTACTTAAACGCTGTTACAGCTAGCCTAACCCTGATGATAGGCAAAGAACCTATAATTACACCACTCCCTCAAAAATGGATTCATAGATGCGCGGCATTGAGAGAAAGAACATTTGACGGAGCAGCCCATCTATGGTTTCCACTTTAACCAAGATAGGTCAAAGCAGATTGGAAACGAATTACTCAAAAATGTTTGAATCTGAGCGAAACGAACAACATCAAACAGTTCTATGTAATGAAGCTCGCAGATTCCAAAACGACACCATGAAACAACTCGCTGTAAGAGTGGAAATTCTAGTACAAAAAGCTTATTCTCTAATTATCTAATACTACAAAAAAATGTTCACTGAAACACCACCATAAGAACACCACGATAAGAACACCACGATAAGAAAAATAGCAAAACAAAAGAGAGCAAAACATCCATCATCAATTCCAGAATCCGACATAGATTTTCGCAAACTTATAGAAAAGTTAGAACAAGTTGAAATTACAACGAATTTAGAAGAATTAGAAAATTTGAAGTCACAATTCTTAATTAACATCCAATCAACAACCTCAAATATTAGCAATACCCACGACTCCGATAAAAATTTAGCCAAAAAACTACCCAGTTTCTGATAATTCTGAAAAGAACCCAAATTTTAAGTAAACAATCTTTTCAAAAATGTTAAAACTATTGCCGCAGATACGGACACAGTATTGCTGAATGCAGACAAAAACCAGAGCATAAATCGAATAGACCACCATAACATAAAAAAACCAGAGAAATCCTTCTACCAATACAAGAAAAAAGAACAAAGTTTACCGAATAAGAACATAAATAGTAACAACAATTCGGAGAAACCACTTTAAACAAGCTACAATAAGGGCAGATCACAGTGCCCATATTCTAATAATTTTCGTCGAAGATCACCAGACAGACGAAACCCACAATATTATTCATAAAACAGATACAGTAGATCAAGTAGTCAGAATAACCAGTACAGAAACAACTATTCCAGATCAAACTCTAATAGAAGTAACTACTCAAACTATAATAGAACTCGTTCATACTCAAACTAACGAAATAAGTACTATTTTAAAAATCGGTCATGAAACTCTTCATAAAACTTCGATAGGAACTGTTCAAACAATCGTAACAGAAATTACTCCAACAATAGATCACAGAACTGTTCTACCAGCAGACCATAGAATAACAATTATAATAATGGAACCCGTGACATTTCTAGAAAAATAATCAATAGTTATCAAAACAGATCAAAAAACTACTCTCAATCATCTTATTGAAATAATTCACAATATCCAAATCGACAGAACAAAAACTATAAAAGAAGTATACCTAAACATCAACGACAAATCAATCATGTACAATCTACAAACAAAACTACCCCAGACCCACCAGGAGTTGATAACACGTAAATGTCTAAAATACAACGAAGCGTATACACTGTGAAAGCACAGACGATAAAAGCAAAACCGAAAGCACATTAGTTATAAACGTGCTAAAAAGAGAACATGAAAATGAAATTCCAATTGATTCGACTTATTTTTAGAATGACAATCTTAACTCAAACTTTCAATAATCAAAAATTAATCAAGATATTACAATAGATTATACCCTTCATCAAGTCAAAAATCACTCAAATAAGAACAACATATATCAAAACACAACAACCAAAGTAGCTCCACCTAAAAAAAACATTTGAACAATTTACTTTTTTTGAAAAGCCCAACAAAAAATTTTCAACAACCAGACCTTGAAATATTTATTTTAATCGATTCAGGAGCAGAATCAAATATCATTAATACTTCTACAAAGAAAGAAATCCAAAAATTAAATATAAAACTCTCATTTTCTAAAACTTCAAGCAAGCTACCCTCAATACAAGGCACGAGTTCAACAAACTATAAAAATATTCAATTATCACTAATACCAACCTGAACAATGGAGGAAAATAAACATTTAATTAAACCGTTTAAGCAGATATTCTATATAACAGTTATTAAAGACAATATAGTTGGAAAACCATTTACTACAAAACCTTTTCCGATTATAAACATTCTAAATAGCAAACTTTAAATTACAAATAAACACTCAAGAACGAACAATACGTTTCTAACATTTTTTCAAAGACAAAGCAACCTCCATTTTTTCCAAATTTTACCCTATCTCGAACCAACAACGAAAACACTCAAAACCACTAACTGGAAATGTATACAATTTTTTTATCAATCAATATATACACGATCGGAATACACAAAATATGTAAATGTCTGAACTTGAATTTAGGCCGATTCACTATTTTTTTAGAGTAACAAAATCATTAATAAAATATGCGAAAAACACAAATACAGATACATTAGCACTACTTGTATACATCAATTCGCCATACAGAATTACAAAATTACACTACCTTTAGTATTACTAGGATATTGTGAAACGAACGCAACATTACATCCAACACAAGAAAAAGAATATGGAGTAATTAAGAATTTAAAATTATTACATTTGCAAAACAAAATGAAATTTGCCAATCAAGAATTCTTAATGAGAATTATCTATTAACAACATCACAATTTACACAAAACAAAACACAGATTACTTAACAAAGACCCTTATTTTAAACCTACATTTTAACATTCTCAATTTAACCAACAAGAGTTTGAACACTTAGCAAAATTACTATAAAAATATCCCATGGTTTAGGCAATGTCAAAATTTGAAGTCGGCAAAATACATTTGCCATAACACTTTTCATATAAGCCCGACGCAGTATTTAAGAAAAAACGCGCAAGCAAAGTTCCAATACAATTACAAGACAAAGTAAACAGACTTTTACACATTCTCGAACACTATGAAATAATTTCACTAGCCAAAAAGTCCACTAAACTAAGCAAAACACCCTTATTATTCCAGTAGCCATATTCGCAAAAGAACTATCTCTTAAGATAGTTTTAGACGCACGATATCTAAATTCCTTAATTGACGAATCAAAAAGCAATTGACCCATTGAGCCCATACAAGTAATACTCACAAAAACAAACGGACAGTACTATACCACAGCTGACATGAACAAAGCATATAAAAAAGGCACTAGATCAATCACGCCGCTTGAAACAATTCGTTATTGGAAACCAACAATACGATCTCAATAGACTATTCTATGGTATATACATATGATCTTCAGCTATTTCTGCTGTCATGGATAAGGTTTTCAGACCACTAATTTTATGTAAAATGTTATCACATGTTTGGACGATGTTCTCATCCAATCCCAAACAAAATAAGAAATGTTCAAAGTCTTATATAAAAACCATCAGATTCTATTAAAAGAAAATATGAAAACAGCCCCCGACAAATCACATTTATCCACACTTGTGTCAAATTCCTCGGACATATTATTGAAACAACCCGATTTTGAAAAAAAGACACAACCAAAAAACCAAAGGACAAAAAAAGAAATACACCAGATAAAAAAGAACAAAAAGGTTAAACACAAACACAGACTCTGCTCAAAGAGACCAAAAAAATTACACACTCCTCTGGCCTCGAAACGACGTCGCTCGAAGTACATGTGCCCACCAAACGCTCAGTTTGCGACCCTCAATTTTAACTAGGAGTAGCTCTAATGTGAGCAACTCTTTAAAATAACCGAAAATAAAAAAAAAACATTTTTGCGAAAACATTAATAACAATCATAACTAAAACTGAACTCACCAACAAGTTGCAGATATAAATTTGTAGTGAAAAAAAATTTAGAAGAGCAAAAGGAACGAGCAGCAAAGGGAGATGAAAAGACCAAATTCCGACTCTATTGTTTTGATGCCGTAATCACAATCCTCAAAGTATGGAGCCAACATCGCAACACTGGTACCCATTGGACAAAAACAATGACCAACGCGATAATTAACTCAAACGTACGAATCCTAGTCACTTGACCCTTTACACAGATAAGTCAAACTCTATCTCGCTATTCGATAATTAGTTGAGAATGCACGTACTCTCGCTCTACTTAACGAATTCGACACGTCACTATTTGATTCTGCAACCTAGACCGAATCCTTCAACTCAACCACAATACACGAAACCCACTTCTGCAATACGAGCAAATGTACTCCATCTGTCTCTATTAAGACAAATACTCCACAATACGAGCAACAGTTTCTCTTCTCTCTTCGCGCATTCACTACTTCAAAGAATCTATTCCAAAGAATCAAGAAAATTTTCCATCCATCCTTCACGAGAACAAACTTGAAACTTTACTACTTACGAAAAACCAGGTTGGTTGTAATCAGTTTAAAACAAGTATTGATGTTATCCTATTAAATTCTTGATAACCATCTGTAAAATTTTTGCAACTAAACAATCAAGATCCATTACTAAAGCTTACAATAACTTGTAAGGCTGAAACTATTTGTAGTTTCAGCGAGAATAGAACAAACTTAGCTTAGAAAGCTAGCAAGCAGCTGTTGTTCCTAAGAACCGTTTTTGATTCTACGCCACGCAATAACACCAGTATACACTAGACCTATTGAGGTTAGGAGATATAAGAGTTAGATTAGGATTGTTATTAGACTACGAAAATGCACGAACCTAGCCGGTCCGTTATAAGATAACGTGACGAACAGACGGTGTACCTTATCTGAAATTACTCTATGAGAAAGCCACCCAGGACCAAAACTCAATAATGAAATTCTCTTTTAATATAATTAGGAGTAGTATGAGTAATATTTTTCGAATCATAATCAACTCAGTATGAGTAGTAGCTACAGTTGGAGTTACCTGTTTGATACTTTATGACTTTGTTATAGTGATCGGAATGAATTATATTAATTTAAAAATTTCAAAAAATAGGTTTCATGCGAAACCTCAGTTGTTGCTGTAAAATGAAAGCAAAATTTGTGGAGAATTTAGAAAATTTCTAATAAAGTATTTTGTCCCTTGCATCAGATTTGCCTCAGGCGCTAAAAATTTTTCATAAGAACTTCAAGCAAGTATATCCTTACTTTTCACAGGTCGTCTAATTTTTTTTAAAAAAGGAATATAGATGAATTTCATAATTTTGCTCACTGCAGGCAAAAAACAAATCAGAGGAACGTTTTTAAGTATTTTTGAAAGGTTTTGATCAAAAATATGTTTTTTTTTGCCGTAAAGCGCCCGTAAAAATTGCCATAAATTTGGATACCGTTAAACACCCGTGTCGAGGTCCCAGGCACATGTCCAGATTTTTTGGGTTGCGGCGCATCAGGATTTAGACCCAAATTGCATAGTCGCTCCGAGAGTTTGGGTCTGGAAAGTCTGGACATGAGTCGCGCAGAGGGTCGCAAAAGTCGATGTATGTTGTCAGAAAATCGAATGATTCAGGTGACATGAGTTGTCATGAGTTAGGAGGGGCGTAATAGTCAGGTACTAAGTGGACACGCGCTGTCACTCAAAACTAGGATATGAAAACCCGGTTCCAAACAATTGCCTTTCCAAACAATTGAGCTTAGGTCTGTTTAGTGCAAACAAAGTAAGGAGCTACCAACCCACGCATTAAACCCACACATCACATTGTAATATTTTGAAGTGTTTTTCATGCAGAAACGATGAAAAAAGAAATGAACGGCTGAAAAGACAGTCTCATTATTCAGCCGCGTCTTTGATTCTGTTGTTTCTAAATGTGGCAAAAACCTCTCTGATCAGGTTTAAATCTCAATGATTCTCATTACCAGTTCCTGCCAACCCAATAAGATCTATCTCACAACTTTTTCTTGTTATATCTCATTGAGAGCAGCAAAATTTAACAATGGACAAACTCTCGAAAAGCTTTTATCTAGTCACTGAAAAGACAGTCCGTTTTTACCATCGAGACCAGAGAATTCAGCAGAAAGTCTCCTGCGTTGAAGAAAAGTAATCTGTGTTGTTTTGTTGTATGAACTTTGATGCAACATTCGAGGCTTTTTCGAGGGGCTGGTTGGGACAATTTTGGACTTGAAAATGTTGAAACTTGTAAAGTTTACATAAATTCTTATGCTGCAAAAAATAGGAAAAAAATCGGCTCATTTAACCCGCTCTGACCAATAATGGAAAAAACAATATAGAAATTTTTGTTAATTGGAAACTTTGCCGACAAAATTTTGAGAAAAAAAGCTCGTACTTGCTCAGATTCATTATAAGTTTTCTCAGAACCCATTTGAATCTGCTCTTTGTAACAAAATAAGAGTTCGGCGAAAATTGGTCGAAAGCAACAACTCGTAGAACCAATGTATAGTTATTTCAAAAAGCGACGATTTGCAAACTAAGCAACAATGGTACCGACAAGAACCTAAAATCAGAAACATTTTAATTTTTTTGCTGCCTCAAAACGATGTCGTCCAATTTTGTTTTATCTGCTATAAATTGACACAGAACAATTTTGAGGAACTTTTGGAAACTTTAAACAGCACCGATGATAAACGCGTGAGAGCTTTCAAACCTTTGATAAACGAAACGATATTGTGTTTGATAAAGCAAACGGCCTACGTGGTATTCCAACCTTGGCCGAAACGACCGAAACGCTATTCTTAATCTCCAGACAAAAGTAGCTTTAGTACAATGCATTTGTAGCTCAATTTTTTGCAGTTACGTCCACGTTCTTATTCTCTTTGCTCAATGGATAGTTTTTAGGCATAATTACATGTTTTGGTGTTTTGGTTTTGATGAACTATCTGCTCGATCATCAAAAGAAAATTTTCGACCGGAGTTTGTTCGTGATATGAAATATACCAATAGAAAATACTCAATTTTTTGTCTAGTCTATTTGGACGTTTTCACCCTGCTTTTCCTCGCTTTGATCACAACTTTTTAGTGTTATTTAATGGATTGACATGTTTTTTTTAGATCAGCAATTTTTCTGGGATTAGCATCTTTGCTCATTCTTTGACCAGCAGATCTACACATTTTGGGACCTTAATCAACCAGATCTAACCAGAAACATTTTAATTTTTTTGCTGCCTCAAAACGATGTCGTCCAATTTTGTTTTATCCGCTATAAATTGACACAGAACAATTTTGAGGAACTTTTGGAAACTTCAACATTAAATTGGCTCAAAAACCATCAACCGTTTTGCTTTAAACAGCACCGATGATAAACGCGTGAGAGCTTTCAAACTTTTGATAAACGAAACGATATCGTGTTTGATAAAGCAAACGGCCTACGTGGTATTCCAACCTTGGCCGAAACGACCGAAACGCTATTCTTAATCTCCAGACAAAAGTAGCTGTAGTACAATGCATTTTTAGCTCAATTTTTTGCAGTTACGTTCACGTTCTTATTCTCTTTGCTCAGCAACGTCCTCACCGCCCGATAAGGCGAGAACCGGAGCTAGCTTAACAAGGGGCCTTACTAATTGAACCGATAAGGTCTTATCTTTCTGTTGTGTAATCTAGTTACTTGGCCTAAGGGTTATTGCCACTGGGATCGATGATTCAATTGAGATTCCCAGTCTGCCAGTCACGTGTCGAATTGGCAAGCCATTACCAGCTCTTTTTTGAAGAAGTAACATACTCCTTCAGCCACCGTTGCTAGATAGTTTTTGCGTGGGCTTGTTCCTACATAGCGTTTTCGGTGGTCAAAGCTTTATTTAAGTGTTCGCAACGGTAAGCTAGCCGTGTGCCCATCTAAAAAGAGATTGTAAGGCGTTAATGCTTCCAATTTACTGGAACCGGGACCAACAGGCGTTTTTGGACTGGCTTTTAACGATTGCTTCTTTAAACAAAAGCGTGGTATACACTAGCTCAACCGTTTACTTGCGAGTACTGACGACTGCTTAGTTGACATGTTTGAAACTGCGCACTAATTATCACCAAGACCCGCCATGATGCGGGGCGCCGAAAGGATTGTATTTCCATCTGAAACCCTTATGCACTGACAAATTGCCTTATGCTCGAAGAGTTCTGTCTTGGATCCATCGGAGTTGGTACTATTGGTTGACTACAAAAGATTTGGCGTAAAGTGCTTGCGATAAACCTTTCTGCCCCCATGACGCGAGAGCCGGTTTCTTAGAGGGAACCATTTTCATGTGCACAGCACTGGTAGTCATGCAGGTGAACAAAAAACCATAACAATTCACCTCACAATTACTGATTGGCCGTTGAAAGTTACCAAGCCATTCGACAGAAGTCTGACAACATTCTATGTAACGTGCTCGCTTTGTGTTTTCTGAAAAAGAAAAACAACATCATTCAATGTGAGAGTCGCTTGCAGACCTAATACCACAGACCTAATACCATAGCAGACCTAATACCACCTAAGCTCATTTGTAATATGGATTGTAAAGAATCGAAGTGTTGATGGTGTTCGCATATCGAATTTGCCTAAAAAAACCAATAAGTGGCGAGAATCCAAAATGATGGAACGCTTAATCAGAAATTTGGTTTCGGCTAAGCGTTAAGTCTGTTCCGTGGAACGATTAAAGCCCTTAGTGCCGATAATTGTTGACTAAGGCGAAAACGATCTACTCACGGGTAGGCCAGGTTGAATTTGTTTGAACTCAACTAGTAACATATCAGATTGAGCCAAAAACATCAATTTCATTTTTACCATTGCTGATTTAACCGGTTCCAATTGAGTCATATTATATGAGAAGCCAAATAATCACTAGGACTGCAATGATATGAAATTTTGCAGTGACATCAAAAGAATGGCTCAAGCTTGATTCAGATCGGGAGCAAAAATAACTTTTTTGTTGAGACTAAATCCCCCAATTTAGGGATGTTCAGCAGGACCTTACTTATTCTCAAAGAGTCATCGGAATTGTCATGTCATCCAAGTAATCATCCAATTGGAATCTATTAAGTAATGCTTTAGATGCTTCAGCCCTCTTTTCAACGTCATCCTTGGCTCTTTGCTGAAGTGTGAACTTCGAGCACGTCGGGTATTCCCGAGCATCAGAATTATGCCGGGTATACTAAAGAGCTTACACAACCGAAGTAGCACATTCGCGCCCAAAACAAAACGCAAAAAAAGTTGATCACCAGGAGTTGCGAGACTACAAACTGATGTTGACAGAAGCGCATGAGTACGTGTAACGAGACTTGCAGTAAATCAGACCCTACGAGCAAAGATTTGTTCAGTTTTTAGTCGTAAAATTTTGACGCGCCAAATAAAAACAAGATGAGCCTTAACCGGTTTGTTTGGGTTGAAGAGAGGACAATGGGTAAAACCATTCAGGGGCAAAAATAATTCAGCAAATCCTGCATTTTAACGCAAACAACATATCTTTTAATAATGTTATCCTTCATTGTATCAGTTTATTTATTTATAAAACACTATCTTTGTAGAGTTTTTCGAGTGTCTCAAAGTTTACCAGCGCTGAGTAAATAACTAGATAAATAAGCGTTGGGTAAATCACTGCCATCATTGGGTCAAAACGTTCCTATCCGGTACCGTGTCAATATCATGGTACGTTGTTGTTTCAAACAAGTTATGCGCTCGTTGATTGGCTGCAGAACTCTTACCATGCTTTAACTAGTTAAGCAAGATCTACGTTCTCAGCAATGCGCCTGAATCAAGTAGACAAGATCCCTATCGACAAGGGAAGTGGATTAACCAAAATTAATTCTATCGGCAGACCAACAGCTATTAGAGTTTTTCTTTTCTTACCATAAACATAATCGATATTACTAATAATAGTATGTGGTGATAACAGTTTTGACCAACTGCCATACCGATTAAAATTAAAAAGGACGATGACAAAAAATTTTCAAAATTAGCAGATATGGCAGGCTCAGCGTTAATATACTGATTTGTAGGGGAAACCTGATGGGGTTGTAATTCATATTCAAACATATATGACCCAGAGTCGCCGATACTTTCCTATGTAATAAGGCTGGCAGCAAACTCCGTAAAAGGTCTATGGATAAATGGCAGGCCTTCTGCATTCAATTTTGGCACAATTTCCACCCGAGTAATTATGTGTTAACAGCTGCTGCCTAATGAGAGCTAACGGAGCTCTCCAAGGCGGCATCAGCTGTTTTGGCTGCAAAGTTTTCTTTCAAGTCGGCATCAGCATTGATGTGCTATTTTTTTCCCGATCTGTTGTCTTCTCATCTTAGCTATTTTCAACAACTAGCTATCTGTCAAAAATGGATGGTTAATACAAAGAAAAAGTATTAAAAAAATCACAAAATGCATTCGGCACTAAAATGGCCGGCGCAAAATAGTTTTTCAGAAAAGTTAATTTAGCACCAAGCCTTCAGGAACATGTATTGAGCGTAAAAAATCTTGTTTTCTTCCAAACTACGCAAAATTAGGTCACTAAGTCAATAAAACATGAGCGAAAACCAAAAATTACATTCAAGCTCAGCACTGAGGCGACGCTGAGAGTCGCACCAGTTTGGATACAAGTTTAAAGCTAAAAAACTCTATTCATTCATTTCTTTCTCAAACCAAACAGATGGAAACGATAAGCAAAAAAACTGTCTTGAAAACGGAAACGATGCACAAATTCCTAGCGCATTCAAAAATTTTGCTTAAGTTTATGCAATAAAACAACATGCTCATTCTGCTAGAAAACTTGGGGATCATAATGAGCCCTATCCGTTGCTTGCTATAAGCTAAAACTGAATTGAGAAATCAAAATGAAAATTGACCAAAATGATTGCAAAAGTTAATTAATTGCTACAAAAAACATTCAAAAAAACTTCAAAACAAGTTTTAAAAAAACCGTTACATTAACTTTGTCAAAATTGGAAAGTTAAAAAACTACTTTCAACAAAAAAAGACGCTCGTTAAGGAAATAAAAAAACACAAATTTTACTTTTTTTTCGAAAACGTTAGCCGGGAAACCACGTATTTGAATATCGTTCCTTAATCACCACAATTTGTCGCAGACGAAAGATTCATGTCAAAATTGCAAAAAAAATCAGAAATATATGAAATTTTTTCCGAAAAGTGATTAAAAAAACAAAACGCAGTTCAATCACCATAAACCGATTTTAAAAAATGAATACCACAATCACTAATAAAACTGAAAAAAAACTTAATCTAACAAAAAAAATCAGAAACCTTTTGATAAAAAAACTGAAAATTAAATTCAAAAAATTTCCAAACCGAAAAAAAATTTTATTGTTGAAAAATTGTGAGCATCAAATTTGGTCAAAAAAGTGCTTAATACAAATTTTAAAATTTTACAACTGTAAAACAAATGTAATTTTACAACTTTTTTAAACAAAATGTAATAGGATTGTCTACCTGCATAGATAGCTTTAAATAAGCGATGTATTTAGCTTGTAAAAGGAAACAAAACTAAGGCCGAGAAAAAATACAAACCGACGAAGTCGAAAAAACAAAAAACACCAAAGAAATTTCATTAAAAGTATTTGATTGGCAAATATATTTGAAAAGCTCTAATAGGGTTCCACAGTGGGTATACTGCATGCATATGTTGTGCACTGCATGCATGCTGAAATCTGTGAACACAGTTCGCTACGGGTATAAGTCTAGTACCCGGTTGCAGAACATTTGCTATAGCAAACATTTTGAGAAATACTTACAGAGCAAGATAATTCCCATGTTTCAACAAAGACCACAAAACAGATAGGCCTGTTATGATCATGCAAACGATAGTTCGACAAATTTAATAGTTTCAATTTGAAAAAAAAAACGGATCCTTTCCGGGTTTCAACTTAGGACCTTAGTCGTCTGTTACGTAGCGAAAAGTAGACAAGTCATGAATTAGACTCGTCATAAAGAAGACAACTACTATATTGACCAATCCGAATGGAGAACAGGAAGCATTCATTATTTATTTCCTTTAGTTTGCTTTCTGTACTCGATTCTGATTGGTTAATGTAGCATTTCTCTACTCTATGACCGGTATGAAAAAAAGGCTTTTTACTTTTTACCGTTCTTCTGAGTCGTCACAGGCGTAGTCGTTCCGTCTAGTTCCCTCGTATGTCGGCAAAAATTAAAAGGGAAGTGGAAAAGCCAAAACCAAACAAGATTTGTACTTACTTAATGACATCTGTGACCTTATGGTACGTCTTGGTGCCATTTGGTGTTTCGAAGTCACCAACCAAAACTCTTGCGGATCCTGAAACATAATTTAGGCATAAGCATCAATCAATTTGTCTGTTTTTTTTTCATCGCAGTTTCCTTTTAGCAATTTCTCAATTTAATTCGGGAAGGCATCAATTCTTGATCATCTTAAAAATTAGCTCAATTTGATTCCGCAGGCGTCTTTCTGCCGTTCCTGCCACAACCCATCCCCCAGCATATATAAACCATCAATTTTTCAACCCTACCTAACCATTGGTTTTTCCAAATTTTGATGAGGACTAAATGCCTTTTCATTTGGGTTATCAAACTACTTGACAGTTTTCACAATTTATTTTTATTGCGAATTTTTCGACAAGTGCAAAAAATGAATTAATCAAAAAATAACACAACCAGTTTTAACAAAAAATTTGGGTTTCATTAATTTTTTGGGCTACATATGGATAATTATCTGAGGACGAAATTGAGATAACAATTAATATTTTAATTGAATCAATTATCTAGCTTTTAATATTTAATTGAAGAGAAATGAGGATAAAATAGGATTGGAAAAAGGATTGGACAAAAAATATGTCAATCTGACAACGTAAACAAAAGGAGGGCAGCCAAAAGAGCGCAATATTTATTTCCAAACATTTCTTTATGTCATTATGCAGAACGGATAAGTTTAGAAATAACAACTTTAAAACGATTTTTTAAAACTTGAATTCAAATACTGGGGATTAAAAGAGCAAAAAATTTAGTTAGTATTGACAAAATTTCAGCTTTGGACCGCCCTTCAAAGCTTTTTTTTTGAAAAAATTTTGACCAAAAAAATAATTATGAATCAGCACCTTAACCATCAATTTTTCAACCCTACCTAACCATTGGTTTTTCCAAATTTTGATGAGGACTAAATGCATTTTCATTTAGGTTATCAAACTACTTGACAGTTTTCACAATTCATTTTTATTGCGAATTTTTCGACAAGTGCAAAAAAAGAATTAATCAAAAAATAACACAACCAGTTTAACAAAAAATTTGGGTTTCATTAATTTTTTGGGCTACAAATGGATAATTATCTGAGGACGAAATTGAGATAACACTTAATATTTTAATTGAATCAATTATCTAGCTTTTAATATTTAATTGAAGAGAAATGAGGATAAAATGGGATTGGAAAAAGGATTGGACAAAAAACATGTCAATCTGACAACGTAAACAAAAGAAGGGCAGCCAAAAGAGCGCAATACTTATTTCCAAACATTTCTTTATGTCATTATGCAGAACGGATAACTTTAGAAATAACAACTTTAAAACGATTTTTTAAAACTTGAATTCAAATACTGGGGAGTAAAAGAGCAAAAAATTTAGTTAGTATTGACAAAATTTCAGCTTTGGACGCCCTTCAAAGCTTTTTTTTTGAAAAAATTTTGACCAAAAAAATAATTATGAATCAGCACCTTAACCATCAGTTTTTCAACCCTACCTAACCATTGGTTTTTCCAAATTTTGATGAGGACTAAATGCATTTTCATTTAGGTTATCAAACTACTTGACAGTTTTCACAATTCATTTTTATTGCGAATTTTTCGACAAGTGCAAAAAATGAATTAATCAAAAAATAACACAACCAGTTTAACAAAAAATTTGGGTTTCATTAATTTTTTTGGCTACAAATGGATAATTATCTGAGGACGAAATTGAGATAACACTTAATATTTTAATTGAATCAATTATCTAGCTTTTAATATTTAATTGAAGAGAAATGAGGATAAAATAGGATTGGAAAAAGGATTGGACAAAAAATATGTCAATCTGACAACGTAAACAAAAGGAGGGCAGCCAAAAGAGCGCAATATTTATTTCCAAACATTTCTTTATGTCATTATGCAGAACGGATAAGTTTAGAAATAACAACTTTAAAACGATTTTTTAAAACTTGAATTCAAATACTGGAGAGTAAAAGAACAAAAAATTTAGTTAATATTGCCAAAATTTCAGCTTTGGACCGCCCTTCAAAGCTTTTTTTTTGAAAAAACTTTGACCGAAAAAAAAATTATGAATCAGCACCTTAACCATCAATTTTTCAACCCTACCTAACCATTGGTTTTCCCAAATTTTGATGAGGACTAAATGCATTTTCATTTGGGTTCTCAAACTACTTGACAGTTTTCACAATTCATTTTTATTGCGAATTTTTCGACAAGTGCAAAAAATGAATTAATCAAAAAATAACACAACCAGTTTAACAAAAAATTTGGGTTTCATTAATTTTTTGGGCTACAAATGGATAACTATCCGAGGACGAAATTGAGATAACACTTAATATTTTAATTGAATCAATTATCTAGCTTTTAATATTTAATTGAAGAGAAATGAGGATAAAATAGGATTGGAAAAAGGATTGGACAAAAAATATGTCAATCTGACAACGTAAACAAAAGGAGGGCAGCCAAAAGAGCGCAATATTTATTTCCAAACATTTGTTTATGTCATTATGCAGAACGGATAAGTTTAGAAATATCAACTTTAAAACGATTTTTTAAAACTTGAATTCAAATACTGGGGAGTAAAAGAGCAAAAAATTTAGTTAATATTGCCAAAATTTCAGCTTGGACCGCCCTTCAAAGCTTTTTTTTTTGAAAAAATTTTGACCAAAAAAATAATTATGAATCAGCACCTTAACCATCAATTTTTCAACCCTACCTAACCATTGGTTTTTCCAAACTTTGATGAGGACTAAATGCATTTTCATTTGGGTTATCAAACTACTTGACAGTTTTCACAATTCATTTTTATTGCGAATTTTTCGACAAGTGCAAAAAATGAATTAATCAAAAAATAACACAACCAGTTTTAACAAAAAATTTGGGTTTCATTAATTTTTTGGGCTACATATGGATAATTATCTGAGGACGAAATTGAGATAACAATTAATATTTTAATTGAATCAATTATCTAGCTTTTAATATTTAATTGAAGAGAAATGAGGATAAAATAGGATTGGAAAAAGGATTGGACAAAAAATAGGTCAATCTCACAACGTAAACAAAAGGAGGGCAGCCAAAAGAGCGCAATATTTATTTCCAAACATTTCTTTATATCATTATGCAGAACGGATAAGTTTAGAAAAAAACAAATTTAAAACGATTTTTTAAAACTTGAATTCAAATACTGGGGAGTAAAAGAGCAAAAAAATTAGTTAATATTGCCAAAATTTCAGCTTTGGACCGCCCTTCAAAGCTTTTTTTTGAAAAAACTTTGACCAAAAAAATTATTATGAATCAGCACCTTAACCATCAATTTTTCAACCCTACCTAACCATTGGTTTTTCCAAATTTTGATGAGGACTAAATGCCTTTTCATTTGGGTTATCAAACTACTTGACAGTTTTCACAATTTATTTTTATTGCGAATTTTTCGACAAGTGCAAAAAATGAATTAATCAAAAAATAACACAACCAGTTTAACAAAAAATTTGGGTTTCATTAATTTTTTGGGCTACAAATGGATAATTATCTGAGGACGAAATTGAGATAAAACTTAATATTTTAATTGAATCAATTATCTAGCTTTTAATATTTAATTGAAGAGAAATGAGGATAAAATAGGATTGGAAAAAGGATTGGACAAAAAATATGTCAATCTGACAACGTAAACAAAAGGAGGGCAGCCAAAAGAGCGCAATATTTATTTCCAAACATTTCTTTATGTCATTATGCAGAACGGATAACTTTAGAAATAACAACTTTAAAACGATTTTTTAAAACTTGAATTCAAATACTGGGGAGTAAAAGAGCAAAAAATTTAGTTAATATTGCCAAAATTTCAGCTTTGGACCGCCCTTCAAAGCTTATTTTTTTGAAAAAACTTTGACAAAAAAATAATTATGAATCAGCACCTTAAAAACAAGATTTTTTAGAAAAATTTCAAGTATGAATCAGCACCCTAAAAACGAGACTTGTTAGAACAATTTTAAGTGCGCATCAGCACCTTAAAAACATTTTTAGCAGTTAAAACAAGTATTGGGTTTTATGTAACGTTCTTTGGAACGTCAGGGGCGGGTTTAGGGAGAGGGGGAAAGGCTCCTGACTTATTAGAAAACCCCTCCCGACCCAAAGGATATTCATTTTTGAGATATCCGTTTTTGGTTTTTTTTTCGGACCTTAAAATTCTTCTGGCGCCAATATATACTAATCTTATGAAGGGAACGCGCGCTAAAAAACGCAGTTTTTGTGGCCTGTTTTTTGCAAAACTTGCTAGGGGCGCAGAAAATTTGGCCAATACGCACTTTTTAGTGCTTTGGGAGAGCTCGGAAAATCAATTTGATCGACATAAAAAAGGTCGACAATATTTTGAATTTTTTTTGAAAATCAGCCCTCCGCCCACAAAAAAATTTTAGATCCGTCCCTGCCATAAGTACAAATGAGTGGATAATCCTCTGAGGATACAATTAAGGCTCGAGTTACCGTTTTAAGTTGACTTAAAATGAATTTTTTTCTTCAAATCTTTGTTTTTTGTCCAGTTTTTATCATTGAGTTAATCAATCCTCCTCTCTATCTAATATTTTACTTGTAAATTGATGTTTATTTATTCTGATTGCATTAAACATTTGATTTTCCTACCCAATACATTGGATAATCACTAACCCGATACAAAATAAAGTTAAGAGATAGTTTATGAGGTGGAAAAACTTCGTAGAGATAGTTCAAGAAGTGGAAGAAAAAACAAGCTTATTTTTATACTAGTGTACTGTAGAAATGGTAATCGTACTGTTTTACATGTTCTAGTAACCTAAGCCTAAGATTGTTAAGTCAAAACCATAAGTAGAAAATTAAACGAAAGGTCAAGGCTCAAAATAGCTCGCCATTGGAAGAATTAGTCCCTCCTATGGCTGAACACCCAAGTGAAGTAAGATGATATAACTAACAACTCTCCCATAAATTGAATCTACGGCAGCTAACTTTACGAAACTTATAGTACGGATACTAGAGATGACTCGAGCCGGGCATGCAAAATCCCGGACACCTTATACCGCACTAGACCAAGTGATAACGGTTCCGGGAAAAACAAACAGCCCCATCAGAACTCGGCAGCTAGTCGTTTGAACAGCCCAAAAGTTCAATTTGTTATAGACCTAGGAAAATTAAGTTTATACGACAGACCTCCTGGAACCTGCTTCTGGTGTTATGCCTTAAACAAATAGTCCCCATTCCGGCTTCCGAAAGTCGTTTCTCGGGCCCCACTGATCGCAGGGAGCCAAATTTTTGTGATATGGTAGGAAGTGACATGGTACATTGTGTTTTAGAAATTGAACCAAATCCAACGGTTCCTTCAGAATTTATTAGGCTCTTCCTTCCTCTATTATTAGCCGTTTCCAGTGAATAAAGATAGTGAACATTTAAAACAAGGTAACTAGGGAAGTACTAATGAGATGTGGCTAAAACTTCACAGGTAAAACCACCATGAGGTTCTTGAACCAAAAAAGGATATTGACTCCTCTGATGACCCCGGGAGACCTTTGAATGTCTTTTTGGCATTCGGGCCTAAAATAGCCAAGAAGACCCACGGTTAACAGCGGGAAAAAGTCTATTCTCCAGCTCCAACCCCAACAGAAAAAAGACGGTCGCTATAGTTAAAATCCGAGGGAGTTTGTCCATTCGGAAAGGAATCAGAAAATGAAACAATATAATTTTCACTTGGCAATGTTGGAGTAAAGGAGTTTACTAAACTGGACCTGGAAAATATTGAGTTGAGCTTAGGTATGATAATTGAACTATTAATAAAATTTGACAAAACCAAAAAAAGAAGTCTCAAAGGAAAGTGGTAGTAATAGGAGCGTGGCATGAGAAGTACGTCCCTTAAACAGAATGATCGGACGGGAAAGTCACTGGGCTCCTTGGAGGAGATTTTTTGGCCCACATTGATCTCTAATGAACAAACTAGGTCACCCTGTTAGCTAGAAGGTCGAGGTTAGAACAGAAAATAGACTTGTCTGTGTTGAGAAGGCGAGAGACGGGGTTATAAAGCATATGCGGGGGAGTGAATTAAGCAAGTGCCAGGGCCGATAGGAAAATGCGTTAATAGTTTAGCCAAAACTATGTAAAAATAAAGATAAAGAAGGGGAGGTTACTGGAGAGCTTCCAGGAGTCAGATCAAGTATTGCTTTTGAGTCGAGTTATTGATTCTTAACGTTAAAGAAACAAATGAGCAAGCCGAGAAGGTGAACTGGTCCGTGAGAGCTCCAGCGTCTCTTATTAGTTTAGTTGATTTAACCCAAGTATCGTACTGCTTGATAAAGTTGCGTGAGCTGAGAGAATTGTTGGAGTTGACTAATGCGAATTAAATCAAGCGCAGATTGACGAGCTAGCTGAAGAGGCGTTTGCCAAACAGAACAAAAAGCGGGCTTTGTAAGAAATTTTAAGTTTCATTTAGAAACCTTTGAGCATGAATTTTTTTTCCTTCTGTCGGAAAAACAACAATGTTGACCATATTTCAAACCATGTATTTCATCTTTTTACTTAGTCGGTTGCGTTCCTTTTTTCTTCAGTATTTTATGCCCACAATTTAGGGAACAAACTAAAAACGCAAAAGGAGAGCCGAAAACAGCAAATCACGAGGAAGCTGCGAAGCCTTTTGATCAGAGCCCTTCATTTTTACCACCATCATAACCCTTTCAGGTCTGTAGATAATGTAGTGTCTTAGTGTCCCCCGCTATAACGGTATAAAGTAGAGAAACTCTGCGATCGTTGAGGATAGTGAAGACGTGCTTAGAGAAGACGTCTCTCATCTTTTTTTATGTACAAATTAAGCGCCACCTAAATTTTTCAGAGAGTTCCAAACTTGTAACAAAAGTACACTAGCGAGCAAAATATGTAACAGTCGCCTACTTCAGGCACATATGAGGCTTAAGAAAAATAGGCACTATAACCATTGGCTCAAGAGTCAGGGACACTATCTCTTGTGTTTTTCTACCTCAAGAACGGTCGGAGCCAATTCGGTTCGCTTGCGACATGAGACTAGAACCCGTTACAGCTTAAAGGCTAGTACCAAAATATCCCCCCACTCTAGAAAATAAGAACGTTCCCATATTTAGGTCTCAAATTACCCAAAATACACGAACGCCGTTAAAAACAGGGTCAGAACAATCCGTTAAGTTACTTTTTATTGGACAGTGGAACTTTGATCCATTTCAGATGGATCAACCTAAAACTCGCCTTATCTCAACATAACAATCATAAAACACGCTCGAGAAAATTAAATTAGGGACTCACATGTTGATGCACTCAAGCACAGGGAGTAATTGAATTGATTAGCAACTCGAGAATTAGATAATATAACTAGATAAGTTTAATACTGGTCAGTTTTGATAACAGAAGTAAGTTCTGACTCTAGAATTGGAGTTTTTGTATGAACCATTGGGACACTCAAGCTGTCCACCTTTCCATTGAAGGTTCACTCTGGTTTGTTTCGAATAGTTGTTCTCTCTTTTTTTTATTATCTCTCCTCCTATTTCGGGATAAGACAGCTCTACTCGTGTCTTTTGTATCTGGAAATTGCGAATAGCAATTTCCTGCTGTTTTCTTAAGTATTTTCCCGCAATTGTAAATTCGATCGTTCTGATTTTTCACTTTGTGTTTTCAGTTGGTGCGAGAAAACTGAGCATGACAGGCTCCATTCGAAATTTTGAAAATCAAAACTTCACTCCAAAATTACGCATTTTCACGTCCCTCAAGGTCAAACCTCCAGATATGACCGACTGGCACAATAAAACGCAAAGTTGAGCTTTTTCAATCTTTAAAAAGCCCAACTTTTAAGACCATTTGAAACAATATTTACTTAGAATTAAAAAAAATTGTATCGACCGGCAGCAAATCAGCTTAACTACCCTCACTGAGAGTCTTATTTTTTCTTTTTAAGCACTTAGTTTTTTCTGGGTCCGCGAATGCCACTTTTCACCGTCTGTGCTAAATTTTGCATCGTAGTGAGCATAAACTAAAGAAATTTGGCATATTTAACGAACAACAATTTGACTTTTTTATCCTGCTCAGCATCGTAACTATACGCATTTTGCCATTAGAACATGTTGAACACTATTAAAAGTAAAAGTAATTAAGTGTATAGTTCAATATTTCTATTTTTACGTATTGTTGTTTCTATTGTCTTACGTGTTATGTTGGCGAAATGGGTGATGTTACCATGACGCTATGATAAAGTCTCTTCAAATAAGTGTTTGTTCAACATGGCAATAGTTTCGTTGAATTATGAAAACGTCGAAATAGTTTTTCAAACTTGAATTTGAAATATGGAAGAAAATGGAAAAGAGACAAAATCGTCCAGTTTTAATCTCACGAGTCTTCATATCAAAAACATTTTAAGAGAAGTGGCAGAATAGTTTTATTACATGTAGCTTTTTCAAGTTTTTCATCAACTTTGAATTGTTGTATGAGTTTTCTAAGCAAAACTGCATTTTCTTGTAATGTCACCTGAACAGATAATTATGATAAGCAATGAATTGAGTCGTACGAAGACCCTCAATTACATACAAGACCAAACAGTTCGATCCGCCGATTTCATTTGTAATCACATATTCGCAATTTAAAACACTATTGAAAGCCATAAATTTTTCTCTTAAACAAACTGGGAATAGCCAATTATAAAAGTAGGCTTTTAACAACCAGTTTTTCGATTAAATCTATAATATCAGATTGGCAGGATAATTAGCGAGAAAAGTCCAAAAAACGGTCAACAAATCAAAATTTGACAATTCCGAGAAAAATAGCTTCTTGTTTGAGAAAATTATGCAGAAGGGATGCACGCAACCTGTCATTTTGATTGAACCTAAAATCTCAGATTTGGGAGTATAGTTTTCGAGAAAAGTCCAAAAACTTTTTTAAAAAAACGGTCACAAATTTAAAAATCTTCAGAAGGGCCAAAAGTTTCAGCATCAAAAAAAATTTGAGCCTATTTGCATATTTAATTGAGCTTCTCGAAGCCCGTTGATTGAACCTTGATCTCAGATTTGGGAGTATAGTTTTCGAGAAAAGTCCAAAAACTTTTTTAAAAAAACGGTCACAAATTTAAAAATCTTCAGAAGGGCCAAAAGTTTCAGCATCAAAAAAAATTTGAGCCTATTTGCATATTTAATTGAGCTTTGAATTTGTGACCGAGAATTCGAGAAGCTGTATTTCATTGAGCTTTGAATTCGAGAAGCTCAATTAAATATGCAAATAGGCTCAAATTTTTTTTGATGCTGAAACTTTTGGCCCTTCTGAAGATTTTTAAATTTGTGACCGTTTTTTTAAAAAAGTTTTTGGACTTTTCTCGAAAACTATACTCCCAAATCTGAGATTTTAGGTTCAATCAACGGGCTTCGAGAAGCTCAATTAAATATGCAAATAGGCTCAAATTTTTTTTGATGCTGAAACTTTTGGCCCTTCTGAAGATTTTTAAATTTGTGACCGTTTTTTTAAAAAAGTTTTTGGACTTTTCTCGAAAACTATACTCCCAAATCTGAGAATTGAATGTAAATTCTCAGGCATGGCAGGGTAGTTTTCGTGAATATTCAAAAATTTAAGAAAAAATGGTCAAAATGGAAATGAATTTTCAGGGAGCGATAACTTCTTGTATTAAATTTTTTGTTAGTGCCCGCTAATTCAGAGGAGCTTTTTACTACCTGTTTTTTCCTAGAATCAATAAAATTGGATTTGAGAGATTAGTTTTCGAGAAAAGTCGAAAAGATTCACAGAACCAAAAGTTCGACTATTCCGAGGGCCACAAATTTGTGCAAAAAAAATGGTCGTAGCCATTTATTTATGAGAGGGAGTTTTTCAAAACGTTTCAATTCAATGAAACCAAAAACTCATATTTAAGAGTAGTTTTCGAGGAATTGAAAAAAAAAATTAAAAATTTGGGTCAAATACTCAGCCACATATTCAGCCTCATATTCAGGCTGTAGACAGAGGGGTCAATTAAAAAATACTCTACGTGGGTACGCATGCACACAAAAGTCTACCCTCGAGCTAACCCCTTTTGAAAATTAGGAGAAATTTCTGAGAAAAACTAAAAATTTTGCAAAAGTGAAAAAAATTTCCAAAACGAAAAAATTGAAATTTCAACAAACCGATTGGTAAACAAACAAAAAACTTGAAAAACGCAAAGGAGATTTTTGAAATTGTGTCAATCTTGAAATGGCCAAAAATTAGGTAATACGGCCAATGAGAATTTAGCCGAAATTATTTTGGCCGAGGTATTTTTTAGCGAAACAAAAAAAAACAAAGAAGGAAATAGGAAGTCAAGGCAAGTAAAATTACAAAATGCAGGCGTAAATCAAACCTTACAAAGAACATTAGAAAAAAATGGGCTCTTTTCCAGTTCCCCCTTTCAAAACATCGAGTTTTATGTTTGTTTTACGTGTTTTTAAGGCTAAGTGCGTGATGTTACGCTGTAAAGTATGAAATACAAATCAGTTCACAATTGTCAGTTTGTTCGCCATGCCAAATTTCATTGCATTATGACAACGTCAAATAAACTTTTCAAAATTGAATTTGAAAGGGGGGCGAACTGGAAAAGAGCCGAAAAATGTGCGCAGAAAAAAAACAATTACAAGATGTGACAAGACAACAGATAAGCAGAAAATCAATTAACCACTATTTTATTTGAAACAGAATATTTCTCGTTTGAAAAAAAAAAGATCCAGGTCAGATTCGAACCCACGACTTTGCTGTCCCAGGCATATTCTTTACCTCCAGGCTATGTTGGCCGGGAACGCTAAGAAAATTGAATACAGTTGAAAACAAGGTAGAGATGAGTATAGACATCCAGCTGAGTCCTTTCGAAAGTTGTTTACGGGAAAAAAAATTCAAGTACCCGGTTGCACTACCCTTGCTTATCGCAAGGGTAAACAAAAATTTCACATCGACCGAGCGAAAATGATCTGAAGTATTCTGGCCGAAAATTTTAATTTTTGATTTAAAGCACTTACGACTTTATTCCGTGTCTGGGAAAACCAGTTTTCATTAATTGTAATAAGTTATAGGACTGAACACTTGTTCGAACAAGAGGAGTAAAAAAAGTTGCTCATGCGTTGTTGAACATTTTAAACGGACCTTGCTTGATTTTGGAAATCCGACAAAACTGGAAAAAAGCCCAAAAATCCTACACTTCAGTGGCTACAATTTTCGAGAATTATAGGCTGCCGGAGGGTGGGGGTGTTACTATGAAAAAAAGGGCAAAATCAACTACTTTTGCTTAATGCAATCAGTATATATTAAAACTTTTTGTATGCTTTGGTTTGAGAGAGATAAAAAGGTGTAAAAGATAGTTTTCTCACCGTAATTTTTGAAGCACTCTTTAAAAGCCAATACTAGCTGAGGAGAAACAATTGTCCCACTGCATATAGTCACGGTTGCCGACCTCCTTCGGGATTCCGACTGAGTGACTTCGACTCTGACGAAGAAGGGTCTCGGTCCCCCCGGTCTGTAATCCGGCAACACTGGAACTGAACCCCTAAGTCGTCGCTCGTTTTCGCGAGCGATTGGACCCGCATCTGCAAACTTGAAAGTTCTCTGAACTCCTAAGGCTATTATTAATAGCCCCAAATTCATGATAATTTAATTTGCCACGGTTCCAGACTTTTTATTGGTTAAGTTTTATGAGTTAGTTGCAAATAATAATAATATCTGGAATACCTAATTTTATCGGTGTTAAAATTTCGCGACACTGCGCTCTTATATGAAAGTTTTCTGAGAAATGGTTGGCTGCCGCCACATTGCTAAGAAGTCACATATTTGCTATTGACTTCTGATGCATTTTTCCCTTTTTTGATTTTAAATGCGGGTTATATCCAATCATATATGAAAATAAATGACGCAATTGTTAATCAGGTTATGACACAAAATAATAGGCTGTTACCCAAAATGCCCCCCGCAATTTAGGTAAAAAGGGGTTTTCTAGCACCACTGCAGTAGGTTTCTGCTAGGGGCTATGCATAGTATAATTTGCTATGTTGGGAAAAAGCCAATGACAATGAATAGTTAATGAATGTTTAAACTGCTTCAACACCCCCAGTGCTTCGAAAATGTTTTTTTTTCAGGAAGAATCAGGAAGCCGAGCAGGATTGGAAAAACGATGCGTCGGTTTCGAGTGGCGCGTCATACCAGCTATAGGCCTTCACAGCATGTCAAAATTGGGCTCTTTTCCAGTTCCCCCTTTTTCAAAATACCGAGTTTTATGTTTGTTTTTACGTGTTGTTACGACTAAATGCGTGATGTTACGCTGTAAAGTATGAAGACTAAATCTGTTCACAGTTGTCGATTTGCTCACCACGCCAAATTTCTTTGCATTAATCAAAGTTAATTAAGCTTTTCAAAATTGAATTTGAAAGGGGTGGGAAACTGGAAAAGCGCCCAAAATTGAATATGAACTAAAACTATACATCTAAAACAATGGGTTCCTTCCTTTTTCACCCATTTCCACACTTTCATGGATTATTCAGTTCACATTTGGCTGCCCTATTAATCATTGCATTTCCTGGCAACCCTTCCGTTCTAATGATTAATCAGCACAACCAGTCGACAATTTAACCCGATATTTGGGTTGTGCGAACAAGGTTGCTTTGTTTGAATAACATTACAAGGACTTCAGATCAAAAAAAAACTATTCAACGCATAAAAAAATGGAAAATGTCAATTAATTTAAAGAAATGAAAACAAACTTTTTTCCAAGATTTTTCAACTTTTGAATTTAAGAGGATCAGCTGCTTCCGTTTTAACATTGAGTTGGATTTATGTTTGAATAATATGAAATGAAAAAATTAACCTGCACTTCATTCACGAAACATTTTTTCACTGAAGAAGTATTCCTTAGGTACATTCTATGATGATTGATTAGTAGGCTTTCGAAAAGTTGGGTTAACCTTTCGGCTGGTTTTGTAGTTCCTATACCAGTGCGATAAATGGTTCACATGCTTACGTGTCACGATTATGTTTGAAAAGAGGCTTGATTTGGTAATGTTACACGCCAAAAATTCAAAGCTTGAAAACAAAACGCAGGTTCCAACCTTAATGGTGGTAAATTGATCTTGCATTATGCATGCCGCTGTAAAACACTAGACTGATCAGTGGATAACTCACATGGCTCAACTGCAAGAAGATTCTGATGCATTTTTAAAAAGGGGGAAAAATTATTCAGTGCCAACAAAGGACATTTTTGATGAAAATTATCAGGTAACCAAAAAAAATTGATAAACGATACGTTGGTTAAGAGTCGCGCGTCGTACCAACTATGGTCACTATTGTGTTGACGAGACCTGCATTAGGGAGGTTGTTCTCTGCAAGCGCCCTTGATGACGTTTAAAAGCGACTTTGTGGAATTGACTTTCCCAAATTTGCCATATATGTTGGCCGGTTACATAGCAGTATTTAGACAACCACGTATTCAGACTGGTCAGTATTTAGACAAATACTGTTTCAACCAATCAGAATCGAGACAAAGAAGAAATTAATACATAATTTTTATTTATTTTGGATTATTTATGTCTTTTCTCGATTCTGATTGGTTCATACAGTATTTGTCTAAAAACTGACGAGTATGAATACGCGGTTGTCTAAACACTGGATGCACTCCATGTTGGCCACCTCATTACTGTTTCAGTACAGTGAATCCTGTCATAAAATGAATTGTATGCTTGATGAAAGTTTGAGTTTTCAAGGAAAGCGAGTTTGTTCAGCAACGACTTTTTATGGCCATAGTTAATCACCGTACGTCTATTTTCATTAGGATGCCCTCCCCTCTCAGGGATTCCATCCCTTGACCGCCAAAAAGCTCCTCTCTTCGGTAATAATCATGACACCCATTTTTGGCCGAGTAACTCTTGAAATTTTCTGAAGACGCCTTTTGCACCATCATACATAAAACTTTGGAAGGGAAATGGAGCCGTCGAAAAGCCAAAAAAAATAGGTCAAAAGGGTCCTCACCGTTTTGAGCGAGCTCGAAAAATCAATTTAATTGACCTGCAAAATGATCATCAAGCTGAAAAATCGGTCCCACTTGAAAAAAAATCAAGCTCGCATGCCTTTTGCGCTGTTAGGCTGATATTAGATAAAGTGAAGATGACAGAAGTTGAAATCTATTTCATTGATTAAATTCTCCAACTCTTCATCTTCAAACGCCAACACAAATTGCCAGTTCTTTTCAGGATCTGCAGTCGACATCCAATTCCCATTGAAACCCTTATCCACCACTGGGCGCAAAAATAGACAAATGGCCCAAATTATTAGACTTTTCATTCCCAAACCAGAACAAAGGTTCTAATTTTGAAAAATTTAGACGGAATCAGCCGCTATACCCACCAAACACTGCCAAGTAAGCCAGCCATCTTCTTAACTGAACTTATTTCTGATCAAATTTAATATACGATCTGGGCTTCTTTCGAGAACAGAGGCATTTAAAAAAATTGGAACAACCAGATTTTCAGGCTATTTTTGAAATTGTTCAGGTCTGTTTCACATATTATGGAATCCGGTTTAGTATTCCCTGCTATAACTCTATTATATCTGTTACTTGTTCCTTAGGCTATTTATTTCACTTCCACTTGAGCGGGTGAGCTGCGACTGTATGAGAGTTATGGCGTAACAAGATATTTACAAATTGATTCCACATAAGTCCGGCCCCTCCGGCCTAATTTTATATCTTCTTTTTCCCTGTTTGAAATCTCCCAGGATTAGTCGCCAAAGCAGACACTTCTGAAGCAGAACAGTAACAGTAAAGAGCTCAGACACTTTCATAATGCATATTGAAATTTTTCATTGCTTCTAGTAAAATTACGTTTGCAAAAACTGAAACTCGAAAATAGTTTTTGGAAAAAAAGGATTTACTTAAAACTTTATTTAAAAAATCATCAATTTTTTCAAATTTTTATTGAGCATGTGTACTGAATTTTACTCAGACTCGTTTACCAAGTCGGGGAAGATTCATTCTTTTTCGGCACTTGTGCTTGTCGGCTTTCGGACGCAGACTGCCCTCGGACAAATCAGGGCAGACTAATTGAAAAATTGGACAACTCTATCCCCCTTTGTTACCACTTGTTAGTCCAAGAACAAAAGCAAACACCTTTGCTCTTGCTTCAAATTTAATACCATTGTCATTTGCAGCTCAATTCCATCTTACACCTGGAATTAATATCTCCTGGTTACAAATTCTAAACTAATCGCAAGCGTAAGTCTCAAAAATTCTTAAATTATTCCTCAAATTTTTGCCGAGGTGTAACTAATTTTTTTTACGAATTGACGATTTATGATTTATCAGTTTATGGAAGGAATCTTGGGTGAAGTAAATTTTTAATAAGCGAAGTAAATTTTAAACAATCTGAGACGCATCGAATCTAAATTCTGGCAGCTGCCAAAATATTATTCAACCTCCATAAAATAAAAGGCATTACTGATTTTGATTAAACCTATCTTGAAAACAACTTAAATTCTAGAAGGCTATTATTGACTAGCGTTATCAAACTTGATACCAACCAATCATCAAAATTCGCAAACGAAGTAAGTGATCTTATTTTGAGATAGTAAACTGAGTACCCGATTTTAGCAAAAATAATTTGGTTGTTCCGATAGTTTTGTCTTCGAATCTTGGAAAGATGTTAGGTAGACAAAACAAATTGACTGAAAATCTGTAGAAAAAATAAATAAAAGCAGCCCACTAGTAAGCAACCGTTATAGTGCTCATGTCAGAGTCTAAGGATATCATGTTGACTTCAATTATCCAGACAAAGCTAACAAACTTGGAAATTCTACGCGCATTTACTCAAACTTGGTTGATATTAGACATAGATATATTGAAACAAAAGTTTACCAGATTTACTTGAATTAATATCAAGCAAACTCGGGCCGAAAAATCATTTCAAAATGGGCCATTTATAGTCAATCAAAGTTAAGTTAACACTCCGGTTTCATCGATGATCAAACTACATCAAAGTGAACCTCTTACGTAGCCCAACAAATATAAGAAAGCATATAATCTCCAAAATTGGGCAAAACCGTTTAAAAGATAAAAAAAGAAAAATTACTATTTTATATAGTTAAAAGGACATGTTTTGGCTATCATACAAAACTATATTGATTTACAAACTTCTTAAAAATTGATACTTTTCATAAACTTTATTGGGCTATATAAAAAAAACTCACTTTGATGTAGTTTCCTCGCCGATGAATACGGTAATTTCAGCGTAATTTTTGATTCACTAAAAGAAGCCAAAAGGAATTAAATAGGGCTCCAATCAAAGCGAAAAATAATGCAATTGTAAGCAAAGGGAGCGAACAAAGATGCACACGGAAAAGGTAGGACTAGCCCACATCATCCAAACAACAAGACAACAAGCACGATTTTATTTAGCAGACTAGAATCGGCAGAACACTACATACCGAATGGAGAAGAACACACCCAAATAGGTGCAAAGACGTGGTGCTAACTTAAGGGAACTAAACACTTGGCCGGACGATAGTAACATTCAAACCGAACACATCTTTGTTCAATCGCACGAATGAACGAAGATTCGCTGGACGAAAAGGCGCACGACGACGTGTACACGAACTATTCCAATAGATTTGAGCCCTTGACGAACAGGATCCTGGTCAAAATACCAAAAATCAAAACCAGTGAAAACAAATAAGAAAAATATGGGGCAAAAAAAGTTATACCGATAGAACAAGAAAATCAAGCAGTCACCTAATTTTTTAATGAAGCAACAACTGTTAATTGCCAAAAGACTCGAACGAATCACTCTCAAAAACAAAACTGCTCGTATATCAGGGCGAAGCCCTGAATTTTCCGACTACACTTCAGTCAATTCAGAAGGTTATAGATTGAAAAATTGACTACATAATCGCAAAAACAAATAACTTAACTTTTCTTCATTTTTTTAATTCAATTTATCCGCCCACACGCTAATGTAAACTATAAAAGGATGTACTTGGCATCTTGTATTGCCTCAATTGAATTTCGCTTACGCCTGTTATAAAAACTTAAAACATCGCGCGTTAATTTCTCAAATTGGCAAAATTAGCAATTTTCAAACTTCCTTTACTTTACGAAAATTGATACAGGTAAAATATCTTTTCAATTTGAGCTCAGGACAACAATATCTTTCAAGTGGTACAAAAATTCAGTCAAAATTGGTTAATTAAGAAGTCGAAAACTGACTGAAAAGAACCACCAAGCATAAATTTTATTTAAAACCAGGACTGAGCACATTTTTCCTATTTGCAGGTGTACACAAGTATTTTTCATACCTGCGCACACCGCTTTTAGCTCAAGTTCCGGATTATACCAGGTCATGTCTGTAATTGGAAATAAGTTTAGTACGGGATTAATCCGCACTTTCTTCGAAAGTCGGAACAGATACATTTATAATTTTTTTAGCGCCAGGTGAATGCCATAGACCCCTAAGAAGGATGAATGCCTTATTTGCATATTTTATTGTTCCGACTTTCGATACGAAAGTAACGGAATATTTGTGCTCGGGGTGGGTTTTTTTTCTTCAGACAAATTTCGACTTTTTAACTAGCCATTTTTGACGAAATTATTTTATATCATTCGAAAGGTATTGTTGTCCTGAGCTCAAATTTGAAAAGATATTTCACCTGTGATCATTTTTCGCAGAGTTACAAGGGTTTAAATAATGCCATTTTGGCCAATTCGGGACAATTAACGCGCGATATATTTCGCGCTATTAACGCGTAAGCGGAGAGTTAATCCGACTTAGAAATCGTTCCAAATTGGTTACAAGAAGCTTATTTGCCATAATTGGTTTGTTACAAGGAGCGAAATCTATCCTTTTGTACTTTATATTGCGTGTGGGGGGATTGATTTTTATTTAAAAAAATTTCAAATTTTAGAAAATTTTTTTTTTCATTTTGTTTTTTTTTTTCATTGAAATTATTACTGCTTCATAAACCTTAAAAGGCAGTCGGAACATTCAGGGCTTCGCCCTGATACGAGCAGTCTTGTTAGTATCTATAAAATATACACTGATAGCGTACACACAGGTTGAGTCAATGCATATGTACCGCGTTCACTTTTAAGGTCATTGAAGCTAATTCACGATATAGATCATTGGCAATCTGTCACCGACCTTTATATTAACAAATTTCATTTCATTTCACGCTATTCATAATCTATCTGATTTCAACGTAACTTCTTATCTCTTTTGGAAAAAACCTTAACGAGGGTTATCCGAAATCGTAAAATACGCCAACCAGAAACCACTGGTTTTTTCAGATGTTCGCCAGCCTATCGTTTTTGATATTTCACATCGAAAGTTTGACACAAAATAATTTTTATCGTCTGATGGAAAACCTTCGATGACCCCTGATTGAAACAAGCACGTCTTTCAATGTTCATGAATAAAGCATTTTCACTTATTAACGCGGTACACATTTTTTGTTTTTTCTTCTTAAAAGTTTGACTTTCCATGAGTTGCTTGGAGCGGTGACCTTAACAAAGCATTTTCAGACTGAAATCGCTATGGACTGGATGTCCTTCCTGACGTCCACTCCCTCGTTTTTCTGGACTTTCAACCGGCAGTCTATCTTAACAGCAGGACAATTAAACTTGGGACAAGGCTTTGCAAGAACGCGGTTTAAAAATCATTGTTGATAAGACAAAGAATTTGATTTCAAGCCATAAGTATATTCTTCAAAAAACCGTAAAACAATCATGTGCTTATTGTCTAAAGGGAGTCGTCGCCGTTTCAATACGCTGCAATTCTTGTAATAAATGGGTGCAAAAAATTCAGAGGTCTGAGGAAAAAACCTTAACATAAAACTAATTATGTTTGTCCAAGATTCAATAATCCTTCCCATTATCGCTCAAATCAGAAAGCTACTCTACAGATCAATCAAATTGAAACCCTGAATACTGTCAAAAAATTCAGCTATCTGGGAAATATGATTTCCGATGAAAGAGACGCAATACGTGCATCATCGGTCAAAATAGCAGTTTTCAGAACGAATTGCGGCAAATTGCGGCTCTGCTGCTGTTTAAAGAATTAGACTTGATCTGAACCATTGCTCACGCACTTTCTGAAAGTCCAGTCCCGCCACAATGGGAAAATGGACAATACACGCATTAGTAGTAGTTAGTAGTTAAAAGTTTACACACGCTTCAACTCAGAAAGAACTTGTCAAACAGTTTCATAAGTTTTGAAAAATTTCAAACTCTTTTAATATTTGAGCACATTCCCAACAATATTCCAAACTGTACGTTGACTATGCTTTTACCTTTTCTGGACTGGGAAATGTTGCCACATCCTTAAGGCATTGAACAAATGCCACGGTTGTTCTCGAGCCACTAACCATTCTAATGTAAGGCGATCAAAACCACTCTATCGGTTCCCTTTTTTTTATAACACCAAGGCATTCTGCCACCTAACTTCATTACGTGCTATCTAGCTTAAGGATTAAATTTAAGAATTAAACTGGAGGATTCCGTGAAAAACAGCTGAACCAATTTCAAAAAGAAATATTTTGGTAAGAAAACAAATGAAATTTTTCAGTCCAGGACTTAGCGGTAAAAAAGATTAAAAAAACAGAAGGAAGATCTGAGCCGTCTAATTTAACTTAACAGTCCCGTTTAATTAAAATTGTCTAAGCACGGAGCGAAACTGCGAAGAATTGAAGTAATGGCTAGTGTTATAAATAAACTTTTCTTAAATATAGTTCTGCAAAATGAATGAGGACCACTTCATCAAGGCTCCTTTTTTGAAGTTCATAAGAATATTCCAAGAAGGCCTTAAATACATTGTTTCATATCTCCATGCACTGAAAAATTCCTTTCCTGTTTCGAAGAAAACTATTTTTTCAGAGAATCTATAAAAAACCTCCAAAATTGGGATTTGATCTGCATTTAATTCACATGATGATTGACTAATAAACCCATTGATTTTTTGACAGAGAATATATTCTCCTATTCTCCACCTCTATCCCTTTTCGCTCTAAAAACTGTCACTTAGTAATTGAATCCCGGTGGAATTTAAAACTGGTCGCTGTGAAACTAATGAGAACATCGAGCTTGTTTCTGACAAGTGAACCATAAGAGCAAAACCAGAACATTTTATCTAATCAATTCTGAAATAGAAATACTTCACGTCTTGATTTTGTATAGACTCTATTCAGAAAGGTTACCGCGTTGAAATGTGCTACGATTATTCTACACAGTCATAAAAATGCCAAGAAATTAACCCAATTCCATATGTATGGCACATACAGTTAATGTATTCAATTGACCATCAATTTTTAAATAGGACTGAATATGGTATAATATGGCTGAATAGATTAGCATCTAAAATTGGTCAGTTAATGGATAAATAGTATGGTAGTAAAAATTATTGGCACATAAAACTCGGTCAATTTGGCTTAAAAGCTAAAAAGATGCTTTGATATGGTGGACAAAATCAAAAGTCCATTTCTTCAGGCTTTTTACCAGATAAGTTCCGAGCACAATGTGTAGATGTTAACTGATACATCAAGCGTCACATATTTGAAAAATGAAGTAGCTTTGAGATCTTATCTGACATTTAGTTGCATTTTTACCCTAAAAGATAACATTTTTTATTTTTAATTCGTGTCTAAAGACAATTTAAATACCCATAAACGAGCAAATAAGCTTCTGCAAACCGCTTTATGATGCAGTTTTTCATTCGCCTCCGCTGGGAGAAAATTCCAATTCTTCAAAAAATTTCGTTGGTTTTGATATTTTAATTTGCTTCTTTGACTATCCGGTTAACTTCAGTTTAGTATCTTATCTCAATTCTAATACAATCGATTTTTTACAGCATTTTACCTAAGCTTAAGTTGTGGGAAGGTATGCGTTAAGTAAGTTTTCTTAACTTTACAATAACTTGCTCCACTTCTAAGGGCTTAATTTACGATCTATTGAATAATCTGCCAAAAGCAACCACCCGAGCCCTTGAACAGCGTACAGCTTTGTTCACTCTTACCATCATGGCTCTTTCTCCTCAGAATCAATTCAATTTCAAATCAGTTTCATGAATAGACACTACAATGAGATCAGCCATGTATCGCTTCGATTGAGAATATTTTTTTCCGAATGATTGTTTTAGTTTCTCGGGCTAATAAAGAAAACAAAGGCACAGACAAAGAAAACAAAGGCACAGACAGACTAACAAAAGCGCAATTGTAAAATATTTTTTTTTGAAGAACCAAAGCACAAGTTGTAATTTTTATAAACTGAATGTTAAAATAACTCAACCAGAGAGACAAATATGAACTAAAAACACAGCAAGCATAAAAAAGATAAAGCAAGGAAAAGCATCTGATTCCCTCAAAATTGAAAGATCGAAGCCATTGCCAAGAAAGCTGGCCATTTTTTAATTAGAAGCCGCTCATTTCCTTTACTTTGCATTTCCTTTGCCTCATTTCGGATTTAAGATATTTTCAAATAGATCCAACCAACCTCTACAATCGAATTTCCATTTTGCCTGATTGATAATTAGTCGAATTTTGTCTCTTCCTAATTTGTTAAAATTGGATTTTAAACCCCTTTTGAATCCAACCGAGCACCCGTCTCTAATCAGATTAAAATGAAACCCAATATAACAGTATCGTCTAATTAGGCTTGCTTGAGCGGGATTAAGAAGATTTGAACAAGGAAACAAGGTTTATTTTAAATGTTAACATACACTAATTGGATTGACAACTTCGGTGATAACCAAAAAAATCACAGCGTATTCTAAAAGGTTTTAAGACAGCAGACAAGCTTCAGACTAAAAATAGACGCACCAAAAGAAGAAAAAAATACAGCAAATTCAGAAAAATTGTCCAGTTCAACTGTTTTAGTCCATTTTTGAGTGGGCGATCATTGAAAACTTCATCAAGATTCAGCGTTCAAATTTGACTCCAGGAACAGCGAAAAAGAAATTATTCGCTACAGCTTGGCCCATTATCTCTTACTCTTCTATAATAAACTTCAGATAACCGTTTAGTTCTTCAAATCATATTTCGAAATTACTCGTCGTTGAATCATTGGACTTATTCGTAGGCTACTTCAACATTTTATCACCAACCTTTTAATTACTAATTATTTGTTTCTCGAAATTTATCAGAAATTTCAGTGCTTTTCCAGAAATTTATCTTTTAAGACTGATTGATCGCAAGACTTTCGCAAAGGAGTCTTTGAATTTTTCGCTTCGTCGTTTGCGTTACTTCTAGAAAGTTCTCGAACATTCTCACCTGACTTAAGAATCGCATCGCATCAATGGTGGTTCGCATCGAGGGAATACAACAGACGCATGTGTACATGGAGAAAGAGGCAGCCAAGGTAACATTAATTTGAACTCTATTTTCAAAAGATCAATTGACCTATTTCGACAACTTTTCACGCACCACATTTTTAATATATTTTCTCCTTTTGGTTTGAGAAAACTCAGTATAGCGAAAAAGCTCAATGAAATCTCATCTTAACAGCGGTTCTCCGCACAAAGCTGAACAGCTCCTAAGTTCCTTCCTCAGCCCGTACTGGTCCTTTCTCTTGTGGTTGTATCGTCTCAACTAACTAAATCAACTGGTCTTCTATTGCAGGGAGTGTTCATGGCCATCTTCACTATTCTGAACATGGTGTGGTCGCTCTGCTCGAATGGGATGCTGTTGTATGTCTACCTGAAGAGACCCAAACTCATCCTCAGAGACCTCCCCATGCAGACTGTCTTCATCATCGTCACATGTAACCTTGGTAAGAGCCTTACAAAGCATTATTCACGTTCAGTTTTCGTTATCTTTCCAAGCTTCTCATTCTTATTTTGAATGCAAATCTTGCTTCTCCATTTGCTTAATATATAGGTTATTAACTTTGACAATCGTTTTCGACACACATGAAAACCGAGCAGTAGCAGTTGTGTTTAACCATATGGTGAAAAACTGGGACATGGTTGTTCTCTGTAGATAAAATTCGTTTTACAAGCAGTTTCGGTTCTCAGCTGTAAACTATTTTATAACTTTCAATTTTTAGCTGTAAATTCAGGAGGATGTTGCTTTTGTCCGATTTTTTTTCTGTCGTCGTTTCTGAACATCGATTACGGTAAATTTTAGGGTAATACAGCAACAACTACCAAAACTTTTCCCCGACTCCAATACATTGTGGTTCATGGCTCTTAAAATAATCACCGTTGTCAATTTGAGTTTTGACAAGAAAGGATTTCGTTATTCGGATTCGTCATTTTTAGACAGAACACAAAAACTCCAATTTTGATTTGAGCAGATATTTTTAAGCGATATAAACATTTGAAATTGCAGACTGAACAGAACCAGTGTAATCATGTTAACAATTTAACTAGAGATTTGTTGATGAAAATTAATCAGAATCTGAAATATCCGAATCACTGCCAACATATGAAGCCAACGCACTCAATCCCGCAGTTACTATAACATCGCCCCTTTTTGTAACCTTTTCACTTTCTTCAACTTTCACGTCCGATTCAGATTTCAAACATTCTGTTTTTCGGTCTTTTTCCGAAAGGAGATCTTTTTCTTGATCGGTGAATTGATTGCTTGACGTTTTTTCTACGGTTTCTTCAAATTTTTGAAACTTCGGTTTGACCAAACTCGATAGATCGCTTGTCAATCTCTTTTTAACAACCAAACTTTTCAATCCTGCCGCTTTCGTTTCGTCTTTTTTCCCTAACTTCTGAGTTGAAAAACTAACCACTGGTGTTTCAATTACAGGCTCCGCCAAGTTCTCGATAACAACATTTTTGTTCTGCTCAATGAGTGATTTCAGTTCTGAGTCCAGATTCGATCTTTGTTTTCTAGATTGAACTTCGACTTCGCTCAGAAATGTGGTCTCTTCTTCTTCCAGACCTCTAAAGTGGTTTTTGAACTTGCGACTCTCTTCGAATTCTTCGTCTCGTTTACCTCTGTTCTCCTAAAACCACAACATCAGTTTTGGTTAAACACACGGACATCTACAAATAGGAAAGTTAAAGCAGTAGACCGGCTTCCGCCCTCAAATCAGATGTCATTTTTTCCAAAAATTCTATATTTTTGCACTTTTTAAAAAAGTCATTTTTACCAGCTGTTAAAGCGCAATTAATTAATTTATATTTCACAGGGGAGCGAAAATAGGGAGAACTTTTGCAACATAGGGGGCCTAGAAAAATGGCTTCACATGGCTTCTTCACATGCGCCTGTGTCGTGTCCATCAGAAATATTTTTGCTTTAAGAAAAAACATTGCTTCACGCTATATCTTTTCGATTTATGGTTTAAAATGCCGTCTTTTGGCGCAATTTTTTAGACATCATTTTTGGCAACGCAACTTTGATCAAATCTTAACAAAGTAGTGAGACAGAGACTAATTTACCTGGAGTTGTTCGAAGAGCGACTTGTTGCACACTTCCACTTCTGGTGCTAGAAGGGGGTCAGATTCCTTCCTCACTCGCTCCCACTCCTCCTGTGTCTGTTTCTGCCGCTCCTCAATAGAAGACTCAGTCTCGAACCTAATACCACCGGAAGACATGACATTAACTGGTCGATTAATTCTATGCTGGGAGATAACTGATGGCAATATATCTGAAATGCGTAACCCGAAGCATAATAAGCTTTTAGAGTTTTTTTAAAAAGGGTTTTTAAATCAAAGTGTATCGTCAATTTTGTCTTGTAAACAGGTGCATATCCTACAAAACCTCTTTGCATTGAAAAGAAAAACACAGTTTCGGACAATCGCATCAGAACATAGTGTACAAAAAATGGTTTATCTGCGCGTAAGTTACTGTTTCATGTCTTAAAAATTTGAAATTTCAGAAAATTGTCTTTCACGAATCGTTGGTAACGTTTTGTTTTTAAACTTGACTAAAAGCTTGTTAATGAACCTTTGTTTAATATAAACTAGCGATTGACTCCCAACTATAGAGTATTATACAGACTAGCGCATTGCTCGCACCAACGATGCTTCAAATCGAATGTTGAACGTGAAAAGAGCTTCCTAAAATGTTGACAAAAAACAAAAACAATGAATGCAACCGTAAATCTAAATTTGACCCCTTCAACGGGGTTTTCTATTTCATTTATTGAACATTTTTAGGTCATCTTATAGGTTATTTTTCACCCAAATGGTCATATCTCACAAACATTTATCAGATTTGTGAAGCTTTAAACTAAAAAAAAACCCTAAAAAGCCGAAAGCATACACACACCTTTCACATTTTTTTTAACTTGAAAAAACTCTTTAATTTGCTGAAAATTCAAATAAAATTGAGAAGTTCAAATAGAAGGCAAACTTGTAACCCCTAGGAGCTCACTGGCGGCACCACAAAACATGGTTGAAAATTTCAACTTTTTTTAGTTTTTAAAATCCAATGTTTTTTTGAAGAAAAAATATTTAAAAAAACTTAAAATACGCTCTTTCTCTGTTCTTAAAAGGTTTCGATCAGTGATACTTGAAAGCCATTTTTGAAGGCCGAGTGCACCCTGAAAGCACCCCACCAGAAGGTTGAGAATTTCAAACTCTTTTTGTTTATTTTTCAAATTTAACTTTTTTGAACAATTTGAAACTATAGAAAACGATGTATCTCAATAACCAAAAGAATTTGAGCAGTCATATTGCGAGGGCACAAATGCAAATCTATAAAGTATCCTGAGAGCGCTCCGCCAGATGGTGTATAATTTCAATTTCTGTTATTTTTTTTTCAAATTCTTTGAAAAGCGATGAAAAAATCAAGAAAAACGCCATATCTCGATAACCAGAACGATTTGAACAGCAAAATTGGATGGCCAGATTTGCAACATCTGGGTGTATACTGATAGCATTCCGCCAAAATTGAGCAGCTCTATTTAGAGCGAAAAATTGCAACTCCATAGTGTACCCTGAGAGCACCCCACAATAGCTTTGAGATTTTCAAGTTCTGTTAGCTTTTTACATGTACAACTTTTGCGAATTTTTTTTTTAAAAAAATCATAAAAACGCCATAACTTAATAGCTAGAACGATTTGAGCAGTAAAATTTGGAGGCCGGCTTTGCAATTACGAAAGGTACCTTGATAGCGCACCACCATAGGATTGAAAGTTTCTTCGTTTTTTGAATCTTAATTTTTTGAAAAAAAAAATATATAAAAAAACGCCATATCTCGGAAGCCAAAAGGATGAGACGTAAAATTTGGAATCCAAACTTGCAACCCCTGACTGTACCCAGATTGACAGTTGCGCTTCATAGGGTTGAGAATATTAGATTTGGCGACATGAACAGTGGCAGAGAAGCATTGAAATTTTGCGTTACAAATAAGTAAAATTGTAGAGATGAAGCATTTGCGCTCCAACAGATTTTAAAAGGTCGACTTGGGTAATTATTTTAAAACTTGCAATGAATCGGCCAAATATAAATACATCTTTACAATTGGTTCATCATTCATATAATCGAAAAGCGAAAGATTTTCTGATGCATTGCAATATACGATATAGCTCAAACTTGCAAAAACTCTTTCGTTAAACATGCAAACTAAAACGTTGAAAAATCTTTAACAAGATTTCCTAAACACATGCGACCAGAAAAACTAATCAAATAATTGGTAGATAGATAGATAGACAGTAGATCCCGAATGTTCCGACTACCATTTATTTGGTCTCGAAAAGCTTTTACTAAATTAAACATTGGCAAAATTATGAATTTTTGGCTCAAAGTAATAAAATTTGTGTGTGATACATTCAAACTAAAGCAGTATAAATTGATTCGTGCATGGAATGAAAACCAATTAGCTGCCTTAATCCACTTACGGTTTTGTAGTGAGGGATAATTCGCCAAGTGTAAGTTATAAAACGAGCAATTTAGACTCGTGACACGTTATTATAATGGTGTGCACACCCGGTTGGGTTCTTGCCGATCAAGAGATTGATCCCCCGAGGACCAGAGTTTAAAAAAACCACCAGAATATAATTATTCCTCACTTTCTTCGAAAGACGGAACAAAAACAACAATAAACAGAGTTGATTTAAATTATCCGGACTGGAGGTGGGAAAATAAATAGGAAATTTACAATTTTATTTTTTAAAAAAAAAGTCAAATTAAAAGATTTTTACAGAATATCACTTTAAATGTTAAACTAAAACACATAAAAAAAACTTAAAAATCATAGTTTACACAGAATATTGAAATAAAAAAATTGAAAGTATTCGAATCTATGGATAGAGACTTTTTGGAGAAATGCCGTAAAATTTCTGTGAACGACAGATATTTTAATTCGATCAAAAATTGCGATTGTGAAAAACTCAATAACTATTTAATCTGGACGAACTTTTTCAGCAAATTTTGGAAGACTGAGTCTCACAATCACAATCTCCAGTAATATCTGAAATTTATGGAACTAAATGAAACAACAGATTTGCAAAAAACACTCTATAACAGGGATAGACTTATTTGTCAGTAAGTTTTTTGAAAAATTACTGTCAACTCAAGACGATGTACCTCGAACAGTGAATGCAGTTTTAAAAAACAAAAAAAAACATTTTTTTTTTGAATTTTAGCCTTCAATAAACATCTGAACAGAAGCTGGTAGCATACTTGTGAACTCTCTATATTTTGATTTTAAAAAGACAAAATGAATAGTCACTTTGTATAATCTTTAATTTCTTTAAAATATTAAGTATGCAGTATCACAGCAGATTAGAAGAAAAAAAATGTATTTTTATCTAGCTAAGATCAAAATCCGGAGCAAATATAGTTCGGGGAAAGATAAACATGGAACACACATTGAAAGATAATCACAAAAACTATACACTTTTTGAAAAAAAGTTTAAAGCAAGGGTAAAACTGTATCGTTAAAGCATACGCGCTTCAACAGATGTAAGGTGAAAAAGGCATCACAAAAAAAACATTATTTACGTTGCAATGTGTTGGCAACTCTCAGACATACGTAAATTGAAACCCCAATTAGTCGATGAACGTAGTTCAGATTCTTATATAGGTAGTGGTGACTTTTTTCGATTATTTTTTCAGGAAAAGTCTCAACATTTCTACAGGGTAAAATTTATTTTTTTTTTGCGGTTAGCCTAATGATTTCTTTTTATGTTCAGTTCACTTCGTTTTTAAAAGGAAGGCAAACGCAACTATCGAACAGCAAAAATGTAAAAATCATGAAAAACGTGATCGAATTCTAGTTCCGAGAGTGGAATTTTATTTGCAGATTTCCCAGCAAATTAAAAACTTTCCTGTTTAACCCAGTTTTCTCAAATTGGGTTGATTTTATCAAAAAAATGTCAACAAAAAATAGTTCTAGTAATTATAAGAGCTTCAAGGCCATCTACTTTTTTTCTTTGAAATTCTCAAGTTCAAAAAAAATAGTTAGATTTTTTCTGTTTACTTTCGTTCATTGGCTCTTTTCCAACTGTCTGTTGGCTATGTTTTATTATAGTTATCATATTACACTACTGATAAATTCTTATATTTCATTGTTATGAAAATTTGTTGTCTTCTGGTCGATATGGGATCCTATTTCATCGGCAATTGGGATCCTCGCTCGGGGGATAATCAAGAATGGGGGCCCATTGATTCAAGATTTTGTGTCATGTAACCGTTGGATAGTTTGGTCTGTTTATTTGTATAGTGTTGACGATGATGAGTATGCCACTAAGTGTGTTGGTGTGTGTGTGGAGTGGGGGAGACAAGTGGGAATTCAGTGAGTCACTCTGTCTCTCTCAGGCTACCATCAGCTCCACCTGTCAACTCATCACACTCTCCCTCGCCACTCTCATGGCGCTCGACAGGTGAGCGAAAAATCAGCCAACGAGTCACATCTTCCCTTTTAAAATAACATTTAAGCTGAAGCAATTGCTGGTATTTGAAATGTAGAGCCTTAAGCCTACTTTCTTTCCTGTAAATTCATGCCCGTTGTATTCAAGAGGGATTCACGGACAAAATAATGTATACTTCGCACTAAATTGATTGAAAAATAGTTCGGCAGAAATTTAAAAAAGTAAAAAACGACATTTTGAACCTACCCAAGCAACAAAAATTGTCATTTGATGCGATACCAAACATTTCTTTACTCCTACTTTGCAAAATTCAGATCAATTTTCTTTCAACAATTACCTCTGATTATTTTTTTGACAATTTCACCAATTTAATCTACGTTGGATGTGCTCGCTTTGTTTTTTTTTATATAAACGTGAAATGATTTTCCATTTTCAGGCTACTCGCCATTCTATTCCCAATAATTCACTCGCACCTCGTGACCAAAGCAACCTCCCTCGTCACAACCACTATCATATGCATAACATCACTATCTACCAGTCTCCTTTGGATGCTACAACCAGAAGACAAACAACAGCCAGACTACAAACCATACCACTACGATCCAAACCTACTCAACTGTGCAGCTAACTTAGACGAAATCAACAACAAAACCACTGAACAGTCTGTCAAAATAGTCGCTGTTATCCTACCGATTTTAACCCTCAACTCCAGTTTCATATTAATAATTTTGGCCACTCTGATTTATGATCGACGTTTGAACTCCAGGAAACTAAGTCAAAGTAAAATTTCAGATCACGAAGACAGTGAATTCAATTTTCTATCTTCAAATCACATCGCCCAATCTCGCCGAAATCTCAACAAAATCAGAAAGTCAAGCATAGTTTTAATTATTTTCTTCGACATTTTCATGATACCTTTTTACATATCGAGAATCAATTTAATCGCAATAAACTCAAAACTAATTTTGATTCTATACGGATTGAGTGTATCAATTAGCCCAATTTTATTCGGCTATATGAACAAAACAACACGTGTTTCTATTAAAAAATGTCTGCAATACTTCGTACAAGATCCAAAATATTTCGGCCAGCGTCAAGATTCCGAAACACGGAGCATCGGCGGGTGGGTCGCACCCGAACCACAACGCGTGCGATATCAGGAAACTTCGCTGAGCCGACATCTAAACTTTTCGCAGCTGAAACGAGTTGAGATGCCCGATTCGAGCGAGTTGTCGGATATCTTTCTGCGAGCTGAAAGCCCCGAAGGCCATCGGGTTCTGATTTTCAAAAAGATGGGCGAAGTCGTGAAACTTCCGACCGAAACGAGTCTCGTCACCTTGGCTACTACAATTGAAAACGACGAGGAAGTGTTGACTGCAATCATTGAGACTCCGCCTGTAAATTCGGGTCCGAGGACTAGGATTCCCGCTGTCAGAATCTCGAAAGTAGCTTCTCAAGATACAAACGAGGATTCGTCTTCGATAGATGATAGAGAAAAGTATATTCGACGGAAAAACTTCAGCGTTCCTTTGGCTTTACAAGATGAATATGAACGATACTCATGTGTTTCTGTGGAAGAAAAACCAATTTGATAACCAAAATTGGACGCAAAACGTCAAAAAGCGACTTCAAATTGAATACATTATAATTATAAAGCTTCTTCTTTTTAAATTAACCGGAGCTAGAAGTGTTGAGATTTTCCAAATCAATTAACGTTTCCCGGTTTTCTTTTTTGTTTTCGACCATTTTGTCGATGCTCTCTTCAAAACGCTTGATGTAGATATCATTTTGAGCAAACTTTGACTCAATCGTTTTCTGCAAAATCTCAATATATGTTTCACTGACTAAAATTTCTCCGTTTTCATTTGTAACCGGTAGCTCGAGCGTTAGCGTACTTCGAACTCCGAGAACATACCTTCCTTGTTTAGCAGGAATTAACCCCGAATTTCTGAATCCGCTTTGCAAAGCGTGACTCAGCAGCGGTTTTGCTGCCATGAAATCTTTACACTGAACGTGCAGCACAAATGGCTCATACTTCAGAATCGTATTTTGACCTTTTAAATTATTTTTCAATTCGTCATAACTAGGACAGTGGTGCAAATTAGCATGCCAAGATATGTTCTGTTTATCGTTATTTCGCTCTTTACTTGCTATCATAACGCGACCACTACACGAGCTGAGAGAGAAATAGTCCTGCAAATTGTTAAGTTTTCGTATCAAAGGTCGAATAGGTTCATCAATTGATCCCTTTTTAGAAAGGTCAACTGAAGACAACTTCGCAGTCTTCAGCTTCAAAAACTGTAGATCTGCGGTGCTCTTTATTTTATCATCATTTTCAAGTGCACTCATATTTAAACTGAAACCAGAAAAGGGCCAAATTAGGCTAATAATAAAAACAATTTATTTTCAAGTGAGGTTATCATACAACTTAATATAGAAAAAATTTTAGGTCTATTACAAAACCATCACTTGAGAGAACGCCATAAAAAATACTATTATATTATTATAAGTAATACTAATGATCTGATAGAACAACTCCCTGTTACGATCTTGCATAAAAATAAGTGAAAAAAAAATCAAAATTTGGAAATTTGGTTCACTTTGGACATTTAGATTACAAGGCCAGTAGCCTCTTATCTTAATCATTCTCAAGGAGATTCAATAACCTTTCAGGCACGTTTATTTCTTAATTTGTATCTCAAAGCAAGAGCTTTTAATAAAACAAAAGTTATCTAATTGCTAATTCGAATCTTTCCAATTTTGTGAAGGTCAAGAAATTAGGAGAAATCACATCTGTAACACGCAATGGAGCAACGAAGTCAAAAATCAAACATACCGTACTTAATTTACAGGCTGCCAAGTATCAATTACTTCGGACTTAAAATGGATCAAAACCACCCTGGATACAGACTGGGAGGAGGGTAACGTCTGTTTAAATATGAGCTCTTTCCGAGACATACCCACCAATGACATAACCAGTTTTTCATTGTCATAATACTTTTAAATGCTATTAAGGGTATGTGCTATTTTTTTGTCAAAATTATGAAGTAACATCTTTTGTCACAAATGTGTTCAGTTTTGTTTATTTATTTGCCATCCAAAATTTCATTGCATAATTCGTTAAAATAACTTCAAAATTCAAATTTGGGGGCAGGGCAAACGCAAAATTATCGGATTTTTAAAATCAATAATATCTGCCGAGACCAGTTTGACCTCAAATAAATTAAACACGTGGTTTTTTTTCGAAACAAAACCTTCTAACTGAATCTAAATTTGACTATCACATAAGTTCAAAACAGAAGTACATAAATAGATTCGGCAAGGACGAAACACTTGAAACGTTTGTAACTTTTTTCTAGTCGACCGATTAGCTCTACTTCGCCAAAGTTTAGCACACTACAGTACTTTTTGAAAAATACAATCAGTACTTTTTACAAAAAAATACAGCTCGACTAAAAATTGACTAACATTTTTCTAAATTGACATATACGTCATTTACGACAAAAATTGCTCAATCATTGATTTAATCCTATAACTAAGATTCTGTTCAAGCTCTAATTTAATTAAATGGACCTAGACAAGAGGATAAAAGTCGTCGCTACAGTGAATCGGATGTAGAAGTGAAGGTGAAGCCAAGGTTGAGAGTGGGACCAAGGGTTCCCTTGATGGATACTCTCTCGCCTCTGGATGGACAAAATTATATGCCCAAAGAGGGAAACACTTACAAGGCGAGTATGTAAAAGGCCATGTTTTGGAGACTTCTTTTTCACACTGGTTAAATGATGTTCTTCAGACAGATTATTGAAGAGATAACACACATCGCTTCTTAACACACTTTACATGAATCAATTCTAATTTCAAAACACTTCCACACATTTGGGATTACATGATTAACAACATGATTCACAAAATGTCATTAACAACACCGGGCACTTCGTACTTTCGGCCTATGTGGACATCTCCCCCACATTGACCAAAAGAACGTTCTCCACCCCAACCAAATACTAGAAGGTATTTTTCTAACTAGCAACTTTTAACAGAATTTTTTTTAGATCAATCGAAAAATATTCCAACGTCTCTCTTAACATACAATAACAATACACAATCGGCTCTTCTAGCGTATCCCACTCCCCACCCTTTCGGTCCATTTGTTCAATACCAAACCAAGTTGACAAGCGCGTAACGCACCTCCGGTGCTTCTAATTTTTGACAACCCATAAAAAACCGCACATATTGGACAAAAAAAGTATATGCATCCTTTGAGTGTACTCTTACAGCACGCAATTAGAGGAATGGTAATTTCAAGTTTTGTAAAAATTTTTATATTCAAGTTTTTCTTTATTCAAAATTTATATTTAATCTACCTTTTTTATATCCAAGTTCTTTGAAAAACTTGAAAAATATATAAAAAATGTCACATCTCGGAAATTAACAGCAATTGAGCAGCCGCATTTGGACTCAAGATTTGCAGCTCTCGGGGGTAATCTCACAATACCCAACTACAGCGTTGGAAAAAATCAATTTTTGAGAAACTTCTAATTTAGTTTTCCAAAAAAAAAATTCTTCGAAAAAACCATAGAAAACGTCATTTCCCAAAAACTACAAAAATTTGAGGGATAAAACTTGGACATAAGATTCACAAACCCTGAGAGTACTATAGCAGCCTCCAACTACAGGGTTAGGAATTTCAAATAAAAAAAATAGTTTTCAAATTAGTTTTCTGTAAAAAATTTTTGAAAAAAATCACAACAAAACATCATTTCTTGAAAACTGCAAGGATTTGAGCAGTCACATTTGGCGGCTCAAATTTGTGAAACTTTTCAGATCTGAATTCTTTGAACATTTTTTTAAATGACCTAAGAAATGTCACATCCTGGGAAGTAAGAGCATTTGAGCAATCGCAATTGGACGCAAAATTTGCATCTTAGAACTCCTGAGAGTATCCGCACAGAACCCAACTACAAGGATGGCAAAAGCAAACCTCTTGAATTTTTCAAAATAAAAATTTTCAGAAAAATAAAAAAAAATCATAAAACACGTCATATCTCAAAAAGTACAAGGATTTGAGCATTCAAATTTGAAGGCAAAACTCGCAAACCCTGGTAGTACCCTCACATTGCTTCGCTATAGAGATGAGCACTTCAAAATTTGTGAAACTCTTCATATCTGAACTCTTTCAACATTTTAATTTAAAAAAATGACCTAACAATCGTCACATCTCGGAAACTAAGAGCATTTTTCAAGCAGTCGCATTTGGACGCAAAATTTGCAAGTTACAACTCCTGAGAGTACCTGTCATCCGGCCGGATTGGCAAAGTACTATGTAAATACATATTATATTGTTAAGCTCACTTTGTTGAGCTGGTCAATTGACCTTGAAGGTAAACCTAACGAAGAGTTTAGATTATACCGTTAGAACATGAATAAAGAGTTTACGAACCAAGGGTCTTATTTATGCGCTCAGCCTCACTCACAATTAGCTCGCCAATCCATTCGAATTCGATAAAAACATTTAGCATACCTCAGGGTATGACATGGCTCAGCCAGCAGGATCTACAAAAAACCCACTCAGCTTTAATTCATTTTGGGAAAAAGCATCATCGGAGCCCCCACTGGAATGGAGCAAATGGGCCGCAATTGTAGAACTTGCAGTATTCGCAAAAGAAGGAATAGTGATCCAAAATTTGCTACGTGAAAAACATGAAATTACACTGCCAACGGAACCAATCTTAGAGGTCGAAATACAAGGAGAAACCCATGCACAACGGAGAAACAGAGAGGTTAGAAACCAAGAGAAGAACGTAGATTGGGAAAATAGATGCCAAAAAGCAAGAGACAAGGGTGTTATGTGCAACTCAGTAATCTGGGACGAAGCGGATGCGAGAGTACGAAGCTATTTATTCCTATGCCTAAGCATGGAAGGACAACGACAAGTCCAACAAAAACGACCAGGGTTAAATATACAAACGACAACGACAAGAGAATTAAAACAAGTGCTGGAAGTCATTTTTATCACACAAAGAATTAGCATTCGAAAGATACAGTTTTATCAGCCGTGAACGAAGAAAAAACGGAACACTGGAAAAATTCCACGCGGATCTGGTGGAACTAGCCTTTCGTGCAGACAGTGAGGACAAAGAAGATGAATGGGTTCGTGGTATGTTCACAGCGCACATGAACAATGCAAAAACTGCCGAGGAATTGTTAGCGGAAACAAGAACACCACAGGAAGCATACGAATATGCAATAAAACGCGAAAAGGGCATCGAACACAGCAAAACTATGAAATTGAATCCAATCGGACCTACATCGCCTGTGACAATAAAACAAGAACCAATGGGGTACATCCAACCCAGAGGAGGTCGTGACGGATTTTTGCCAAATTTTCAGAACAATAATAGAGGAAAATACTCGCGCGGAAGACAAAACACACGAGGAAATCAAAACAGAGGTCCGCAGAACTACACTTCCCAAAAGCAGTGCTATAAGTGTGGGAAATCTTTCGGCCCTAACCATCTACAAACGTGCCCAGCCCGAGATAAAATTTACACGAAATGTGCAAAACGGGGACACTTTGTGTGAGTCTGTCGCTCAGATAACGTAAATTTTTTTCCAAAATAACAACGAAGACGAACCGAGAAAAGACATAGAAAAACAACCTCACGAAACCGAAGAAAAACGACCCAGTCGCTTTTGCTGAGTTCACGTCACACAACGGATGGGAGGAGCTACAGAGATAAATAATCCATGTTGGCAATCGCAGACGCGTTCGAAATCAAACAAACTGTAAAAACCAGTGACGAAGATTTAAATGGACATATAGTAAAACTTAAAACAAAACCTGCTGAAATACCTGCTATCGTGGATTCAGGGAGTCCAACGTCATTCCTAAATGAAACAACAGCACGACGACTACAACAAAATGATAAATCCACTTTTTAATAAAAAAATCCCGCCGGAAGATAGAGCACGAAATCTAGCATGCTATAATGGAAAAGTTATCGTTCCGAAAGAACAACTAATTCTAGCAATACAATCCGGGGGGTGGACTATTGAATCGGCCCTATTTATTGTGGTCGACGACCAAAAAGCAAATATTCTCGGCGTAACCTACTGCCAAACATCGGAATAAAATTAGTTGAAGAAAAGCCACAATATAAACAGGTTTTAAACATAATAGAAGAAGACAAATCACATCCGGAGATAAAATAGTGGGTAAAAGAAAATTTCACTAATTTATGTTTTAGAATTGGAAAAGGCAAAAAACCATGTAATGAAAACAAAGTTTATTCCGGACGTTACACTGATTCAACAAAAGGGTCGACGTATTCAGATCCACCTGCACGAAAGGGTGGAAAACGATTCAACAAACTAATCGACCAGAAACATATTATAAAATTGGAAAAGTGTTCCGACAAACAATTCACCAGCTCGATTGTAATAACAGTATAGAAGGATCAAACAGTAAGACTCGCATTAGATTCGAAAGAAATTGATAAATTCATCCACAAGAATAAATACCAGATGCCGAACAACGATTTGTTACTGGATAACATCGGACAAACAATAAAATCCGACGTAAAAGAACAAACACTGTTATCATCTCTTGACTTTCGATACGCTAATTCACAAATCCCTTTGGATAAAAAAACAAGAGAACAGTGCAATTATAGTCTATTTGGAGTAAACGCCACGGGAACATACCAGTTCCAAACTGGATTCTACGGACTCACAGATATGCCGGCAGAATTTCAAAAGCAATCGATCTGACATTAACTAATTATAAAAAATACATATGCGTATATAGACGACATCTTGATCATTACAAAAGGGTCAATAGAGAAACAGAGATACACTTGAAAAAGTTCTTAGAAAACTGGAAGAAGAAAATCTCGCGATATCATTGGATAAATGTAAGTAGTTTGCATGCAAAAAAATTGAATGGCTTGGGTTTCACATTGATAGCGAAGGAACAACACCTATATCAAGGAAAAGAGACGCTATCGAAAAGCTTTCCCCACCTAAAACAAATTAAAAGTTTCAGGTGGTCAATACATCATCTTACAAGATATATCCCACATTTGGCACAACCTGCTGCGGCACTACGTCTTCTCCTAAAAAACACAGACAAGCACAAAACACTTAATTGGTCGGCTGAACATGAAACCGCCTTCCAAACGATTAAAAAGTTAGTCGCTGAAATTACTCATAATAAACATTTTGATCAAAACCTTGATACGCGTGTGGTATGTGATTTTTCTACTTATGAACTCGGTGCAGCCCTAGAACAAAACACAAAAGAGGGGTGGTAGCTATTGCATACGCGTTAAGATTCCTAAATTCTTTAGAAGAAAAATATTCAGTAAATGAGTTAGAACTCTTGGGGGTCGTGTGGCGACAAGCTCTTCAAATACTATTTCTACGAGAAAAACTTCACAGTCATCACTGATCTTCAAGCTTTGATCAGTGCATTAAGCATCAGCGAACGATGTAAGACAAGCCAAAGTAGGCTCACGAGATGGATCGATCGATTTATCCCTTTCAACTTTGATATCAAACATTTGGCAGGTAATAAAATGCGATTAATTGACTATATATCCCGAAATCCGGTTGGAATCGCAAAACCCCCAAGTGAGTATGATGGGGAAATCGTTGTGGTGTTAATCAACTCATTCGTTAACAATCTTGAGATGATTGACAACTTAATTTTAAACCAGTTAGCCAATAGGAAACTAACGCCCTATCGGCTGATAAAAAAAACGCGCGGAAAATAAGAGAACGATAATAAGGCAATCTAACGCTCAATAGCATTCCATACATTTCATTCATTGCATAAGCGGTCAAACATTCAAACCTGATTCAAGTCCTAAGTTGAATCATTCGCTCACAACTCTGTTTAAAAATCAGTCAGAAACACAAAATAGAAAAATCAACTCGCCAAAACACCAACAACGATACAACGAGAGAACGCCAGACGAAATGAGAAAACAGAATATGAAAGCATTTACGGGAGGTTTTATACCAAAAAACCAAAAGGGAGAAAACACTAACAAAGAATTATGGCAAGAAGAATCAGACCGGGAGGAAAGTCTGTCTGACCCTAGATGGCACAAACAACCACCAAACAAAAAAACAATCGGATACGAAATAACAACCGCCCACCGTCAAGGACGCAAGAGAAAATAAAAAAAGAAAACCAACAGCTTTCCCGAAACTAGTGTTCAGCGACTCAACAGAAAGACCCATTAAGAAAACGCCTCCGACTATGAAAGTGACAACCACGACATACACTCAAACAAAACCAGAATCAATAAACGCCATCATCCAAACGGACCTTTCAATAGAAATAAAGGAAACTTATGAATACTGCGTCAGCCGCCAGGACCCCAACATCACAATACAGGAGAAAACACGACCAAACATAGAGCCAACCACGATGTCAAGAACCCAATTGCAGGCCAGCGACGAAATCATTGCGGACGAAATTGTAGCCACAACCGACAAGGAGACCAACACAGAGGTGGCGGAAGATACACCGTTGTACAGAAAAAACCATCAGGAAGTCTTCAGGGTAAACTTCATCGCCGCGGCAACCCGAAAAGACAGAAACTGAAAGCCACTCGTCAATTTTGTGAGAAAGCGGGACTGGGAAGCACTAAAGATGTCTTTTGGCCTGTACTGTTATAACATCAGAAACCGATTACACGTGAAAGACGATTGTCTACTCATTGACGAACGTATAACTCAAACAGTGCTGGAAAGTTTGCACCTCGCCCATCTTGGATCTGCGGCCATGCTGGATCTTTGGCAAAACATCTGGTTCCCGCATATACACAGGACAATCGTACAAATGGCACAAGAATGTCGTCAATGTACACAAGGTAAAAACTTAAAACCAATTGTTGGCAAACAACATTCATTCCAAATGCAACCAGTAGTTAAACCTAACGAAGAGGTCCAGCTGGATTTTGCGGGACCGCTCCCAGACGAGTTAAATAAAGACGCGTACATTTTAGCGGCAGTAGACAAGTGGTCAAAATTCCCAACGGCTAAGGTAGTTTCAAACACGACAGCAGATGTTGCATTAAAATTTATATAACGATACATTTCTAATAATGGGGTACCCCGCAGGATAAGGTGTGATCAAGCTCAAACATTTCGCGCTTACCAATTTCAACTATTTTGCAAATCAAACAACATAAAACTTCTGTTGGCCCCGGTTGATGATCATAGATCCATAGGCGTCGTAGAACGACTGATACAAACACTCAAACGGCGACTCGTAGTCATAAAATGTGATCCAAATAATAAACCGCTTAAAATTGCATCAAGCGTGGCAGAAATCATTAGAACACTACGGATAACTCCACACGGAGTGACAAAAATCACACCTTTCGAAGCACATATGGGCAGGAAAGCTAACACACCACTTTCAAACATAACAAAAAATAGTTCACCTAGTAATTTGAATTGGGAAAACGCTAAGCACGCTTGTTTAGATTGGAAAAATCTGATTCATCCTCCAATTCCGGCGGAAATTATGCACGATCTACAGAGATGGTCCGAGGATGAAGTCAACATCAAACAAGATACCTGAGCCCATCATTCCCAAGGATCCTGGAACAGTAGACAATCGTCCACAAACTAGCACAGGTGTGAAAACTAGAAGAGCATTAGCGTTAGAAAAGGAAAAGTTAAATCTAAGGTATAAAGGGATACACCAACAAACTGACAAAAATAAAAAAGAAAATCGAACAAGTAGCAAGAAAGACAGTTAGACTGGCCAAGAATGTGAAAGACCCAAAAACATTTGAAAAATACAAAACAATCGATGGGAGAATACTAAATCACACGCCACATACAGCGTGGGTCTAAACGAAGGGGAAAGAACCACGGTTATTAAGAAACAGTGGTTTTGCATTTGTACCTAACCCTCTAATATACGGTCCATGTCGTCCCTCAACACTCAGTGATTATGTGGCATATAAATCCGCCCGGAGAACAGGACCTTGTTTACGTTTTTTAGATATAGAGAACCCAAGTGCACCACGACACCCAGGTTCAAAGAGGACGCGTCAGGATAACCTGTGAAGCTGACACGTAAAGAACAACAGAACAGTCCATCCAAACGGAAAGCAACCGGGGAAAGAAATGGGGGACGACCGGCACCAAGAACACCAACAAGAGGGATGGAGTTCCAATCGAAAACGAGACGGAAAGAGAGTGCCACATCTTTATCATCAAACGATTCGGGATCAACTACGTCAGAAAATATAGCGCCGTCACCAAAAGGATAAACAAGAAGAAAACACCAAATAGTGTTAAAACAAAAACAACAACCGACACGAGTATCAGGCCGGGCCAGACAGTCAACTCTTGCCGGCGCTTTGAGAAAGCCAATTCCCATAAATGCAGTAGAGGACATGCTGCAATCACCAAAGAAATTTTCAATAGAATCGCCCACAGACAGAACTACAAGCGGTCACGTAACTTCAACACCAGATCAAAAGCCAAGCCTGAAAAGCTTAATTTCAGAAATGGGTTTTCACGAATACCAAGCCTGCGTAAAATTCTCAGATGCGATACGACCGAAAGACAAAACAGATACTACGGAGATAGTCGAGCTAGTATCCCCTACAGAAAGCCCGGCGAAATCTACGAATCTAGAAGTATTAACCGCAATGAAATTACAAAAAGTGGAAGAATGAAAGATGATTTCGAGGAACATCAGGAGAAACAAAACAAAGAAGACCAAATGACAACGAAATTATGTCAGAAACTCAGTTCCGTTCTAGGGGGACGTAAAAACTCCGGTCCTAAGGGGACCTAAAACTCTAATTTTTGTTTATATATTTATTATTTTCGCGAGGATGATTGTCATCCGGCCCGATTGGCAAAGTCCTATATATAAACATATAATATTGTTAAGCTCACTGTGTTTTTGACCTCGAAGGTAAACCTAACGAAGAGTTTAGATTATATCGTTAGAAGATGAAGAAAGAGTGTACAACCAGTTGTCTCATACATGTCCTCAGCCTCACTCACAATTAGCTCGCCAATCCGTTCGGATTCCATATTAACATTGAGCATACCTCAGGGTATGACAGTACCCTCACAGAGCCCAGCTACAATGTTGGGAATTTCAAACCCTGTTTTTTTAGTTAAGTTTTGAAATTAAGAAAATAAATCATAAAACAGTTCAGATCTCGAAATCTACAAGGTTTTAAGCCGTCATATTTGGGGAAAGAATCGCAATCCTTCAGAGTATTTTGACAGCACCCCACTAGGGTTGCGATTTTCAAATTTAATGAATTACTTTTTAATTTGAGTTTTCTGGAAATTTTCTGAAAAACCATTGAAAATCGTCGTATCTCGTAAACTAAAAAAACTTGGGCATTCATAATTGACAGCCCTGACAGCATCCCCCTATTCGGTTGCTGATTTTAAAGTGGTGATATAAACACTGAATTAAAATGCAAAATTGGAAAAAAATCTTAACCATTCAATATACGATATAGCTTAAACGTGCAAAAATTCTTTCGTTTAACATGCAAAAATAAAACGTTGAAAAAGCTTAACAATGGCGAGATAGTGAAGCCCGCATTTAGATATATAATCGAGATATTAGATCAAGTTAACAATTAATTTGACACATTGAGCATATTGAATGATTAATTTAAGCTCATTCGGTGAGAGAAACAGTAGAATAAAACAGTCCACCACTCTTCTCACAGGTGTACCGGAGACACTCTTGGTGGGAGCAGCCACCACCCACACGGACACTGGAGTGGCAGTCTGATTTGGAGTTGGTGAAGAAGAAGACGCAGATATTGGAGGAGGCACATGCAAATAAAGTGCACATGGACTCACTAGTCAAGTACCACTTGGGAGAGAAACCACCTCAGGTTACATTTTTGACAAATTACGTAATATTAATTACGCACAAGGAAAGTTCTAGAAAAATTGGAGTCAGGGCTATTCACAAGCTGAAAATATCGGGTGAAACGGCGCAAAGCGGGAAAATATAATGACAGTAGAACCGAGTGACAGAAAGTTATACACAAAAGCGAAGCCTCTCTTCTCTATACACAGTGATACAAATAAATTTGTTGAGGAAATCGTCGGCTGAAAAATTCTTTTTGTAATTAACATTTCAAAAAAAATCCTATAAGATAAGAAAGATTCAGATTCATGCGCAACAAACAACATTCATTTCCTTCTCATAACTAACAGATGAAAATGAGAAAAAATCATTATCCAAAAATTCCAAAATTTACTTAGAAACTTAAATAAAAGTCTTGGAATCAAAAAACCGCATGACCATTAGGAACATACGGGTTGATATCAAAGGGAAATATCAAAGGCTTGCAATAAACTAAAACCAAAATAAAATAACAAAATTGGAAAATGAAAATTTAAATACAAAATTTACAACCCATTGCCACAGAGAAGATTTTCCACAAATCCTATAAAAACATGAAAAATAATTGCTACCTAAAGGACTTAATTATATCAATTTTATCAAATACGAAGTTAATACGCAAGGGTAAGAGAGCTGAATCACAACAAAAAATAGGTAACAAAAAAGACACCCGAATAGGAAAAATTAAAAATGAAAAAACAAAAGAACAAAAAACATTTCAAAAAATTTTAATCAAAAACCACAAGAACCTTGAATCTTTTGCATCATTTACCAAATACCTTTGTAGACTAAACAGTCAAAATTGCGGGAAAAAATTTCTCGAAATGAATGGTTTTTTTTTTTTCAAATAGCTTTTGACATTTAAATAATCCTCTGTGCGCCATCATCACCTTGAATGGATTAAAATGAAATTGCCTAAACATATTTATGGCGCTAAAATGCTTGATAGCAATAACGCACACTTTAAGACCGAAAAAATAAATCACAAAACATGCACCAAAAAAAAACGATCCAGAAAAATAAAAAAATCCATAAAGCCTATAAAAAATATATTTAAATCTGAAAACTTTTGCCAGTTCTAGACACAGAATTACTTAATAGCGCTGTTCAGAGTGCAACCTAAAAGCGCTGAGATCTTCTATAAGTAGAGAGCCTCTGAAATTGGAGATCCTGTGAACAAAGTTATTTACGGGAAAAAATCTAGGCCCGATTGTAATAACCTGGCTTATCGCAAGGGTAATTAGCCAATCAGAATTATTTATTTAATAGAGGTGAAGTGGAGTTTCGGACCATTCACGATGCAGGACAAAATAAAATGACAAGCTAGCCAGAAACGAGACAAAAGCCACTATGAAGAAAAAATTGAAAATGAAATTTGTACAGCAACTGGCTACATTTGTTAGCAAAAAACTACATTCTGATTGTCCAAAATTTCTAACGTAGAGCCAGCTAATATCATTCGGCTACCTCTTAAATTTCTTTTGGGGAGTGGACGATGTTAGATTGGCTCATTTAATGAAGTAAAACCGGTATAGTAGTTTTGATTTGTTTTCAAATCCTGAACGAATTTTTAAATCCAAGCGCAAAGCTCAATGCACGACAGCGTTCTACAAACAACCTCTAGCCGCAAACTATTACGAAGAGCCTCTCAGAAAACTGGCTTCTCGAAATCTTCGGTGAATAGTTCAAAGAGTTTTTAGGAACAGAATCGCACCGTTGAGACTATTTATTTGAAAAATATTAGAAGTCTTTAGTTTCAATTCTATTTTTTTAAGTTTATGCTTTACAGAATCCGGTCGCTGCGAAGTTAGCATAGAACCACAATAAAACTATTATTAACAATAGAAAACAGAAAATAAACTTTGTTTGTTTTGAATGGATATTAATAGCATATTAAATATTTGTAGAAAGAAATAAAAAATAACCCATTAGCCTAAGGGACTGAAAAAAAATCAGGCTTAGGAATCCCAAAAAATGCACTCCTAGTACAAATGCAAAATCAAATTTTCCATAAACTAGATGGGAGAACAAAATTGAAGATAAAAACCAAATATGATGCCGCAACTAACACAACACAAGATCCGCGACAAATATAAAATATAATGCCGCAACGAACAGCAAAGCCCGATTCTTAGTTGCGTCAGTCTCACTTGTTCTTCCCTATTCATACTGTCTATTCTTCCAACTTTTACTGTCCCCTCGTTTTGATCCAAATACTGGTTCCTGGCATGGATGACTGATTTGTGGTTTAATATGAAGTGCATTCTAAGATGCCAATAACATAACGTGAGCCTTTATTGGACTGCATTGCGGTTCACACCTCTGATCATCTACCGAAGAAATGTGCAGGCAACGCATCCTGTGGCTATGCGCACGGCATCATTTTGTCTTGCTTCCAGTTTATTCCAATATGTTTTTAGGTAAAGTTGGCTGCCCAAAACTACGCTTTCAGTGCTAAAACCTCAGCAAAACGCTTAACAAGTTTATTATTTAATAGACAAGTAAATTTCCATTTTTAAGTCTAGTTATTTTCGTTAAAATCTCTAAATTAGATCACGCTCAAATTTCTATCTGGACGAAAGGACTTCTTTGAAATTCTCTTTAACTTCCTTGAATTAAATGACTAGCAAATTACGCTCTCCGACAATAAACGGCCAAACGAAGATGCTATTAAGATGCCTTCGCCTCAAACAAGAACCTCCAACGCCATGCGGACTCATTCCCCGACCTATTAGTGAACTCTAATTTTAATGCTGAATACCAACCACAGCGAATGAGAACCTGGATAAACGCGCCTGCTTAAAACACAAATGGGCTCAAACGAATGTAGTCGATATCTCATGCTGTTTACAATCGTGAAATACTAACTGTACAAAAAAGCTGCAGACAAAAAAGTGCATATTTGATTCCAGTTTTTTTTCCTTCTATAACACAAGCTCCCCTTGCAAAAACAGAAAGACTTTTAGTATATAACCATAGGACCCATGTTATCACAAAAGCGAAAAATAATTTAACTTGGTAGCATAAGACGTCAAAAGTATCTAGATAATCTTTGTGTTGTTGTCAGGTGGCGAGTATGTACCAGCGACTGTACGAAGACCTTCCTCCTCACCCAGTCAGGTTCCCCAACAAGATGCAGAGAGCAATCGAAAAAGCTAGTAAAATGCATATTCTATAAACTACCTTTCCGAAAATTTTAACAAAACCAAAAATCGTGATAAAAACGTCACATAATGTAGGAGTATTTAAGCAGATGATCGCAATTAGAGATGTTCAAAAATCAAAACCCAATAATATTTACTCATGGGGAAACGAAGCGGAGCTAGCCGACAGAAAATAAGAAAAGAAGAGTTCGAAAAAAAAATAAAACGAATTTTTTCGAGTTGTCTTGAATGATGTTTATTTCTCCCCAAACGGAGTAACTCACTAATTTTTTACTAATCAAACAACCTTAAAGCCGAAACTTTTTGCACCAAATATAGCGAATAAAAATTTTGAAAAGCGGATTATGTAAAATGCCGACTGGTAAATTAATAAATTAATAATAAAATTAAAAAAAAACTAATTTAAAAAAAATAATAATTCAAAATTCAATTTCGATCACCAAAAAATGACTGTTGTTGACGAAATAACAGAGATGACCTAATGATTCAGTGATTAAACGTCAAGAAACGAAGTGAAGGCTCATTTAGGTTTTGTAACTTGTTTTCTTTTGTTAAAAAAGCTAAAATTCGATCACCAGTCAATTTGAAAAAAAGAATCCAAATAACAAGCCTCAATTTATAGAGCGAACGCATTTTAACTAAAATACGAAAAAGTTTATTAAAAACATCCGACCCTGCCCAGTTTCGAAGCCTCCCATTTTGTTGCTGGTCTCATTCCTACCTCTACGCTACAGATCCATAATACCTTGAAGCTAAGAGCTATTTGTAATATAATAGTCTGTGTTAATATCCTTAGCATCGGCTGTACTTAATAGCTGGTTATTGATCAAATTAATCACATTTTGTCGCAACAATATTTGCGTCGCATTAATATTTGCGACTTAGGTAGGTAAAAAATGACTTAGGTAGAAAAAAAATAAAACGAATTTTTTCGAGTTGTCTTGAATGATGTTTATTTCTCCCCAAACGGAGTAACTCACACTAATTTTTTACTAATCAAACAACCTTAAAGCCGAAACTTTTTGCACCAATCATAGCGAATAGAAATTTTGAAAAGCGGATTATGTAAAATGCCGACTGGTAAATTAATAAATTAATAATAAAATTTAAAAAAAAACTAATTTAAAAAAAATAATTCAAAATTCAATTTCGATCACCAAAAAGTGACTGTTGTTGACGAAATAACAGAGATGACCTAATGATTCAGTGATTAAACGTCAAGAAACGAATTGAAGGCTCATTTAGGTTTTGTAACTTGTTTTCTTTTATTAAAAAAGCTAAAATTCGATCACCAGTCAATTTGAAAAAAGAATCCAACTAACAAGCTTCAATTAATAGAGCGAACGCATTTTAACTAAAATACGAAAAAGTTTATTAAAAACATCCGACCCTGCCCAGTTTCGAACCCTCCCATTTTGTTGCTGGTCTCATTCCTACCTCTACGCTACAGATCCATAATACCTTGAAGCTAAGAGCTATTTGTAATATAATAGTCTGTGTTAATATCCTTAGCATCGGCTGTACTTAAAAGCTGGTTATTGATCAAATTAATCACATTTTGTCGCAACAATATTTGCGTCGCATTAATATTTGCGACTTAGGTAGGAAAAAAATGATTTCATACTATCACACAAGCTTATGACTGCATCATTTTTTTCCTTATGTCAACCCAATGTGAGAAAAGCACATTTTTAACTTCACGTTTATGCGCTGTGTCCGGACAATTTAAATCAGCACCGTAAATGAGATGAGTAACTTTCCATTTCTAAGTTCGGCAATTCTTGAAGTAAATTACGGGAAAAATTCTTATCGCAATGGCGAAGATGCAAAAATTTTCTGTTCACGATTTTGTTTCTTGAAAAAGAAGTCGTTTCCCATTTGATTACGACTGCAAATCGCAAGCAAAATAATCTTTGATGACAATTATCCGGTTTACGTTATCCGGATCCTCCCGAAAGCAACCCGATTTAAATAACTTTATCATTTCATTTACATAGAAGACTCGAAGGCATATTTAATAGGTCAAATAGGGTCTTAATACCTTAAAGGATTTTATAACATAAGATGCATTTTAACTTTCATTGGAGGATGGGGATGGATTTGTTCTTGATCGGACATTCCTTCTGCCCGATGACTTCTTCCCTGTTAAACAACGAGTAGCAGTGGAACCAGAGGCACATCAGACTAAATCTGTCAACTACCTCAAGGAACGAAGGTAAACGTTGAACGAATTGAACGTGCGTAGGTTATATGTCCATTTTAGGTCATTCTTTTTTCGTTTTGCTAATTAGTTTATCGCGCTTCAGGGAAGTTTTATGGGAAGACCCTATTGTTCTAAAATTTGCTGTCGCAGGTGAATTTTCGAAAAAACAGTCCAAAAGTGTCGTCTGAAAATTAGTATATAAGCGCGCGGGCGCCGAAGTCGCCTTTGAAACAATTTAAGGCAGGGTCTGCGGATATTAGATGTTGTAAAATAAGTAATAAAGGGGGATCATTTGGTTGGCCAGGAAGTTGAATCTCTGAGGAGGGGCATCGGATCCCTCCATTAATCCATTGCTGGTCAGTAGGATGCCAAGCTTGACTTTTTATTTTCAAACGAATACTTCCAAATAACCATCAAATTACCTCACAAAATAGGCTTCGCTTTAAAAATAAAAATATAGAACCGAATTTTTTAAGATCAGTCGAATCAATAGCTATAATAAACTTTTTGCATTTCTGGAACATTCCGCTCTAGATTTATGGAATATTCCGCATAAGCTATTAGGGCTCAAAGAAACCAAAAGCAGTATGAAAAAAATCTCTAAATTTTTTGAAAATAATAGCAATGAGCTAAAAACAAAAAGCAGGCCAACTAAATTATTTAGCCGTTTCCAGGTACCATGTTGAAAAGACAAAACGGACCCAGGGGTTCAAAAACATCACCTTCCCTCCCATTGATGAAAAAGAGGAAATCATTAAAGAGCCAAAGAGGAGATACCACTTCCAGTGCTCAAACGCAGCCAGACCTGGAACTCAATTTTGAAACTTAATTGAATTAGATTCATATATTTATTTAGTTTGATACAAAAACTCTTTTATCGGAACAAAATTTGGCGTCTGACTACTCCCTTCTCCCTTCACACAAAACATCAAGCGCGCAGACACACATTTTAAAATTTTTGTTTTCAGTGCACTTTCACATGATGTGATTGAACGCGTCATTTTTTGCTGTGAAGTATAAAAGCACAAATATATCGAGAATAAATAACTTGATCACCACTCAAAGTTTCAGGCGGAAGTGTATATTTTTCAAAAAAAAGTAGGCTGAAAATTGATACCTTTGTCTCGCACGATGTTAATAAACAGCCTTAACAAGCATCATGAATAAACAACCGAGCGTCAACTAAGGCAAAAAAAATTAGGCTGAACCTCGTTAAGCCGGAAAGGAAACTGTAGACAAAAAACTATAAAAGCTATAAAACTTCGAACATCAAAATTTTTACGACCCATCTCTCCTGAAACAGGAAAAAATCGCACGTTAAACTACGCAGCATAAGTTGACTAAGCCGATATAACATAAGACGAATCCGTTTAAATGAAAAAAAAAATCAAAAAACAATTACTAAAAATCAGTTGAAAAGTTAAAAAACTACAGAGCAACTTTCGATTGTATTAAAAAACTGTTTGAATCAAAAATTAAAAAAAAAACCAGCTTTGAAAAAGAACCGCTTGAAAAGCTTACCAGATAATAAATTTCATATGAAAAAAAGGAAAATCAGGCGACAGAAATTAGGACGCAAACCGCATCCAAAAAAAATCAAAATTTTTTCGATAATTATATTTGAATACGTAACTACTACCCGCATAAACTAAAAAAATAGCTTAAATTGAATTTTGAAGCAATTAAACATGTCAGCCTTTTACCATGTCAGAATCAAGCATGTCCGCAGAAATTTAAAAGTTGTTTACCGGGAAAAATTCTAATCTCCGATTTAAGTCGCTTGCTCTCGCAAGTGAAATTATGCAACTGCTAAGCAAATTTGGAACTCAATAGCCAAAACTATAACCAATTAAGTGGAGTTGATCTGATGAAGAATATAGCAAAAAAAAAAGACCCCAAATGTCTTCAACAACTTGAAAATTTGTAAGAAAAGTTGTTTACGGGAAAAAAGTCTAGTTACCGATTGATAAAATTATTTTGCCATGGATATAAAAACGAGATAAGTAATGCAACCCTAAAACAAAAGCTGAGGCATTTAAGAATTTTTTCTTTATCAAATTCATTTATTTGGAAAAATTGATTTGTCTTAGATTACCATTTTTAATCAAAATTCATTAGGAAAAACAGTTTCCTTCCTCGACCGTTATGCTAACACATTGCCAGTTGCTAATCATTAAGTACGATATTATTTACAAAACAACGCCGGCGTAGCAATACTAGCTAAAGAATGGAAAATGAGACGGAAATAACATATGCTGAAAAAATGACAAATTGGAAATGTCTTCTCGAAAAAGTGAAAAAATCATTTTCAGAAAAACAACCAGGAAACAGAAACACCGGCTTTAAATAAGCTTTTATTATTTACCGAGCTGCCATTAAACTGACAATACCTCGGTATAATCCCATTGAGCGGAAAAAAACGCCATAAGAAGTTGTCAAGAAAATTTTATGAGCGATCAAGTTTTAAGACTTTGAACTAATACAACACAAATGACCAGAAAAATTAAAAAAACTAAATACTATTTTGCCCTTTAAACGATAAAAAATTATGCGACTATGCCGATATAACAAAAGACTATTGATATTCAAACCAGTCTGGCCGAAAAAGCTTTCAAGGAAAAAAAGTAAAATATAGGAGTAGTAAATTTACAAATTACAGTAAAGTGAAAAGGCAACCGCGTTACCTCCAGACAAATTAGTTGAAATGTTGAGATTCAACGAGAAGCTAGTTCAATTTCATACAGCTTTATAAAAGAAAAGTTGTTTACGAGAAAAAGACTAGTTCCCGATTATAACACTTGCGATGGCAAATGTAAAAAGACGTGTTAATCGTCGAAATGAGGAACGACTCACTTATATTGTCCGCTCTAGTGGTGCAACCGAATAATCCAACGATCGTTTGAGAAAAAACGTCGATAGCTTCCGCGAACGTTCTGTTCTATTAGACATGCGTGATATTGAGTTTTTTTAAGTAATTGACTTAATTGACTTGTCTAGCGAGCGACAAAGCAACAAAGCTAGTAACACACTGAAGCTGCTTTGATGAGTCTGAGCGTGTTTTCTGCTCAGTTGAAAACGTTTTTAACAGAAAAGAGCAGCACTTACTGGAGATCATATCCAGAATACAAAAAATCCGAATGAAATACGGCATGTTCGGAGAATGTTTTTGACAAACATTCGATGGCTAATATCGAGCGAATGATGCACCGCTTATGTTGGAGAGCTCGAAGGATCTTTCGGTCAACCTAAAAATGTCATTGCAATTTTCGAGAAAAACTCTTACAGATCATTTAGAGCGGATTAGTGGTTCATATAAAATCCATTTCTAAAACAAAAATTTCCTAACACTTTTTCTCGAAAATTTTAAGGAAATTTTTAGGTCGACCGAAAGATCTTTCGAGCTCCCTCCAAACATCATAGAGACCCATTATAGAAAAGCTTTCAGCGCCGCGTTAATATTCTAAAAACCAAAGACTGTTTTAGAGGACTTTGGAAATTTTTTTAGGGCACGTTCACCCGATCGCACTTAATCTGCCCCGGTGATACCTGATTTAGAGTGAAAAAATAGAGGACCAGCTAAAGCTGGAGGTACCTGTTTGATAATTTTTGAATTTTTTGTACTGATGCGGGATGAAGTAGGTAATTTCAACAAATTAAGAATTTGGAATCTCCCAAACTTTAGTTGTTGCTCTATCAAAAAATGAATGAACATTTTTGTGATTTTAGAACTTTCCCAGAAAAATACTTTTTGTTGAAACTTTAACGCGTATTCACGGAGGCTTCTCACAACTTCTTTCCTTGAATAAACCGTTGATATCAAATTGATTTGTTTTCGAGAAGTCGAAAAGTTTCAAAACACGGACAAGAAATCAAAACATTGACTTTTCCGAGAGTCATAACTTTTTGAGTAAAAAAATGGGGCGAAATTGTTTACACAGGAGAGCTGCCCACAACTCGTTCTACCTATTGAAACCAATATCTCAGATTTTGGAGGTTAGTTTTCGAGAAAAGTCAAAAATTTTCAAAACACGGACAAGAAATCAAAACATTGACTTTTCCGAGGATCATAACTTTTTGGGTAAAAAAATTGGGCAAAATTGTTTGAGCAGGAAGCTTTCCACAACTCGTTCTACCCATTGAAACCAATATCTCAGATTTCGGAGGGTAGTTTTCGAGAAAAAACAAAAATTTTCAAAAAAACGGTCAAAAAATCAGATATGCTTTTCCGAGGGTCATAACTTTTTGAGAAAGAAATCTTAGTCTTACCAGCTTATGCAGCAGAGCTAACCACAACCCGTTCTACTCATTGAAACCAACAACTCAAATTTAGGTGGGTACTTTTCGAGGTTCCATGACATTCTACCCTATTCCAATCTACCCTATGCTAATCTACCCTATACTATTCTATCCTACATACCAATCTACCCTATACCAATCTACCCTATACCATTCTACCCTATAATTAAAGCAATTGAAACTTACCCCATCCTCTTGAAGAATCCGAAACAGTATATTTCCGAACAAATCAAAGAACCATTAATTATGATCAAAGAACAATTGACGCACGTGAACAAATTATCAAAGCAACGTAAAACTTGCGCGTTCAAAATGGAAATGAGTTCAAAGCATGAACGAACAGAAATTTTAATCCAATGTTGCTATAGAAATGCGTTGCGGCTATTTCTTAAACAAGCAAAAGTCATATCACATCAAGTCGACATAGCGTAGCGGATAATGCTTGTGTTTGAAAATCAAAAGCTCGAAAGATCAAAACACCAAGAAGTCAAATTTTGAATGAAATTCGAAAATTACTGAGGGTTTGACTAGTTGATCACAAAAGGAGGGGTAGACCCCCCAGTACCAGGCCAAGGCGGTACTGGGGGGCGGGGTGAGGGAGAAGGTAAAATTCTTTTGGTATTGGCCTCTATTACCTCCCAAAATTTCAGCCCTCTACGGCCACGGGAACCTCAAAAAGTGTATTTTTTAAAGAAATTAAATCGAATTTTTGAAAAATTCACAAAGTTTGTTAAAATAAACTGAGTTAGGAATGACTTAATTGCGCGAGAGAATACAAATAGGTTAAAATAGAATCTTTGTTAAAATTGTTGCAAATGTTTTTCACTTTCTCGTTCAATTCCCTGTACTTCTTTCGACTGGGGTTGCTGTTTCCTCCCATTGCTTTCATTATATTAAATTTCTGATTTGCAGCATCCAGTTTGATTTGTTCCAGAAAGGTGTGAACGGATGGGTGGTTTCCTTTGAAGAGAGTAGCAACGCCAAGATGCCAGCCTTCTACAGCATTTGTTGTCCTTATTAACCCAGCAGCTGCTTCTTCGGAATGATTCCAAAGGTTTACTGGGAAGAGAGGTTCGCGAGAATTCCTTCCGATGGTTTCGCCTTTGATGTAGGTGCGCTGAAAGTATGAGGCTACCTCATCAAGTTTTTGAGTGATATTGTCGTCAAGATCAAATTTGTCCGACACATTTTCGATTTCCTCAATGACCAAGTCAAAAGCAGCATTGACCATTTCAACTGGTACGAAACTTAGAGCTGGAATTAAGCGCAATGACAAATTGAGATCATGATTAGTTTCGTACAGTCGCTTCAGGCCCACTTCGTTTATTTTCCGGTTGAACGCTTGACATAAGTGAAAATAGCAGCCTTTCAGCAACGCTCCGGTATGGTGACTAGCGAAAGCGTTAAGTGCTGCACGTTCAAAATCGAGGAGAATGCGGTGAGGCTCGTGGTTTTCGGTGATGGCTGATAACCCCTTCAGTAGCTTTTTGTAAGTGTGTTCTGTTTTGTTGGGCAACAGTGCATAAATGCAGGGGGGGTAAAAGCCAGCGAGTTGAATGTGGATGGTGTAGAGTTGATAAAATTGAATCGGGCAAACTTTGAACGTTCCATCACACAGCCAAACATCTCGATGTAATATCAAACTCTGGATATTGTCCCGATCTCCAAAAATCAACACCCTTTCTGGATCTTCAATGCCGCTATCGAAGACGCAAAAATCCTCATGTTGCTTTGGCACTTCAAAATGTCTGTCGACAATTGGCGGCATCGTGGGTCTATCATTTACCTTCTGTCGATTGAGGGCCCGGTTAATAGCCGACCGGCAAGGAAGAGCTAACTGAACTGCTTTTTCTTCGGAGACAGACTGCAGGCCGTTTGCTATAATTATGCTGTTGACTGGTACTTGCTGTATTTTTGTGTCCTGTTTCATTTTCTGCACGAGAAGCCTTGCATCCGAACGACCAGGAAATACTTCGTGCGTGTGCTCATTTCTACAGGAAATAAGATCGTTTTCTCTGGTTATTGCTGTCGTTTTGCATTTATGGGACCCCCATCTTGAACACTTCCAGTGAATGTTTCCATTCTTTGTTTCCTGTTTTTTCGTAAACTCGTGGCCACCGATTACAAGCGTTCGCCGATTCTGTTGGGATAAACCCCAAGAAATTTGACTCATTTTAGTAGATGTTATTCCAAAGGAAATTGATATAATGACGTAGTTTTGGTTTCATTCTTGTACGTGATTTTGAAAATTGGGGATTAAAACTTGTTAATTGAAATAAATTTCAAATTTTGAGACTCTAATTGCGATTTAGTCTTTAGAACAATTTCCTTAAGTGAAAGACTCAAATTGAGTCCAAAAATTTAGACTCAAATGAATTAACACGTGCTGTATCTTTCCGATTCTAATTAGGACTCTGAAAGATTACATTATGATACCTCATTATGGTATATAGGGCAGATTAGTATAGGGTAGATTAGTATAGGGTAGATTGGTATAGGGTAGATTGGTATGTAGGGTAAAATGGCATAGGGTAGAATGGTATAGGGTAGTTTGGAATAGGGTAGATTGTCCTGCCACCCTTTTCGAGGTTCATAAATTTTGTGTGAAAACATTTAGGTGTAAACGTTTATGCAGGAGAGCTCCCCACAATTCGTCCTTTATTTTGAAACTAAACTCTCAGATTTGGAAGAGTAATTTTCGAAAAAGTTCAAAAAATGGTAAAAAAATCTAAAAATTGACTTTTTTAAAGACCATAACTTTTATTGTAAAAAAAAAAATTGGACGTAGCCGGTAATTCAGGGAAGCTTCTCACAATCTGTTCTATCGATTGAAACCAAAATCTCAGATTTGGAAGGCTTGTTTTTGAGAAAATGTAAGAAATCCAAAAATATGGGTCAAAAATTCCCCCATACACTTTTTCGAAGGCAGTAGAAAGTGGGGTAAGGTAAAAAGAGATTAGGGGAGCATGCAGACACACAGGGGAGAGACGGACTTCCCATTGGTACCATTTTTAAAAAAAAATTGGTAACGTAGTTTTTGAGCAAAACAAAATTTTTTAAAGTGAAAATTTTTTCCAAAGCGTCTCGAAAAAAATAAATAAATAAATAAAAACCCGATCTCATACTTTTTTATAATACCTGTTTTTATCAACAGGAACAAAATAAAAATTCCCGAATACAAAGCTCCTTCCTCACTTTCAATGGTCGGAATAATAACTTGGCGTGTAACCTGTTGAATATAATGCCACTTTACTATCTTTTCACGCAAAAAATAAACAATGTAGAACCAATTAATTATAACAAAATACTCGTGTTATCTAACAGGGTAAGCTACAAATTCATTACAATTTACACCTTTACTCTAACCAGAATCTAACTAATCAGAAGCACCTTCAGCTGCGGCATGTTGCAATACATAACATCCTTGATAGCACTGGTCACTTTAGTTTGCATTAAAGATACAGTCTCTAAATTCGGGTGTTCGAGTCTCTTCGCTCCGAAATTAGTCAATGCCATATTTCTACTCAAGTTCAACTTCGCAAGAGAAGTCAAGGTTTGGAATGGCTTGCGGTCGTTTTCCAACACCAATGTGAAAACACAATCCGACAGATTATTTCCGACCAGACTCAGTGTCGTGAGCTGAGTCAAGTTTCGAATCGCAATCACATCTTGATCTTTTATCTTCGTATAGTCTAGATTGAGTTCAATTAAAGATGATAATCCACAAACTAACTCGACGCAGCTTGAATCGAAATTCGAGTTGGACAAAATCAGACTTTTGATAGTGAAGCTTCCTTGGCTTAGAAGCAACTTGAAGTAAGTTCTGAATCCTTCAGCAGTTAAATGACAGCAATTAGTCAAATCAACATCAGTTATGTTCATTTTCGCCAACGAACTTAAATGACTGTCTGTGAAATTTGACCTCAGCGGAATGTTGAATTTTCTCAAATTTAGTCGACCACGAAGAGCTTCGAAAATCTCTCCCATAGCCTCTGGATCACAACTGTTGGAAATATCTAGGTATTCCAGCTTTGAACAATTAGCGAGGCTGGTAACATCAATTAGACGGCAATTTGAAACTGATAACGATTTCAGATTCTTCAAATTGGTCAAAGCTGTCACTGAATTAATTTTGGTATCGTTTACTGTCAAAGATATTAAAATAGGACAAAAAACTTCAAAAACAGCAGTATCATCAACATACGTCGAGGATAAATCAAGCACCACAAGATTTTTCATGACGAGGCTAAGATTAACCAATTTTTCGAGTGTTTTCGAGTTCAGTTTTGTAGCCGCGGCTTCAAATATTTCCAAATTTGGTAAGTTTACCAACAAATCTCCAATTGCAGCACTAGTTAAGCTCGGACAATGAGAAATTGTCAAAGTTCTTAGAGTTGAAACTTGCCCTATATGGATCAGCGCTGCATCAGTCAAGTTTTCGCCACCTCTCAAATTCAGACTTGTCAGATTGCTGAGAGAAATTGTGCGGACCAAATCATTAGTTAGGAAGACATAGCCAGCTAAATCTAGACTAGTAATGCCACTGGTCATAAAGGCTCGATACGTTTTTCCGTTTAGCAGACCTCGTTGTTTAAGCATGCCAACCAAAAGTTCAGCCGAATTGACATCAAGAGTTGATATATTGACCTTCTGTTGCATGAAGTACTTCAACACATAGTCAGCCGCTATATTTCTCAGCGTGGAACAACTGAGTTTCAAAATCGGTGGAGTTTCCTCCGGGATTTTGGGATCCGGTTTTGACATTCGATTCTGCGCCGCCTCTAGAAACCGCGTTCTTCTCATTTCACGCGTTTCCTCCAGAACCATTTCTACATCAGTTGCTGTCGATGTTGTTGCTGATGTTGTGTTCGTGCTTTCGTTTGTACCATGTGCGCCCAGTCTTTGAGTTATGTTATACTGCGCTTCTCTACCTCTTCGATATATTCCAAAATTGCGCATTTCGTCTTCATCTTCATCATCGTCATTTCTTTCTGCGTGACGCGGAGGCTGAAGTAACCCAATTCCAGCACCTGGTGCAATAAGTGGAGGTTCTAACCCCAAACCTGCCTCGTCTTCATTTTCATCATCGAGCGGAGGTTCGAATCCAACCCCTGGTGCATCTTCAATCTCATTCAATTCCATTTCATTGTCTTCCAGTTGTTCCTCGTCTGTCGGTATATTATGCAATTGTTCATAAGGAACATCACTTATATCCTCGCCTGAACTCAATTCTGAGTTCTCTTCGTTGTTTTCTTGGCCCTGTGACGTAATCATAGGCCCAGCGTGAACGATATCGCCAGGCGCAACATCAATTGGATCACCGGGTTTGGCAACTTTAACAACAAGAGCAATGTTGTTTCCCATGTTTAAACTTCTCAATGTTTCACAGGCCTTCGAAGTATCGATTTCAGTAAAGGGCGGAAATCCTTCAGCTAATGTGTAGTTCTTCGTCTTCACCTGATTTTCGACGAAATCAAAAAGAACAGATACCAAACATCCTGGCGCAAACTTTTCAACTAAAGATTCGCCATTCGGCAAACGAAAGCGGATATTTATAAACGAACCTGGGTGAAATTAACTCAGAGCGGACTGAATGGGAAGCAAATCTTTCAGCTAAAGCCGAAACAATTGTACGGCGCAAACTTAGAAACTAATCACAAACAAATCAACGAAGATAGCCGGTTGTAGTGCAAGTAGCTTGAACTTAATCCAAAATAATATAATCCAACCGGTTTTTCTAGATAATGGGTATACTTGTTGAAAAATGTTTAAGGACGTTCGAATCACAAGTTAAAAGTCTTTAAGATTATAAAATCACTCTAACCATTCTGATGTTTATTTGCGGTACCTTCTTTTGCGTGGAAAAAAAAACTATAACATACCCGAAGACAAATTTCCTTTTCCTAACATTTCACAATGATCAGAACAAACTACTTGCATATCAGTCCTAACAAACTCTGGCTATTTGTACCTACACCAGCAGGCTCACAAAGATAAATTTTCCAAAAAAAAAACAAAAACCTTTCAGCTCGGGAAAGGTTTCTAATGATGAACTGCTAGGTTATCGCTATTTTTTTTTCGAAATTTTAGTTTAGTTGGCCTGATGGTGAAGACTAGCTATCAAGTATTTTGTCAAACTTGACAGTAAATTACATATCTCAGCTATCGAAAACACAGGCCTTCGAAGTATCGATTTCAGTAAAGGGCGGAAATCCTTCAGCTAATGTGTAGTTCTTCGTCTTCACCTGATTTTCGACGAAATCAAAAAGAACAGATACCAAACATCCTGGCGCAAACTTTTCAACTAAAGATTCGCCATTCGGCAAACGAAAGCGGATATTTATAAACGAACCTGGGTGAAATTAACTCAGAGCGGACTGAATGGGAAGCAAATCTTTCAGCTAAAGCCGAAACAATTGTACGGCGCAAACTTAGAAACCAATCACAAACAAATCAACGAAGATAGCCGGTTGTAGTGCAAGTAGCTTGAACTTAATCCAAAATAATATAATCCAACCGGTTTTTCTAGATAATGGGTATACTTGTTGAAAAATGTTTAAGGACGTTCGAATCACAAGTTAAAAGTCTTTAAGATTACAAAATCACTCTAACCATTCTGATGTTTATTTGCGGTACCTTCTTTTGCGTGGAAAAAAAAACTATAACATACCCGAAGACAAATTTCCTTTTCCTAACATTTCACAATGATCAGAATAAACTACTTGCATATCAGTCCTAACAAACTCTGGCTATTTGTACCAACACCAGCAGGCTCACAAAGATAAATTTTCAAAAAAAAAAAAAAAACCTTTCAGCTCGGGAAAGGTTTCTAATGATGAACTGCTAGGTTATCGCTATTTTTTTTTTCGAAATTTTAGTTTAGTTGGCCTGATGGTGAAGACTAGCTATCAAGTATTTTGTCAAACTTGACAGTAAATTACATATCTCAGCTATCGAAAACACTTGAATAAACTTAAATACTCGAATAGCTTTCTTGACCAACATCTTTTTTAACGAATTGACCGAGGATATCAAAAACAACTTTCGATATCCAATTAATTGAAAAAAAAAAATCTTGCGGAATAGGGCTCTCAGTTTGTGAAAATTTCTGATGATAAACTGCGGGACCTAATATTTCCGCAAAAAAATGAGATTATTATATGAGATGAGAAGTTGTTTTTGATGCCCTCGATCGGTTCATAAAAGAAGACATCGTGCAAGAAAGCTATTTGAGTATTGATATTCATTAAAGAGTCTGAACTACGTTCATCACACTTGAAAGTTAGAATCTCACGCTAGATATTCACGCAAGGAAAATTATAACTATTTCAACTAATTTTCGAGAGCTGGGGTCGATTTCTAAAAACAATTTTTCTAACTATTCAAGGTATGAAAACTTTGCAATACAGGGTGTTTCGTAAATTGTGTGCATTTTGAAACCCACCGTTCAACATGTATGATACATTGGGATGAACCGTTTTTATCATCAGATAGACAGTTTACTACATATTTTTGCCAGATTGAACAAAATTTTTCCGGGGAAACGGCCGCGTAAAAAATGCATTTTGTTCAAACCTGTGAAACAATTTTGTTATTTTCAATTCACAAACTTTATAATGGTTGCATTAATCACGCCAGAACAGAAACGTTCTATCAATGCTCTTATTACCAAAACCCTTCAACCGCATGGGTTAGAGGGCAGTTTTTACTCGATTGAAATATTCTACTGAATTCGAGACGCTATTACAGAGCATCGGTATTCGAATGAAGAGAGAGCACCGTCCGAAGAGTTGATCGAACATACTCTTTTGATGATGGCCTAAACATCGCTGTCGAAACCGTTGTGCATATCACATTAAGTGCCTTAGTTTTGAGGGCAACTCGAAACATCGTAAGACGAATGAAAAAATGTCGCGCTATGAATGGTCGGCATTTTCAGCAGCTGCTGAAATGAAAACTTTGCTTAATCTAAGATGATAAAAAATTTATTCAATGATCTAACCATTGATACCATATTGAAGAAGAACGGTTTTGAAGGAAAGAAATGGCAGCGTTTTCAAAATACGCATAACTTACGAAACACCCTGAAATCGAATTTCATACCGAGAGACTCATTCATTAAAAAATATTGAAGTTTCCCGAGGAATTGCAATTAATTTTTGATGCTTTCGATTGTTTCGTTAATTTTTCCAAGACGCTGTTCAAGTGGTGAAGCCGAAATATTTCAAGTTGTTTTTGGGAGCTGCGATTGATTCGCAAACACATAAGTTTTCAATGTAACTATTCAAGCGATGATACTTTGAAGTGCTTTTTGATAGCTACCATCAAAAACATCAATAGTTTCAATAGTTTGATAGCTACCATCAAAAACATCAATAGTTTCAAACAAGTTGTTGAAGTAATGAAGAAGCTTAAAAAAAGTTGTTTTGAGGAGCCTCGGTCGATTCGCAAGTTCAAAAATTAAACAAGCTATTCATTCGAGCCATGGGGGGATTTAGGACGGGATTGCGGACTTCCTCTTCTCAGGAAGTCATACCCTTTTTTGGTTGACAGACCCTAAAATAGGGTCTTTTTGTCTTTATAGGATTTAGCACACTCAGAAAAATCGTTGAAAATGCCCCAATCTCTCGATAAAAACCTAGATCCGCCCCTAATTCAAACGATGCAGCTTTGAAAGGCCTTTAAAAATTTGAGAATATTACGAAAGGCTCGCACTGAATAAAAACTATGTTTTATATTGAAGATATAACGCAGTTCAGAGTTTACTTTTGTTCAAATAAAACCACTCAAGAAAATTTAAAAAAAAAAACAAACGGGCGCTGTCTAGGTCTAGACCTGTTTGAATTGAGCAGACCTTGTCTGAAAAAATGAAATGTTTACATAATAAGAAACACTCCAGCCCTCAAAATAATATATGATACAGAAAATTTTTGCCTTTCTCATAAACAATGCGCTCAGCGGACTGATAGGCAATATAGATATATTTAGAGAGAGGCCAAATTTTCCCACTAACTTGACCAATTTAAAATCCTTCCGCTTTGAGTTATTTTCACCCGAACCTGTGGTCATCTGAATGTTAGCTTGTACTGGAATTGAGCTCTTTTCGTTTGATTCTTCGCTCTTGATTTGAGTTTCAGTCGAACTGCATTTAGCATTCGCCCGTTTTTGCCTGTCCTCTTCGATTTTTCTCAGCGCCTCTAACCGAGCATTATTCTTCATTTCTCGCTCTTTTCGTTTTTGTTCCGTTATCATATCATGCATTTTTGAATTCATTTCAATATCATCTTTCGCTTTTTTAGTGTAACGACTTCGCAGATTATCTTCGCTGTTTTCGAATTTAGTTTCTTCTGATGGTTCAATATTAGATGTTTGCTCAGACGGTCCTTGATTTCTCAACTCTTGGCGAGCTCTCTTATCAGCTTGAATTTCTTTTACAAGGGAATCGTGGTCCAACTTTTTCAGCTCCTTGTCTCGAATAATCTCTTCACGCTGTTGTTGCGCCTTTTTCTCCGCTATCAATTTCTGAGCATCACGTGTGACGCTGTACCTGGAATGCATAACAGGCTGTTCATGCGCTGATGTTGCTGCGTCATTTCCAGGGTCTGTTGAATTAGGCTGCTCATCTGACTGGGAAGTTTTTCCAGGTGGTTGTTTGTTCAGCTGAAGAACGCCTGCAGAAGATTGGCCAGGAGTAAATGCACTGACTTGAGATATATGATTCACAGCCTGTTCGATTGTAACGCAGCCAGCACTGAACGCCAGTTGACAATCGGCCCACGCAAAACCCATGTCCAGCAGATTCGATAAAACCTCATCGCTCATAATTTTTGCATATGGTTCCTTATTACAACTTTTATCTAAAAAATTAACATAGCCATCAGGCAAGTGGAAAAGAGTCAAGGATCACAAAGAAACAGAAACAAATGTATTTTTTGAGCACAGAGGCGAAGCTGAGCTTTGTAACAATTGCGATACAAAAATGAATGACTATGATTACAATCAAACAAAAACTGTAAGAAAATCGTTTTTGTCATAAAAAAAATCGCAAAAAGTTAAAACAGCCCTGAAAAACATTACCTGCACCATTAGAAACTTTACATGGAGCTTTCGGAAAGCAATAAACATGCCGAAATTCAAACAAAGTCTTTTCTGTTGGAACTAAGCCGGCAAAAATAGGCAGACAGACCAAAATCAAGAACTCCAAAACTTTGAATTTGCAAAATTATTATCCCGTCAGAAATCGAACCACCGGGCTTTATCGTCTCAAGTACGGCTGTTAGAAAAACTTGGAGGAAATCTGAACCTTCGGAAAAAATGGGCTACGGGAATAAATCCATAAATAAAGAAACGGACTATAGCCCGAAAAAGCACAAAAACTAGTTTGCAAAAATAGATCCTGGCAGGATTCGACCACAAGCCTTTGCCGTTTTAAGCAGGTGCGTTACCTCTAACCCAGATGGACCGAATGGTTGACCGCATTTATAATAAAGCACGTAGATGAATATGTCCAGGAAATGAGTCCTGTGATCCAAGTTAAATACAGGGAAAAATCTAGCAACAGATTGGAGTACTCTTCCTTATCGCAAGGGTAAAAAACGTCAAATTCTAAATACCAAAAATTTTACGCTTTCAGAAAAATAATGATTGAGACTTTTTGATCAAAGTAACCCAATTTGATAAAACTGGATCAATAGGTAATTCAGCCGGGAAATCTGCAAAATAAAACCTAGAAGTAGATCACATTTTTCATGACCTTTATATAGTGATGTTGGATAATGAAGTTTGCCTTCCTTTTAAAAATGAAATGAACTGATCTTGGAGATGAAGTAAAATCAAAGGTCAAACCTCAAAAAAAATCATTTAAGCGTGAACAAAATTTAAGATATTTCCCTGAAAAAAATTATCACGACATTTATAAGAGTCACAAATAAGTTCATAGACTGAAGTCTAACAGAGATTTAGAAGAGCAATACCACAAGTGCAATGAAATTTAATGTTTCACTAACACAAACCATTTGCTTAGAGGATACGATTTTTAGTTACCAACCATGTCATTAGAAAGATAATCAGAAAGATAGACGATTCATTTTTTTTCGGAAACATACAGCCTGCAAAACCTTCTACGATATGATTTACCTATGGTTCTAGTTTCTGAGAAAGGCGGATGTGCAATTTGCAAACACAAGCAAAATCGAAAACAGGAGTTCCTAAAGTCGGAAGATGAAAAAATTAGCAATGAAAGAAAATACTATGTCAAACTGTATCGTCTACAACGAATTTGAACCCTCACAGAAACGCTCCAGCAGCTTTTTCAACCTTCAGCAGTTTTTTGCAAAATAGACCAAAAATATAAACGACCGACTTCTTTTTTAACTTTTCAATTTTTTTACTTATTGCATCCTTGAAGCTCAATCTTATAATTATCACTTTTCCGATCAAGCAAAACCGACTAAGGAATTATAGTCAAAGAATTTTGTATATCTCTCTAAGAATTCTACCAGGCTATAAGCTACTCTTCACAAAATTGAAAAAAAAAATAACTTAAATTTGATAAAAAATATTTTGAACTACGAAATTATTGACCAATTAGCTTGCCTCAAGAGCACGAAAGCAATGCTTGCAATACACCACAAATTTTCAATGACACCTAGCCGAAAGAAAAATTTTGAAAAATAACAAAACAAAAAAATTCAAAGGGTGTATTCATTGAACCCAAAATCTCAGATTTGGTAGGCTAGTTTTTGAAAAACAACAGCAGAAACATCGGTCAAATATTGCCCTAAAAAACTTTTTCGAAGGGAGTATTGAAAAAAAAAAGAAAAAAAAAGAAACAATCCGTCTAACTTTCATAATACCTGTTCTTATCAAACATGAATTCTAGGCAAATATGTCAAGCAAGACATTTGAAAATCAAATTAACAACTGAACGAAACTAACGAAGCGGAAACGAGGCCGACTATCTTTGAGCAGACACTAGTTGAGCCGAAAAAAATTATTTTGTACAAAACTTTAAAAAACTTAAATTCCCCTGAAATATCCTGAAGTAACTAATACTCATCAAGTTAAATTTGAATTTTCAAGAAATTGACAAAAAAAATGACAAAAATTTTCATTCGGAAAAAAGTCTGAGAAGAAAAAATTCTAACCAGAAAGGTTCACCGTATTTAAGGAAACGTAACAATAGCCACACGACTTAAATAAGTAACCTTTGTCAACGCAAACTAGTGCACAACATCACTCAGAAATAGGTATTTCTCGTATTGACATCAAAAAGACAAAATTTGTTTAAAATTATGATTCGGATAATTTAATCATCTCCATAAAACTTGAAGGGTAATCTCATTATGACACACGAATTGGTACCAAGGCTCACATACGCAAAAAATATACGTAATTTGAAAATGTAGGATTTAGAAGCGCAAATTAGAAAAATGATCTTCAACGGTCAAATTCGCAATTACCTTATCAGGTGGATCACAATTAATTCAGGTTTATTATTCACTTAGTTCTATTTCCTTGTATATATTTTTTTCGGTTTCTTTTTTCTTTGAACAGCCATCAATGGGAGTGTTGATCGATGGCTGTTGAAACTATTCTAGCACTGATGATGACCGCTAAACTGGGCATCCAAGTCAACAGAAAGATACTCAGAGACAATTATTTACATTAGAATTAAGATCAACCTTGCACTCCTCGGGAATACAATTTAACATATCAGTGGCTGCAGGTCGATGAAAAAATAATCAATTTTGATAACTCGATAAGTGCCTTAGTAAAGTAGAGGAGGAACGGCTTAGATTATGTATTCGTTGGGGTTTGATGAAGATGCATTAAATGCTGAAAACTACACCGGAGGGCCCCTTCCATAATTTAGAAGTTTTTATCAATTCTGATTCCAATTCTTTTTATCATTTGTTTTCAGATTTCCTAAAATTAATTCAAAAACAACAACTTATGACAAGTGTTGACTGTCATGACTTTGTCATGGGTTATCACACTGCACCGCTTTGCACAACACTTCACCCGAAGTGTTATATTCTGTAATCCCCCGACAACGTAACGGCCTGGAATGAGTTTCTGAGACTACGAAGTCTTATTTGCATTCATGCAACAAATTTGACTGTTTTTCGGCTAAAGAGTCGATTATATTTTCCGATACGCATATAGATACTTGTGATTTGTCCACCAAAAAAATGCCGCCACCTATTTCGATTAATTCTGATAGTTATTTCAAGACTATTTTTTTTGCCAGGAAGCGCTAAATACTTTTCGCTTTAATAAATCCAAGTTTTTTAGGCTTAAATTTTCAGGTAACGAACGTTTCTCGCTTTACCCGCTCGAAATGAGACTGAAACTCCAAAACTTCAAACAGGCTTCTCTCGATTCAACGTCTCTCGAATCAAGGCTGGAAAGGATTTTATATGACATGTCACTTTTTTTTCATTCATTAGCCCACGTTGGTCGGGTTGGGCTCGTCTGTCTCCAGGCTAAGGAACTTCCACCGGCGGTAGTGAGCGGGGAGGGATTCTCGGGGCAGTTAAAAATGTGGCAACTAGTTAAAAATGTGGCAAGTTGACAGTCCGGGCATAGTGGGGAAACTTGGTTGCCTAGTCGGGAGAGGTATGTGTTTAAAAGCCGGCTGTAACCAGACCGGAGTTGTGGGAGTTTACTGCGGGTAGTTCTGGGGAGAGATTTTTCTGTGGGGTCGACCTTACGGGGCGGTATACAAATTACTTTAGAGGGACGGATTTCTGCGATGAACTTGGTTACTAGATTTGTGTGGTTGTGATTTAAAAGGGACTTGTGGTGTTAAAAACGAAAGTGGAAACTTCTTCTGGGTTATTAAGATTGAGTGAAGGGCTGAAACCGATTGCCGAACTTGACGTGGAGGTGTGAGTGGTATAAATTATTTGGTTAAGGGGAGCGGTATGACGAGCTAAAATTGAAGGGTTAAAAGAGTGTGGTGATTTGGAACATTGAGGATCACGACCTCACTGTGCAGGTGGGCAGTTGAACTCATGAGTGTTGAGCCGGTTCTAACTCTGAGGGCTTGATTTTGGGTAACCTGCAGGTAATTAATGGAGGTGTTACTGGCGGCATTTGACCAGGCAGGGGCGGCATACTCTAAAATGGGGCGTATTAAGGCTTTGTAGGTTAAGAGGAGTGTTTATTTAGACTGTCCCCAAGAGGATCCTGCCAACGCTTTCAGGATACCTATCCTGCGGCGAGCCTTGTCAGCGGATCTTTTACAGTGTGCAGCAAAGCATAAGGTTGGGTCAAAAGTAACCCCTACAATTTTTGGGTTTTTGTCAAGAGGGAGAGGCTCGTTGTTTAAAAGTACACTGAGTGTTTGTTAAAATCATTATTGTACGATGAAAAAAGGGTAACTGATCCTTTAGAGGACGCAAAAAATAACTTCCTGGAAGTGAAAAAAATAAAAAGATGATGAAGGCAATCGTTCAACGATCGAGATGCTGCCTCTACATCAGGGCTTAGGGAAAAGGGATGGAAATCGTCAGCGTAAGATGTGAGACGGACATTCTACGGGGGTGTGGGAGCGTCATGGACAGAAAAACTAAAAAGAGAAGGCGAAAGAACAGAGCCCTGGGGAACTCCACAGTGAACTATTTTGTAGGGGATTCTTGGTAATCAAAAAGTGTGGTGGCTTGTCGGCCATTCAAGTAGTTACTCAGCCAACGAGCAATACCTCTCGGGAGCGGCGTGTCATGAATTAGTTCCACGAGAGTACAATGACACACCATATCAAAAGCCTTCGAGAGGTCAAGCGTTGCGAGAACGGTGCGGGAGGGTGGGCGATTTTGATTAAAACTGTCTGTGACAAAAAATTCTAGTGTGGAAAGCGCAGTAGTGGTAGAGTGGAAAGGACCAAAACCATGTTGATGTAGGGTGGTAGGGAGATACTTTGTTAAGAAAAAGGGGTGAAAGAGCCTTTCTAAGACTTCAACAGCGAGGCAGAGTAAAGAGATGGGCTTATAAGAAGTGGATAATTTATAGTCGTTTTCGGGTTTGGGTAGAGGGATTATTTTCGAATTTTTCCACATTTGAGGGATAATATTTTCAGACAGCGACATATAAAAAAGAAGGGTTAAATATTCAAGAGCTAGGGGTCCCAGGTGTTTATCCTAGATGACATATCACTAGAACCATTCCGTTGATTAATTTGAGGTACTTGAGGAAAACAAAAAAGAAAAACAACGATAGCCGGTTGCTGTGCAAGTACAAACGAATGTTCCTACCACATTCTCAGAATTTTTTTTTTCAAATTAGCGTCTTTTTTTGCGCGTCGTGTGATGAAAGAGCTAGACAAAACGTATAAAACTAATGAATTCGGCATGAAGTACTACAATTGTATTCAAAAAAAAATTAAAGGAAAAAAAATTTTGCGCATAAAAAATTAATTTGAGGTACTTTTAAATTGGACCTAAAAAGGAGAAAAAAATTCAATTTTTTGTACAAATTTTAATAATTTTAAAACTTTTTTGAGCCAAAGAAGTGCTAAATGAAGCTTCCAAAACTAACATTCCTTTTGGTGAAATCAGATTTTTTTAACCTCAATTGCTAATTTTCTCATAAAACAAAGGTCACTCGATGGTTTTACTGGCTCGAAATTGGACTCAAATTTCACACCAGTTTTTCGTTTTTCTCGACACTTGGGACAACTTTTTGAAAACATTCATATCGTTCGAGTCACGACTGGAAGGGCTCTTAAATAATATATCACTCGACCAGTCCGATGATTATTTGTGTTACCTTGTTTTGCGTGGAAAATAAATTAAACCACACCCGAATACAAAGTTCCCTCCCCATTTTCAATGGTCAGAATAAATACATCCTATGAAAATAAAAAGCGTATTTTGACCAATCAGCGCTGAGCTGTAGTAATTTCTTTGTTTCGGGTTTTTTTACGAGCAACCCCCAGCACTATGTGTCGATCATTTGAATTCTCCCCGTGTGAATTGAAAAATATCAAACGCAACAAAATTAATTAGATACATAGTTAAAATTGATTGATATTGAACACAAATATAATGTACAGCAATAAAACTTTTTCATAGTTTTCATTCTCAAAAAAAGGAAAACAAACTTTGTTCCTCAAGTAACTGCACAACTTCTGAGTATTTTTGAATAATTTCGTAGAAAATTGCAACAAATGGGGTGACAGATTTTATAACTAACATTTTTTGAATATCACTGTAAAAAAGTCAATCAAGGAAAATATTAACTCGATACAAACTTATTGCAATTTTCTTTTCTGCAGATTCTTGGTTAAATTTACAGCATTGGTGAAAACTAAGGAGCCTATTGTCATCTCGACGAACTTACTTTCAGATATCGTCGTCACGGTTTCAACTAATTGGGATGAAGCATTGCTTTGGTGATGGGTGATGGTAATCCCTCATGTCCGAATGTTACGCCGTTTACAATTTGAAAAAAAAAATCCGAAAATTTTTAACCAATCAAAAGCGTTTCAACACTGACTAATTTATAATTTAACAACTCTGATTGGCTCATAAAACTTAGTCATTCGTTTCCTCAGACATGATGAATTACCCGGTCGTACCTGATCTTTTGAATAGCTTCCAACGTTATCTGATCACTGATCAAACACTTGGTCAAAGGATTTGAATTTAGTCAAGTCTCGACAGCAGCCTTCCGGCATTTTGGCAAATGCAGCGCAGATTTCGTCCACTTTGGAGGGGTGACAAGAAATAGCACAACAGGAGGCCTTTTGGTCAAAGAAGGTGGCGAAGTACTTCTGGCAGACCCTGGACAGGTCTTTCAAGGATACTTCGGATACCTAAATACCATATGCGGACTTTTAGGTCAACCATTTAAATGAATTGTCCCCAATCACTCTTCAGACAATCTTGAAAGAAATTAACTCATTGGGTGGGCAATTTTGAAAAAGAGGCGAGGCTGCTCTTCGCAAACACTAGCGAGAAAACGACAAAAAAAGAAGCTCTATAAAGCGAAATAAGAAAGTAGAAATACGCTTCGAAATAGTAAAACTTCTGCTTGGTGTCGCATTCGAACCTACGACCTCAAAATTTGGAATCTCACGACCTTCCCTCTCAATCACGGCCTATAAACAATTGACAAACACTAGCTACAAATAAAGCAAAGAGCAGATGGTATGAGAATTTCAATGCTATACATTGAGATTATAGCAAAAGTACCAACAAATTAGCGATTTTATTAATTGCGAGTTAGGATGGAAAAAATCCATACTAGTACCTAATGCTTGCTAGTTAAAAAAACGGTCTTACAAAACACGTGCATTTTTGTCAGACCATTTGATTCAGGTGACAGTCCTGTAGCCTAAACAGATTCAAAAGACATTTAGGATGAGAAAAAAATAGAATAAAAATCACAAATAGAAAAGAAACAAAATCACACTTCAAATTCATCAAAAACACAAATTCATGACATGCAAATATCCCTGACAGCAAGGGCTAGCCGCATAAAGACTTACAGTCCCTTGGAATATTCATATGAATAATTGCATCATAAATTAATTTTTTCACGATATTTAAAATTACCGCACTTGCTTGATTAGCGGTAACTGCTTCTACAAACTGCGTTATGTGCCTGCATACTCAGTCTCACTGTTGGAAACAGATGGAGGCTTTTAGACACAGGACACCCAAGTGAGCTCAGGTGGCAGTAACCAGAGAACAAAATCATGAAGGAAATCAGTTTGTCAAAAGCAAACTGAATCCCAAAACTAAGAGAGAATGAATTGCAAGGTGTGCTCATTTCGATAAAGGTGACTTGTGATGGTGCCAACCAAAAATGAACTCAGATAGACAATGAAAAGTGAAGATCACTACCATCAAAAAACACTTTGAAAAACTGAACTTCTTTTAATGTTGGATATCTATTGGCACTCGATTTTGGATATCTATTGGAATTCTAGCAACAAAATAAACAAACGGGATCCCTTATAATTTACCCTTATAAAGTTCGAGCGAAAAGTATTTTAGGAGACGTTCGTTTTGATGTTCTGGTATTTCGAATATGATTAAATTCGAATAGATAATTCAGAAATTTACTAGTATGCGTGCTTGCTAAGGATCGAAAAAATAAATTCAAAAAAACGCTCAAAATCAGCTCGTGAACAGTTTAAATGTTGGTATGTTCAATAGGAGTATTTACGGAGTCTCGATTTTCAAAAAGTAATTTTTTTCTATTTATCTTGTTCTATTTTAGAGTGGCTAGGAGTGAATTATAGCTAGTACAAACAAATATAAACACACCGTATTCAAAAAATGTGTAAAAATTAGGTAGGAGTATCGTAAAACCAAACTCCTGACATGCTGAAAGACCAGTGGTAAATCACTAATATGTTTCAGAAACAAAAAAGGACCGATTAATGATCCTTGTGGAGGACAACGATTGACTTTCTCTCAAATGACTGCAGGCCATTTATTTCAATGCAATGAAATCGGTTTGATAAGTAACTTTTTATTCATTGAAGACAAGATTCATGTAGTTCATAATAGTCCAATTTTTTTTTTTTAGAGAAGCATGATCTTAAAACTCTTGAAGCCTTTTTCAAAACAAGAACAGTTGGTACAAAAAACCATTGCATGCACTAATTTTTTCAATGAGTTCAGCATTTTCGTCAATTGTATTGCTTTGTTCGAATACCAAATGGTTTCAATAAAAAAAATTATGAACCTCCATACGATTATTTGTTCTTCTTGAACGAGCAATTCCTAAAAGCATTGCTCTTGCAAATCAGTTAAGAAATAGGGCTATAATTTCCAACATTTACTTTTGATGCTTCTTAGAATAATGAAAAAACTTCGAAAATGAAAAAAACTTCAGCTGGCTGGAATCTTAGGCAAGATCCCGTTCTTCATTGATGAGTGTTATATTGGTTAGATGAGGAACTACTTGATCGCATGCCTGCTTACTATTATGTTGCTAATTTCAACTAGCCCGGCAGAAGGCATATTTTTCAATTCTTGACTTTATCATGGATTTCATCACATCATCATTAAATGGACAAAACTATTTTGACTCAATATTTAAAACACTCAATTTTTGAGGTATAGATGAACTTAGCTTTTAACCAATGCAAGCAAAATACTCTTCGAGTTCATTACAGACCTCAATTTGAGAAAGAATTGTCGAAGCGTTTGTCATTAACCTCACCAATCAAACTTCTATTTGATGAGTTTCCTTTAACAATATCTAAAAAATTGTATATTTGTCAAGAGTCACCATTACAACTTTCAAGCTTCATTAACTAAAACATTGATTTGGTTGTTTTAAAATTTTTACGCGTCTAAAGTTTCAATCGCTGTACAGCCTGCTGAGCGTAAGCTCAAAAAAGTCTAGTTCTCATAGAGATCATATTTTGGAGATTATTTGAGAACCATTTGTGTCTGATTTTGTTTACTATCTTATTCTTTTATTGCAATTGAGCGCAATTGTTAATAACTTCTGCAAACGTGTTTTTGAATTAACTAAAAACAATTATCTGTATTTCAGATCGTAATTAACCATAAGGAATTCTCATGAGTTATTTGCTTTTTACTTAAGGTTAAAGAAAAGTCTCTGTAGCTTATATGGAAATCAGGTTTAGGATTACGATTGAAAACTCGTAACTCGACAGGAATATGATCAGAAAAACCTTGATTTTTCAACAAATGGATCTCGTGATGATCTATGCTTTTTGTAACAAAATGTTTTATGCAGTTTTTAGCAATTTCAGTAAATCGCGAAGAACTCTAATGAAGCTAATAGAAGTCTCTACATGTAAATAGTTAGATGCTGTCAGATTTTGAGTTAACTGATTTTGACATCACCGCAAACAAAAACTGGAAAATTTTAGGATGACATTAGCTCCAGAAGATTATCAAATTCATCGATAAAAGATAATTTCTTTTTTCTAAAATTTATAGATCAATACAACAAAATAGGTAGATGCTTGTACCCTTACTTGAATAAAGATCGATTCCGGTAATGAATGATCAATTTCTTTCACATTTTTTCATTGGATCTCAACGCCTCCACCTTTCATGCCAGACCTGCATTATGAGAGATAAATAATTCAAACTCTTCATTTTTGAAGCAATTAGAGTAATCTGATTCATTCAGCCAGGTCTCGCTGATTGCTATTAACTTTGGTGGTGAATCAATAAAAATTATAAGCGCTTCTATTTCCTTATGGTGTTTTAACAGATCTTGCATGCTGCTTAGTTGTACTTTTGGCACAATTACCACTTGATTGGATTTATTTACTGTTTATAAAACCAGCTCCTAACGTCATTGAAAGAGTTTTTTTCTTAGGAAATCCAGCTTTCGTAGAGCATTCGTAAGCAATGTGTGCTGTCGATACTTTTATACTGGCATCATTCTTCATCAGATTCAGAACTTTGAATCGGTACCGTTAGGTCTTCGAATATTTTAATATCTTTATTTGTAGTATATTGCATGCGTTTTTTCTGGTTCTTTAGCATGATGACTTTCCCACTCTCCTGGAAAGCAGCACAAGCATTTTTCGAGGGTGATTTTTTCTGGTAGGCAATGATGCGCAATAGATATCGCTGCTTCTGTTACTTTGGCATCCATTTGGGCAGCTACTTGAATTACTTCGTCGATACTTTCTTCGTTGTCTTCAAATGATCGCCGCTCATTTGGGTCCGAGTCAGGATGTTCAGGTATTCCAACGATTCTCAGATTAATTTAAGAGCTTTCAGTTCACGTGCGTCGATTGTTCTGCAGTGAGCTTACATAAGTTTTTGAATCGGGATTCTAGTTAGTTTTCGAGGGTGACTTGCCTTTGATATCAGCTGTTTCTGTTATTAGAATCATTAGTTTTCTCTAACTGTTTCATACATTTTACATCCTGGAAGTCTCGTTAATTAAATTGACATTCTGCAACTCTTAGTCTTCAGTTAGTTTATTTTTAAAACATTCGTACTTTTCATAGCAAATTCTGCCAGCCCATCTAGTTACCTTTTTGAGCAGTTGTTTGTTGTAGTGCTTGTCCACTGCCCTGAGGTGGTTCATCATGGACTCCACACTCGCGTCTCCGATGCTCTTCTCCCTCTCTATCACCTCAAACATCACACTGCTCCTGCTCGCCTCCAGAGACATCTCATCAAACTCCTCACTCCCATTCAAATAGCCTACACACAACAACACAACGCTCTTCCTTTTTGAATGGAGAGGCAACATTTGTCTCAATTTTTTTAAAAACCGAGGCGCGTATTTTTTCTTCTATTTGTTTTTTTTTTGCGTATTTAAGGAGTTCGGAAAAAAATTGGCCAAATTAACAGTTTTGAAATCAACCAAATAATGCAAGAGTTAGAAATATTTCAATTTACTGGCCTGATAAACATTTTCGAAGCTAATTACTAGACTCCGCCAGAAACTAGGACGCTTCATTAACAAATTCATCACTTTACCGCAGAATTTCTAGTAAAAGAGAAGCCACTGTAACTGTGTTTAGTATGCCAATAAAATAAAGCCGAAATCATTTAGCCGAAAAAAATTTTGAGCGAAAATACAATAAAAAAAAGGAAAACATTCGAAGTCAAGGCTAGTAGAATTATAAACTGCAGTAATAAATGAAAAACATAAAAAACAAATACAATGAAAACTATATAAAGCAAAAAATCTAAGATGTGGCAACTAAGCCGACAAAACATAAGCAGACAAAAAATAAGCCGATAATTTTTTTGAAACTGATTATTTCCCGTTTGCAAAAACAAGTCTTAGTCAGATTCGAAATCAGGATCTTTGCCGTCCCGGGCTTATTTGCTACTTCCAGACTGCCGCAAACCCGCGAAAAAGATAAATTTCAGCCTGAACAATCTTTAAAAAGCCCTACCACATGAGCACTTTTGTTTGCGACTTATTACATAACGCATAAGTAACGAATAAAGGTGATGCCACACGAGTAGTTATTTAAAGCAAAATCTCAACCATAATTAGATTAGAACTTCTGAAATTTGAAATCATTGTAGAGCCCTCATATCGCGCGAAGCAAGGGTCTTTCCAGCTTTTGCAAAAATTCTCTGATTTTTGCACAGAAAAAACTTAAAACATTTTGTACATTTTTCGACTTTCAAACAAAAATTATATCACATTAAAGCTCTTTGAATTTCAAGAATTTTATGATTGGCACTGTACGTTAAAGTTATCCCAATTAGAGTAAGCTGAATCAAATGTTTTATTTTAATTCCGCTCAAAATTCAGAAAATTAAAGTCCATTTTCGGAAACTAGAATTCATTCATGTTTTTCGTGAACTTAACACTTTTGCAGTTCGATAGTCGAGTTTGTCATCTTTTTAATAAGATACAAAAACGGAATTTTAAAATGAATTAAAAACGGAACTTTGAAATAAATCAAAATTCGGTGATATATTACAATAGGTGGTAGGTTCAATTTGAATAGCTGGATCGCTTTTTGTTATACTTCGCACATTATTTATAATTTGTATCTACAGCCAAACTTTTGGCAAAAGAAGTGTAAAATTTGAATTTTTGAAAAGCATTTCATCTGGCAGTGTAATGTATTTTTTTAAAAATTCTTAGTAGTAGTACAATTGATTGAAAATGAAATGACTGTATTATGCATTATAGTTCTCAAAATACATAGATGCACTACGCTCAAAAGGTGATATAATACAATATTATGGCTTAGGTTGTTTTTAACCGAGGGATCTTGATTACTTCAAAGAAAGCTCATAAGAAGTCAAACAAATGTATCATATTAAGGTCTCCCAGTTCAATTACACTATTGATTTAGCTATTATTAACTCTCATTCATGTTATTTTTAACTAATTCAGTAACCACTTACTAAAAAAAAAAAAACTTTTTTTTGAAAATTCCTTATTTAATTCATTTTTTTTTCTTGGGCAGGACAACGAACAGGCATTTCTTGCTTTTGTTATGGTTCAATCAATTTCAAGTCGCTTGTATCACTTTATCAACAGTCAGTTTAGTGTTGATCACTTCTTGTTCTTGTTTTAGTTTCATTTGTTTTCAGATTTCCTAAAATTAATTCAAAAACAACAACTTATGACAAGTGTTGACTGTCATGACTTTGTCATGGGTTATCACACTGCACCGCTTTGCACAACACTTCACCCGAAGTGTTATATTCTGTAATCCCCCGACAACGTAACGGCCTGGAATGAGTTTCTGAGACTACGAAGTCTTATTTGCATTCATGCAACAAATTTGACTGTTTTTCGGCTAAAGAGTCGATTATATTTTCCGATACGCATATAGATACTTGTGATTTGTCCACCAAAAAAATGCCGCCACCTATTTCGATTAATTCTGATAGTTATTTCAAGACTATTTTTTTTGCCAGGAAGCGCTAAATACTTTTCGCTTTAATAAATCCAAGTTTTTTAGGCTTAAATTTTCAGGTAACGAACGTTTCTCGCTTTACCCGCTCGAAATGAGACTGAAACTCCAAAACTTCAAACAGGCTTCTCTCGATTCAACGTCTCTCGAATCAAGGCTGGAAAGGATTTTATATGACATGTCACTTTTTTTTCATTCATTAGCCCACGTTGGTCGGGTTGGGCTCGTCTGTCTCCAGGCTAAGGAACTTCCACCGGCGGTAGTGAGCGGGGAGGGATTCTCGGGGCAGTTAAAAATGTGGCAACTAGTTAAAAATGTGGCAAGTTGACAGTCCGGGCATAGTGGGGAAACTTGGTTGCCTAGTCGGGAGAGGTATGTGTTTAAAAGCCGGCTGTAACCAGACCGGAGTTGTGGGAGTTTACTGCGGGTAGTTCTGGGGAGAGATTTTTCTGTGGGGTCGACCTTACGGGGCGGTATACAAATTACTTTAGAGGGACGGATTTCTGCGATGAACTTGGTTACTAGATTTGTGTGGTTGTGATTTAAAAGGGACTTGTGGTGTTAAAAACGAAAGTGGAAACTTCTTCTGGGTTATTAAGATTGAGTGAAGGGCTGAAACCGATTGCCGAACTTGACGTGGAGGTGTGAGTGGTATAAATTATTTGGTTAAGGGGAGCGGTATGACGAGCTAAAATTGAAGGGTTAAAAGAGTGTGGTGATTTGGAACATTGAGGATCACGACCTCACTGTGCAGGTGGGCAGTTGAACTCATGAGTGTTGAGCCGGTTCTAACTCTGAGGGCTTGATTTTGGGTAACCTGCAGGTAATTAATGGAGGTGTTACTGGCGGCATTTGACCAGGCAGGGGCGGCATACTCTAAAATGGGGCGTATTAAGGCTTTGTAGGTTAAGAGGAGTGTTTATTTAGACTGTCCCCAAGAGGATCCTGCCAACGCTTTCAGGATACCTATCCTGCGGCGAGCCTTGTCAGCGGATCTTTTACAGTGTGCAGCAAAGCATAAGGTTGGGTCAAAAGTAACCCCTACAGTTTTTGGGTTTTTGTCAAGAGGGAGAGGCTCGTTGTTTAAAAGTACACTGAGTGTTTGTTAAAATCATTATTGTACGATGAAAAAAGGGTAACTGATCCTTTAGAGGACGCAAAAAATAACTTCCTGGAAGTGAAAAAAATAAAAAGATGATGAAGGCAATCGTTCAACGATCGAGATGCTGCCTCTACATCAGGGCTTAGGGAAAAGGGATGGAAATCGTCAGCGTAAGATGTGAGACGGACATTCTACGGGGGTGTGGGAGCGTCATGGACAGAAAAACTAAAAAGAGAAGGCGAAAGAACAGAGCCCTGGGGAACTCCACAGTGAACTATTTTGTAGGGGATTCTTGGTAATCAAAAAGTGTGGTGGCTTGTCGGCCATTCAAGTAGTTACTCAGCCAACGAGCAATACCTCTCGGGAGCGGCGTGTCATGAATTAGTTCCACGAGAGTACAATGACACACCATATCAAAAGCCTTCGAGAGGTCAAGCGTTGCGAGAACGGTGCGGGAGGGTGGGCGATTTTGATTAAAACTGTCTGTGACAAAAAATTCTAGTGTGGAAAGCGCAGTAGTGGTAGAGTGGAAAGGACCAAAACCATGTTGATGTAGGGTGGTAGGGAGATACTTTGTTAAGAAAAAGGGGTGAAAGAGCCTTTCTAAGACTTCAACAGCGAGGCAGAGTAAAGAGATGGGCTTATAAGAAGTGGATAATTTATAGTCGTTTTCGGGTTTGGGTAGAGGGATTATTTTCGAATTTTTCCACATTTGAGGGATAATATTTTCAGACAGCGACATATAAAAAAGAAGGGTTAAATATTCAAGAGCTAGGGGTCCCAGGTGTTTATCCTAGATGACATATCACTAGAACCATTCCGTTGATTAATTTGAGGTACTTGAGGAAAACAAAAAAGAAAAACAACGATAGCCGGTTGCTGTGCAAGTACAAACGAATGTTCCTACCACATTCTCAGAATTTTTTTTTTCAAATTAGCGTCTTTTTTTGCGCGTCGTGTGATGAAAGAGCTAGACAAAACGTATAAAACTAATGAATTCGGCATGAAGTACTACAATTGTATTCAAAAAAAAATTAAAGGAAAAAAAATTTTGCGCATAAAAAATTAATTTGAGGTACTTTTAAATTGGACCTAAAAAGGAGAAAAAAATTCAATTTTTTGTACAAATTTTAATAATTTTAAAACTTTTTTGAGCCAAAGAAGTGCTAAATGAAGCTTCCAAAACTAACATTCCTTTTGGTGAAATCAGATTTTTTTAACCTCAATTGCTAATTTTCTCATAAAACAAAGGTCACTCGATGGTTTTACTGGCTCGAAATTGGACTCAAATTTCACACCAGTTTTTCGTTTTTCTCGACACTTGGGACAACTTTTTGAAAACATTCATATCGTTCGAGTCACGACTGGAAGGGCTCTTAAATAATATATCACTCGACCAGTCCGATGATTATTTGTGTTACCTTGTTTTGCGTGGAAAATAAATTAAACCACACCCGAATACAAAGTTCCCTCCCCATTTTCAATGGTCAGAATAAATACATCCTATGAAAATAAAAAGCGTATTTTGACCAATCAGCGCTGAGCTGTAGTAATTTCTTTGTTTCGGGTTTTTTTACGAGCAACCCCCAGCACTATGTGTCGATCATTTGAATTCTCCCCGTGTGAATTGAAAAATATCAAACGCAACAAAATTAATTAGATACATAGTTAAAATTGATTGATATTGAACACAAATATAATGTACAGCAATAAAACTTTTTCATAGTTTTCATTCTCAAAAAAAGGAAAACAAACTTTGTTCCTCAAGTAACTGCACAACTTCTGAGTATTTTTGAATAATTTCGTAGAAAATTGCAACAAATGGGGTGACAGATTTTATAACTAACATTTTTTGAATATCACTGTAAAAAAGTCAATCAAGGAAAATATTAACTCGATACAAACTTATTGCAATTTTCTTTTCTGCAGATTCTTGGTTAAATTTACAGCATTGGTGAAAACTAAGGAGCCTATTGTCATCTCGACGAACTTACTTTCAGATATCGTCGTCACGGTTTCAACTAATTGGGATGAAGCATTGCTTTGGTGATGGGTGATGGTAATCCCTCATGTCCGAATGTTACGCCGTTTACAATTTGAAAAAAAAAATCCGAAAATTTTTAACCAATCAAAAGCGTTTCAACACTGACTAATTTATAATTTAACAACTCTGATTGGCTCATAAAACTTAGTCATTCGTTTCCTCAGACATGATGAATTACCCGGTCGTACCTGATCTTTTGAATAGCTTCCAACGTTATCTGATCACTGATCAAACACTTGGTCAAAGGATTTGAATTTAGTCAAGTCTCGACAGCAGCCTTCCGGCATTTTGGCAAATGCAGCGCAGATTTCGTCCACTTTGGAGGGGTGACAAGAAATAGCACAACAGGAGGCCTTTTGGTCAAAGAAGGTGGCGAAGTACTTCTGGCAGACCCTGGACAGGTCTTTCAAGGATACTTCGGATACCTAAATACCATATGCGGACTTTTAGGTCAACCATTTAAATGAATTGTCCCCAATCACTCTTCAGACAATCTTGAAAGAAATTAACTCATTGGGTGGGCAATTTTGAAAAAGAGGCGAGGCTGCTCTTCGCAAACACTAGCGAGAAAACGACAAAAAAAGAAGCTCTATAAAGCGAAATAAGAAAGTAGAAATACGCTTCGAAATAGTAAAACTTCTGCTTGGTGTCGCATTCGAACCTACGACCTCAAAATTTGGAATCTCACGACCTTCCCTCTCAATCACGGCCTATAAACAATTGACAAACACTAGCTACAAATAAAGCAAAGAGCAGATGGTATGAGAATTTCAATGCTATACATTGAGATTATAGCAAAAGTACCAACAAATTAGCGATTTTATTAATTGCGAGTTAGGATGGAAAAAATCCATACTAGTACCTAATGCTTGCTAGTTAAAAAAACGGTCTTACAAAACACGTGCATTTTTGTCAGACCATTTGATTCAGGTGACAGTCCTGTAGCCTAAACAGATTCAAAAGACATTTAGGATGAGAAAAAAATAGAATAAAAATCACAAATAGAAAAGAAACAAAATCACACTTCAAATTCATCAAAAACACAAATTCATGACATGCAAATATCCCTGACAGCAAGGGCTAGCCGCATAAAGACTTACAGTCCCTTGGAATATTCATATGAATAATTGCATCATAAATTAATTTTTTCACGATATTTAAAATTACCGCACTTGCTTGATTAGCGGTAACTGCTTCTACAAACTGCGTTATGTGCCTGCATACTCAGTCTCACTGTTGGAAACAGATGGAGGCTTTTAGACACAGGACACCCAAGTGAGCTCAGGTGGCAGTAACCAGAGAACAAAATCATGAAGGAAATCAGTTTGTCAAAAGCAAACTGAATCCCAAAACTAAGAGAGAATGAATTGCAAGGTGTGCTCATTTCGATAAAGGTGACTTGTGATGGTGCCAACCAAAAATGAACTCAGATAGACAATGAAAAGTGAAGATCACTACCATCAAAAAACACTTTGAAAAACTGAACTTCTTTTAATGTTGGATATCTATTGGCACTCGATTTTGGATATCTATTGGAATTCTAGCAACAAAATAAACAAACGGGATCCCTTATAATTTACCCTTATAAAGTTCGAGCGAAAAGTATTTTAGGAGACGTTCGTTTTGATGTTCTGGTATTTCGAATATGATTAAATTCGAATAGATAATTCAGAAATTTACTAGTATGCGTGCTTGCTAAGGATCGAAAAAATAAATTCAAAAAAACGCTCAAAATCAGCTCGTGAACAGTTTAAATGTTGGTATGTTCAATAGGAGTATTTACGGAGTCTCGATTTTCAAAAAGTAATTTTTTTCTATTTATCTTGTTCTATTTTAGAGTGGCTAGGAGTGAATTATAGCTAGTACAAACAAATATAAACACACCGTATTCAAAAAATGTGTAAAAATTAGGTAGGAGTATCGTAAAACCAAACTCCTGACATGCTGAAAGACCAGTGGTAAATCACTAATATGTTTCAGAAACAAAAAAGGACCGATTAATGATCCTTGTGGAGGACAACGATTGACTTTCTCTCAAATGACTGCAGGCCATTTATTTCAATGCAATGAAATCGGTTTGATAAGTAACTTTTTATTCATTGAAGACAAGATTCATGTAGTTCATAATAGTCCAATTTTTTTTTTTTAGAGAAGCATGATCTTAAAACTCTTGAAGCCTTTTTCAAAACAAGAACAGTTGGTACAAAAAACCATTGCATGCACTAATTTTTTCAATGAGTTCAGCATTTTCGTCAATTGTATTGCTTTGTTCGAATACCAAATGGTTTCAATAAAAAAAATTATGAACCTCCATACGATTATTTGTTCTTCTTGAACGAGCAATTCCTAAAAGCATTGCTCTTGCAAATCAGTTAAGAAATAGGGCTATAATTTCCAACATTTACTTTTGATGCTTCTTAGAATAATGAAAAAACTTCGAAAATGAAAAAAACTTCAGCTGGCTGGAATCTTAGGCAAGATCCCGTTCTTCATTGATGAGTGTTATATTGGTTAGATGAGGAACTACTTGATCGCATGCCTGCTTACTATTATGTTGCTAATTTCAACTAGCCCGGCAGAAGGCATATTTTTCAATTCTTGACTTTATCATGGATTTCATCACATCATCATTAAATGGACAAAACTATTTTGACTCAATATTTAAAACACTCAATTTTTGAGGTATAGATGAACTTAGCTTTTAACCAATGCAAGCAAAATACTCTTCGAGTTCATTACAGACCTCAATTTGAGAAAGAATTGTCGAAGCGTTTGTCATTAACCTCACCAATCAAACTTCTATTTGATGAGTTTCCTTTAACAATATCTAAAAAATTGTATATTTGTCAAGAGTCACCATTACAACTTTCAAGCTTCATTAACTAAAACATTGATTTGGTTGTTTTAAAATTTTTACGCGTCTAAAGTTTCAATCGCTGTACAGCCTGCTGAGCGTAAGCTCAAAAAAGTCTAGTTCTCATAGAGATCATATTTTGGAGATTATTTGAGAACCATTTGTGTCTGATTTTGTTTACTATCTTATTCTTTTATTGCAATTGAGCGCAATTGTTAATAACTTCTGCAAACGTGTTTTTGAATTCACTAAAAACAATTATCTGTATTTCAGATCGTAATTAACCATAAGGAATTCTCATGAGTTATTTGCTTTTTACTTAAGGTTAAAGAAAAGTCTCTGTAGCTTATATGGAAATCAGGTTTAGGATTACGATTGAAAACTCGTAACTCGACAGGAATATGATCAGAAAAACCTTGATTTTTCAACAAATGGATCTCGTGATGATCTATGCTTTTTGTAACAAAATGTTTTATGCAGTTTTTAGCAATTTCAGTAAATCGCGAAGAACTCTAATGAAGCTAATAGAAGTCTCTACATGTAAATAGTTAGATGCTGTCAGATTTTGAGTTAACTGATTTTGACATCACCGCAAACAAAAACTGGAAAATTTTAGGATGACATTAGCTCCAGAAGATTATCAAATTCATCGATAAAAGATAATTTCTTTTTTCTAAAATTTATAGATCAATACAACAAAATAGGTAGATGCTTGTACCCTTACTTGAATAAAGATCGATTCCGGTAATGAATGATCAATTTCTTTCACATTTTTTCATTGGATCTCAACGCCTCCACCTTTCATGCCAGACCTGCATTATGAGAGATAAATAATTCAAACTCTTCATTTTTGAAGCAATTAGAGTAATCTGATTCATTCAGCCAGGTCTCGCTGATTGCTATTAACTTTGGTGGTGAATCAATAAAAATTATAAGCGCTTCTATTTCCTTATGGTGTTTTAACAGATCTTGCATGCTGCTTAGTTGTACTTTTGGCACAATTACCACTTGATTGGATTTATTTACTGTTTATAAAACCAGCTCCTAACGTCATTGAAAGAGTTTTTTTCTTAGGAAATCCAGCTTTCGTAGAGCATTCGTAAGCAATGTGTGCTGTCGATACTTTTATACTGGCATCATTCTTCATCAGATTCAGAACTTTGAATCGGTACCGTTAGGTCTTCGAATATTTTAATATCTTTATTTGTAGTATATTGCATGCGTTTTTTCTGGTTCTTTAGCATGATGACTTTCCCACTCTCCTGGAAAGCAGCACAAGCATTTTTCGAGGGTGATTTTTTCTGGTAGGCAATGATGCGCAATAGATATCGCTGCTTCTGTTACTTTGGCATCCATTTGGGCAGCTACTTGAATTACTTCGTCGATACTTTCTTCGTTGTCTTCAAATGATCGCCGCTCATTTGGGTCCGAGTCAGGATGTTCAGGTATTCCAACGATTCTCAGATTAATTTAAGAGCTTTCAGTTCACGTGCGTCGATTGTTCTGCAGTGAGCTTACATAAGTTTTTGAATCGGGATTCTAGTTAGTTTTCGAGGGTGACTTGCCTTTGATATCAGCTGTTTCTGTTATTAGAATCATTAGTTTTCTCTAACTGTTTCATACATTTTACATCCTGGAAGTCTCGTTAATTAAATTGACATTCTGCAACTCTTAGTCTTCAGTTAGTTTATTTTTAAAACATTCGTACTTTTCATAGCAAATTCTGCCAGCCCATCTAGTTACCTTTTTGAGCAGTTGTTTGTTGTAGTGCTTGTCCACTGCCCTGAGGTGGTTCATCATGGACTCCACACTCGCGTCTCCGATGCTCTTCTCCCTCTCTATCACCTCAAACATCACACTGCTCCTGCTCGCCTCCAGAGACATCTCATCAAACTCCTCACTCCCATTCAAATAGCCTACACACAACAACACAACGCTCTTCCTTTTTGAATGGAGAGGCAACATTTGTCTCAATTTTTTTAAAAACCGAGGCGCGTATTTTTTCTTCTATTTGTTTTTTTTGCGTATTTAAGGAGTTCGGAAAAAAATTGGCCAAATTAACAGTTTTGAAATCAACCAAATAATGCAAGAGTTAGAAATATTTCAATTTACTGGCCTGATAAACATTTTCGAAGCTAATTACTAGACTCCGCCAGAAACTAGGACGCTTCATTAACAAATTCATCACTTTACCGCAGAATTTCTAGTAAAAGAGAAGCCACTGTAACTGTGTTTAGTATGCCAATAAAATAAAGCCGAAATCATTTAGCCGAAAAAAATTTTGAGCGAAAATACAATAAAAAAAAGGAAAACATTCGAAGTCAAGGCTAGTAGAATTATAAACTGCAGTAATAAATGAAAAACATAAAAAACAAATACAATGAAAACTATATAAAGCAAAAAATCTAAGATGTGGCAACTAAGCCGACAAAACATAAGCAGACAAAAAATAAGCCGATAATTTTTTTGAAACTGATTATTTCCCGTTTGCAAAAACAAGTCTTAGTCAGATTCGAAATCAGGATCTTTGCCGTCCCGGGCTTATTTGCTACTTCCAGACTGCCGCAAACCCGCGAAAAAGATAAATTTCAGCCTGAACAATCTTTAAAAAGCCCTACCACATGAGCACTTTTGTTTGCGACTTATTACATAACGCATAAGTAACGAATAAAGGTGATGCCACACGAGTAGTTATTTAAAGCAAAATCTCAACCATAATTAGATTAGAACTTCTGAAATTTGAAATCATTGTAGAGCCCTCATATCGCGCGAAGCAAGGGTCTTTCCAGCTTTTGCAAAAATTCTCTGATTTTTGCACAGAAAAAACTTAAAACATTTTGTACATTTTTCGACTTTCAAACAAAAATTATATCACATTAAAGCTCTTTGAATTTCAAGAATTTTATGATTGGCACTGTACGTTAAAGTTATCCCAATTAGAGTAAGCTGAATCAAATGTTTTATTTTAATTCCGCTCAAAATTCAGAAAATTAAAGTCCATTTTCGGAAACTAGAATTCATTCATGTTTTTCGTGAACTTAACACTTTTGCAGTTCGATAGTCGAGTTTGTCATCTTTTTAATAAGATACAAAAACGAAATTTTAAAATGAATTAAAAACGGAACTTTGAAATAAATCAAAATTCGGTGATATATTACAATAGGTGGTAGGTTCAATTTGAATAGCTGGATCGCTTTTTGTTATACTTCGCACATTATTTATAATTTGTATCTACAGCCAAACTTTTGGCAAAAGAAGTGTAAAATTTGAATTTTTGAAAAGCATTTCATCTGGCAGTGTAATGTATTTTTTTAAAAATTCTTAGTAGTAGTACAATTGATTGAAAATGAAATGACTGTATTATGCATTATAGTTCTCAAAATACATAGATGCACTACGCTCAAAAGGTGATATAATACAATATTATGGCTTAGGTTGTTTTTAACCGAGGGATCTTGATTACTTCAAAGAAAGCTCATAAGAAGTCAAACAAATGTATCATATTAAGGTCTCCCAGTTCAATTACACTATTGATTTAGCTATTATTAACTCTCATTCATGTTATTTTTAACTAATTCAGTAACCACTTACTAAAAAAAAAAAAACTTTTTTTTGAAAATTCCTTATTTAATTCATTTTTTTTTCTTGGGCAGGACAACGAACAGGCATTTCTTGCTTTTGTTATGGTTCAATCAATTTCAAGTCGCTTGTATCACTTTATCAACAGTCAGTTTTGTGTTGATCACTTCTTGTTCTTGTTTTAGTAAAGACTACCACTAGGTTTTTCGTGAACTCACACTTTTGCAGTTTGATAGTAGAGTTCGTCATCTTTTTTAATAAGACAAAAACGAAATTTTGAAATAAATAAAAATTCGGTGATCTATTACAATAGGTGGCAGGTTCAATTTGATCGCTTTTTGTTATAAATTTTTGGCTAAAGATGTGTAAAATTTGAATTTTTGAATAGCATTTCATCTGGCAGTGTAATGTATTAATACTATCTTAGTAGTAGTACAATTGATTGATAATGAAATGACTATATTATGCATTATAGTTCTCAAAATTAATAGATGCACTTTACTCAGAATTACCACCTATTGTAACATATCACCAAATTCGAACCGCGAAAAATCAAGTTTAATCGTAAACTAATTTTAAGCCTTTTGCTGGAAAAAAACTATCATCATGACCTATAGACGTGAGATCTTTTGGGGGAGGATATTAACTTGATCCGGGTTCAGTTCTAATAAATTTATTTGTTATAATCAATTAACTTTTGACTTTTGTGATAAACTCATCCTGACCTTGTATGATTTCTATGGCCTTCTCGTATGCCTTAGGCAGATTGGTGCTCTTCATGAGGTGCAGATTGAGACTCCCTGTCTCCACACTGAGATGCACACTGTACCCATAGCTGTAGCCTAGTCCTCTGATCAGACGCCACATGGGACCCTCAAGTCCAGTCAGGTACTCAATCAACACCTGAAGACAATGCAGTTGCTTGTCAGGTTATTCTTTTTATTATTAATAAACTAACAGAAAAACCACAGGGAACGATCCCAGATTAAAGTTCACACCCAATTATCACGAAGATAACGCTCAGGACACGGGAAGCGCTGAGCACATAATCACCGTCGTTTTCTTATAATTAAAGTCACAAATCAATTAATTTTAAACCAATCAAGATGCTTAAGGTCACCGACAATGCCGATAATTTCCCGTTAACTATACGCTACTGACTGACCATGACTGGCGCTATGTCCTGGTGTTCGTAGCTATCGATGTTGACAAAGTGACTCTGGACTAAGTAGCTGGACTCCACAGCACCTACGGCCACAATGGCCGACTTCACTTTTATATCTTCCATCTTCTTCATCAACTGCTTACTCCTCACTACCTACAAATAAAAAACTCCAAATAACTACAAATAACTAGTCTCAACAAACTATTCTTAACTAATTCAAATCTTAATCTGCCTGCTTAACAATAACCAGGAAACTGATAACTACTAACTGTTGTTCCAACCACTTCCCGAAGTGGGAAGCAATTATGGCTTAGGGTGTTTTTATCCGAGGGAAAAAGAAAGTTGTTTTTATCCGAGTGAAGAAGAAAGTTGTTTTTATCCGAGGGAAAAAGAAAGTTGTTTTTATCCGAGGGAAGAAGAAAGTTGTTTTTTATCCCAAGGAAGAAGAAAGTTGTTTTTATCCGAGCGAAGACAAAAGCTTTCAAGTTCTATCACAGAAAGCTCGTAGGAAGTCAAAAGTTGTATCATATTAAAGCAATTTGTAGTAGTTAGAACATAGTCGAAAGATGCCCGAGGGAAAAAGAGCCCGGCCTGAGGTCACGAAGTACCCGAGTGCGGCTGTTTTGCCCGAGGCCAACTTCAACTATGTTCTAACTGTTGAAGAGTATGTTTTTGCTCTTTCTGAGGGAAAGAGCCCGGAAAAGTGCGCGAAACTATGCAAATGATTTCTGTTTTCATTCATGCGTTCTAATATTTCATTTTTTATTCATGCCTTGTCGTGAAAGAGCAAAAACATACTCTTTCAGTTGTTATCTGATTCCAAGCTAAATGTAAACAAAATTTGATGCAACACTGGTCTCCCAGTTCAATTCCACTAGTTTTCATTGTTTTAGCTATTATTAACTCTCATTCATGTTATTTTTCATTTAATTCAGTAACCATTTATTACAAAAAAAACGTTTCTTTGAAAATTGTTTGTTTAACTCGATTTTTTTACTTGGGCAGGGCAACGAACAGGCAGTTCTTGCTTTTGTTAAGGTTCAATTTCAAGTCGCTTGTATCACTTAATCAACCGCCAGTTTTTTGTTGATCACTTTTGTTTTTGTTTTTGTTTTAGAGTAATCTGATTCATTCAGCGAGGTCTCCCTGATTGCTATTAACTTTGGTGGTGAATCAATAAAACTTATAAGCGCTTCTATTTCCTTATGGTCTTTTAACAGATCAACAGATCTTGCATGCTGCTTAGTTGTACTTTTAGCACAATTACCACTTGATTGGATTTATTTACTGTTTATAAAACCAGCTCCTCACGTCATTGAAAGAGTTTTTTCTTAGGAAATCTAGCTTTCGTAGAGAATTCGTGAGCAATGTATGTACAGTTCGATACTTTTGTACTGGCATCATTCTTCATCAGATACAGAACATTGAATCGGTACCGTTAGGTCTTCGAATATTTTAATATCTTTACTTGTAGTATATTGCAAGCGTTTTTTCTGGTTTTTAGCATGTAGAGTTTCCCACTCTTCTTGAAAGCAGCACAATCATCTTTCGAGGGTGATTTCTTCTGGTAGGCAATGATGCGCAACAGATATAGCGGCTTCTGTTACTTTGACATCCATATCGGCAGCTACTTGAATTACTTCGGCGATTTTTTCTTCGTTGTCTTTAAGTCACGATGTTCAGGTATTCCAACGATTCTCAGATTAATTTAGAGCTTTCAGTTCACGTGCGGCGATTGTTCTGCATGGAGCTTACATAAATTTTTGAATCGGGATTCTAGTTAGTTGCCTTTGATATCAGCTGTTTCTGTTATTAGAAACATTAGTTTTCTCTAACTGTTTCATACATTTTACATCCTGGAAGTCTCGTTAATTAAATTGACATTCTGCAACTCTTAATCTTCAGTTAGTTTATTTTTTAAACATTCGTACTTTTCATAACAAGTTCTGCCAGCCCATCTAGTTACCTTTTTGAGCAGTTGTTTGTTGTAGTGCTTGTCCACTGCCCTGAGGTGGTTCATCATGGACTCCACACTCGCGTCTCCGATGCTCTTCTCCCTCTCTATCACCTCAAACATCACACTGCTCCTGCTCGCCTCCAGAGACATCTCCTCAAACTCCTCACTCCCATTCAAATAGCCTACACACAACAACACAACGCTCTTCCTTTTTTAATGGAGAGGCAATATTTGTTTCATTTTTTTAAAAACCGAGGCGCGTATTTTTCTTCTATGTGTTTTTTTTGGGCATTTAAGGAGTTCAGAAAAAAAAATTGGCTGAATTAACAGTTTTAAAATCAACCAAATAATGCAAGAGTTAGAAATATTTCAATTTACTGGCCTGATAAGCATTTTCGAAGCTAATTACTAGACTCCGCCAGAAACTAGGACGCTTCATTAACAAATTCATCACTTTACCGCAGAATTTCTAGTAAAAGAGAAGCGACTGTAACTGTGTTTAGTATGCCAATAAAATAAAGCCGAAATCATGTAGCCGAAAAAAATTTTGAGCGAAAATACAATAAAAAAAAGGAAAACATTCGAAGTCAAGGCTATTAGAATTACAAACTGCAGTAATAAATGAAAAACATAAAAAACAAATACAATGAAAACTATACAAAGCAAAAAATCTAGGATGTGGAACTAAGCCGACAAAACATAAGCAGACAAAAAATAAGCCGAAAATTTTTTTGAAACTGATTATTTCCCGTTGGCAAAAACATGTCTTAGTCAGATTCGAAATCAGGATCTTTGCCGTCCCGGGCTTATTTGCTACTTCCAGACTGCCGCCAACCCGCGAAAAAGATAAATTTCAGCCTGAACAATCTTTAAAAAGCCCTACCACGTGAGCACTTTTGTTTGCGACTTATTACATAACGCATAAGTAACGAATAAAGGTGATGCCACACGAGTAATTATTTAAAGCAAAATCTCAACCATAATTAGATTAGAACTTCTGAAATTTGAAATCATTGTAGAGCCCTCATATTACGCGAAGCAAGGGTCTTTCCAGCTTTTGCAAAGATTCTTTGATTTTTGCGCAGAAAAATTTTAATAAAACATTTTGTATATTTTTCGACTTTCGAACAAAAATTATATCACATTAAAGCTCTTTGAATTTCAAGAATTTTATGATTGACACTGTACGTTAAAGTTATCCCAATTAGAGTAAGCCGAATCAAATGTTTTATTTTAATTGCGCTCAAAATTCAGAAAATTAAAGTCCATTTCCGGAAACTATAATTTATTCATGTTTTTCGTGAATTTAACACTTGCAGTTCGATAGTCGAGTTTGTCATCTTTTTAATAAGATACAAAAACAGAATTTTAAAATGAATCAAAAACAGAACTTGAAATAAATCAAAATTCGGTGATATATTACAATAGGTGGTAGGTTCAATTTGAATAGCTGGATCGCTTTTTGTTATAATTCGCACATTATTTATAATTTGTTTTAACAGCCAAATTTTTGGCGAAAGATGTGTAAAATTTGAATTTTTGAATAGCATTTCATCTGGCAGGGTAATGTATTTTCAAAAACTATCTTAGTAGTAGTACAATTGATTGACAATGAAATGACTATATTATGCATTATAGTTCTCAAAATTAATAGATGCACTACGCTCAGAATTACCACCTATTGTAACATATCACCCAAAATTCGAACCGCGAAAAATCAAGTTTAAGCGTAAACAAATTTTAAGCCTTTTGCTGAAAAAAACTATTATCATGACCTATAGAAGTGAGACCTTTTGGGGGAGGATAGTAGCTTGATCCGTGTTCATTTCTAATAAATTTATTTGTTATAATCAATTAACTTTTGACTTTTGTGGTAAACTCATCCTGACCTTGTATGATTTCTATGGCCTTCTCGTATGCCTTAGGCAGATTGGTGCTCTTCATGAGGTGCAGATTGAGACTCCCTGTCTCCACACTGAGATGCACACTGTACCCATAGCTGTAGCCTAGTCCTCTGATCAGACGCCACATGGGACCCTCAAGTCCAGTCAGGTACTCAATCAACACCTGAAGACAATGCAGTTGCTTGTCAGGTTATTCTTTTTATTATTAATAAACTAACAGAAAAACCACAGGGAACGATCCCAGATTAAAGTTCACACCCAATTATCACGAAGATAACGCTCAGGACACGGGAAGCGCTGAGCACATAATCACCGTCGTTTTCTTATAATTAAAGTCACAAATCAATTAATTTTAAACCAATCAAGATGCTTAAGGTCACCGACAATGCCGATAATTTCCCGTTAACTATACGCTACTGACTGACCATGACTGGCGCTATGTCCTCGTGTTCGTAGCTATCGATGTTGACAAAGTGACTCTGGACTAAGTAGCTGGACTCCACAGCACCTACGGCCACAATGGCCGACTTCACTTTTATATCTTCCATCTTCTTCATCAGCTGCTTACTCCTCACTACCTACAAATAAAAAACTCCAAATAACTAGTCTCAACAAACTATTCTTAACTAATCCAAATCTTAATATGCCTGCTTAACAATAACCAGAAACTGATAACTACTAACTGTTGTTCCAACCACTTCCCGAAGTGGGAAGCAATTATGGCTTAGGGTGTTTTTATCCGAGGGAAAAAGAAAGTTGTTTTTATCCGAGTGAAGAAGAAAGTTGTTTTTATCCGAGGGAAAAAGAAAGTTGTTTTTATCCGAGGGAAAAAGAAAGTTGTTTTTATCCGAGGGAAGAAGAAAGTTGTTTTTATCCGAGGTAAGAAAAAAAGTTGTTTTTATCCGAGGGAAGACGAAAGCTTTTAAGTTTTATCACAGAAAGCTCGTAGGAAGTCAAAAGTTGTATCATATCAAAGCAATTTTTAGTAGTTAGAACATAGTTGAAAAATGCCCGAGGGAAAAAGAGCCCGGCCTGAGGGCACGAAGTGCCCGAGGCCATCTTCAACTATGTTCTAACTGTTGAAGAGTATGTTTTTGCTTTCTAAGGGAAAGATAAAAGGAAAATTGTGAAAGAGACCGGAAAAGTGCGCGAAACTATTCAAATGATTTCTGTTTTCATTCATGCGTTCTAATATTTCATTTTTTATTCATGCCTTGTCGTGAAAGAACATGTGTGAAAGAGCAAAAACATACTCTTTCAGTTGTTATTCTGATTCCAAGCTAAATTTAAACAAAATTTGATGCAACACTGGTCTCCCAGTTCAATTCCACTAGTTTTCACATTGTTTCAGCTATTATTAACTATCATTCATGTAATTTTTCATTTAATTCAGTAACCATTAACTAAAAAAAAACTTTTTTTTGAAAATTGTTTGTTTAACTCGATTTTTTTTCTTGGGCAGGGCAACGAACAGGCACTTCTTGCTTTTGCTGAGGTTCAATTTCAAGTCGCTTGTATCACTTAATCAACCGCCAGTTTTTTGCTGATCACTTTTGTTTTTGTTTTAGTAAAGAATACCACTAAGTGTCTGTATATTTCTTTAAGAGAAGCGGCTAAACATCAACAAGAGGAACCCAAAAAGAGAGGCTCCTTTTAGGATCTGCGAAGTCATCCTTTCTTTATAACACAATGATATTAACATAGATGCAGTAGCGATTTCATCTAATTGCAGCGATTTCATCTAATTTGCAAAAAATGATATTAACACAAATGCAGTAGCGATTTCATCTAAATTGCAGCGATTTCATCTAATTTGCGAAAAATGATATTAACATAAATGCAGTAGCGATTTCATCTAAATTGCAGCGATTTCATCTAATTTGCAAAAAATGATATTAACATAAATGCAGTAGCGATTTCATCTAATTTGCAGCAATATTTGACCTTGAATGCGCCGTAGTCGCTTCTGATATCTCCTGACCCGGATGGTCTGGTCTCAGTCCATGATTTGAGGAACACCTCCTTCCAGGGAGTGGTCACTCTGTCCGGAGAGGGAAACTTCTGCACTGCAGTGGTCAGATGCAGTCTCATTCTGTTCAGTTGAGTGACATACTCGGTGATTTTGAACAAATATCTAGAGCATGAACAAAGTTGAGCGCCAACTTGAACAAAAACGGCAGTTTTCTATTTGAGAATATTGGTCATAATTGTCAGTTTCTTCAATCAAATATTCGAATTTGTTTGATTCAATCAAAATTTATGATTACAGTTCCATTTTCAGATTAGTTATACAATTAGTAAAAACTTTTGTTATTTAATGATTTGAGCTTTCGCTCTCGTTTAAATGGATGTTAACAAAACTTGGTTACCCAAGTAGCCTATTAAGAAACTACAACACGGTACTTCTGTTTTTTTTTCACCTTGAATAATTTCAATAATGACAAAAAACTTGTTGCTCACCCTAATAGCTTAGCGGGCTCCTTGTCAATTATCTTCAAACAAGACTTGAGAATCTTCTCCTGGTTCAGCACCGATGCATGATATGGGTTACTATTCGTTGTCATTATTAGCTTCATATGAGTTGCAGAACAGACTGTTCTTCCGTTTCGCTTTTTACCATCAACTGTATTCAGCACCTTCTGTATTATACTTTTCACTCTATCAGCCTCGAAATTCTGTCTAAAACAATAAGGACATTTGAAGTCAAAGTTCTGGGTGCGAATCCTGTTTTCTCCACTTTTTCATTTAGAACCTAATTATTCTTGCACGTTGAGTCACTGTTTATCACTTGGAAATACTCATTTGAAATACTGTTTATCTTTCTGGTATTACATGTGCTATTCAGAACATGATTATCAGTTCCAGTGAAAGATTTAATTCTGGTAAAAAGCGATGGAATTATTTTCAATTAATAATAGTTACTGTTGTGTAATTACATGCCCAAAAATCTGACCAAAACATCTTTTCATTTTTTTATTCTAAGTATTATTTCAATCCACAGTTAAAAAATTAGGAAGCTCTTGCTTCCGAATCCAAACACCAACCTAAACAGGAGTCGACTAAGCCACGAAACTCCATCACTGTACTTCTGCAACTTGCTATCTCGGTCTACTTTCATAGAAAGAGACAACATCTCGGGAAAGGAGCCAGCTGAGAATGTGGCGCCGTTTACTGCTCCTAACTGACAGGAGGACTCCAGGAGATCTCGCTCTAGTCCGGCAACTACGTCTTCGTATTTGATAACAGTTCCTTTCTCATCCTAAAATCACAATTTGCAAGTGATTCATTTTACACAGAGGCGAAGCTGAGCTTCGCACCACTTGCGATACAAAGCACGAAAGCCGCTAAGTAGAAAAAAATTCGAGAATTTCGAACTAGATCTATCGATAAGGCATGACTTGAAGCAACAACGAGCCAAGACAATAGGCTGTGAAACAAGCATCGGAAGAAAAGTTATCACGCGGTAACAAAGCCGGAAATACCTTAGCAACAACCCTTTAGGCCAAAAAAAAGTTTTCAAAACAATATCAAGTGGCCTACACTCTCAAATAAACAAACAAATAAACACACGCACAAAAAAAACTTTATTGACGCGTCAAATGAAACAATATGCGGTGCGGCCACTATGCCGATATAATATAAGCCAAAACCAATGGCCGAAAAAGAAGGAAAATAAAAAAAAACAGAGCCGGAAAAAATTTAAGACTACTAAAAAATATTAAGTCCCCTCGCCCTCAAAACACAGGCACGCACGCACAAAAAATTTTCGCCCATCTAAAGGCACAATATGCAGCCGTTAAACCGATATAAAATAGGCCGAAACTTATCAAGCTGAAAAAAAAAACAAAAAAGCCAAAAAAACTTACCATGAAAAACTATAATTTCAATTAAGATTTTCAGCATTTTGTGCGATCCGGAGGTGAACAAAAAACTATTTTTCTCTTGAAACCCATCAAATTTAGGCCACTAAGCCGATATAAAAGAGGCCCGAGCCCATTAAGCCGAGAAAAGACGAAAAAAAGATAAATTTAAAACAAATCGAGTTGGAAAAATCACAGCCAACATAAAAAGCAAATTTTGAAACACACCGATATTTAAAGTAACAAAATCAACCATTTTTAATATTTGCAACCGAGAGGAGTAGAATTATCAAAGAGGACGAAGAAAAGAGGATTTGCAAAGAGGATTTTGGAAGGAGACCTGTGGACAAAGTTGTTTACGGAAAAAATTCTAGAACCCGATTGCAAATTGTTTTCTTGCCTCGATTCTGATTTGTTCATGACTTTTCTATTATATGAAATATCTAACTTTTGCTACGCAGCCATTTGGAAAAAAACTGTTTTTCTTTTGGTGTTTTGACGAAGGGGCCAATTAAAGGACACCTTGTCATCGTCCATTTGAATAATTTATATCGGTAACTATTCAAAATGGTGTGACCTTGACTGCCGTCTCGCCTATCAATTCAGTCCACAACATCAGGTAGGGCTTCAACTCGTCTCCAATCCCACTGGTATCAAACAGCATAGTCCAGGCTATGAACTGCGTCTCCTGGATATCATCCAGCTCAGTTATGAAGGGAAACAGCTTCAGATCCACTTTGGTAGCCTCGTCCGTTTTCCTGCAATGAAAAAAAAGTCGATTAGTTCATAACTTAGTTAAATATTTACCTCAAGTTACAAAATACTTCCTCTGCATGATAAATAATTATTCAAAAAATCTGATAATCGGTATTTTAAGGTGAGATCCATTCATCAAAATTGACAAAAATGACAAAAGACAAAAAGCGCTTAAAATAGCGTTCAAGAAGACACAATTGTAAGTTTTTCTTCACAAATATCCGAGTATAGAAAGAAGTGTTTAGAATGACAATCTGTGAAACTTATCAGCATAGATTGCAACTTAACCTGTAATTACTAGATGCAGTCAAGTTGTGGAAATGTATCTTCTCGACATCTGGAATCGGGATCTTGGACAACATCTCATCTGGAGCTTCGATCTCATTCTGGTCAACTGCGTCTTCCAGATCCTTTTCCATTTGAGCCAGACCACTCTCGCCTAATTCCGCCTTGCGTTTCGCCACTAAGTCTTCAACTTCCTTAGCTAGTTTAGCTTTCTCTTTGAGACTAGGTTTCCCTTAAAGCAGATTACAGATGTGAACAACACTTCTTGGATTGGATACGATTCAAATTTCTTGAGTGCATTCCTCTCACAAACAGTACAAAAATGGCTATGCTTCAATAACAAAATAGATTATGATACTGAAACTCAAGAACTGGTTTCAAAAGTTTTTCTATTCAAAAATTGATGTCATAAAAAAAGCTGCTGAACCCTTTTAACTGGACGTCACTGATTCAAAATTAAACAAGATTACTTTATCTAGAGAAAATATACTGACCAATGATTTCAACATATGGCTTAGTAGTCAGCTCCGTCATCAACTCTTTCCAATACTTCTCCGACTCCTTGGCTGCCTTTGCCAACTGTTTCGTCTTATTCAGTCTGTCTTCTAATTCTTGCTCTTTTAATCCAAAAAGGATGTGGCCCATTACTTCTCCTGAAGTGGCTTCGTGAGGACAGTCCTCCAAAGAATTCAGAGTCTCTAGACGCTTCTTCTCGATGATTGCTTTCAGGCGCTCCATCTTCAGACCCTGCAATCAACAAATTTAATAGAATGCACGATTTGAGAAGATTAAATTTCATGACCAAAAAGGCACATTTGGTCTTATACCAAGGAACTCGTCGCGAAAATGAACATACTGAAATATTTGATATCCATGATCATGTCAAACGTACCGAATTAGGCAGGCAAAAATAAATTTCTTAAATTAAGTCCGAATAAAAGTGAATTTCCGAGTCATTTAAACAGTTGTCACGTTACCTTGTCTAGTTCAGCCTTGATTACTTCAAAGAATTTTGGTCGAATCTTGTCCAAGTTTTTTGATTCGACGTTTGCAAACTTGAAGAAAATTGTGCTTTCTGTTGCCTCCATCATTGACCATTTCACATTCGAGCAAAATGGGTTTTCATTCTCAACGAAAGCTTGTCTAAGAGGTGCTACACTAGTATCAGAGAAATAATCCAGCACTAAATTGAAGCAGAGTGATTTGTAAATCTCGATCGCTTTTGGTCCTCTAAAGCCAATAAGAACCATCCCTTTATCTTCTGTGTCGTTTCCAAAAGGAACTACTTTCGTCACAGACTTCGTAAGCTCCGGAACCGGCGACATCCAGGGTCTTTCCATTTTTGGCAATGGATTCTTTTCTAGCTTATTTCTGATTTTCTCGTCCATCGCGGACATTGTTTTAAACACGTCTTGAGGGTCAACCTGTCCAGTTATAATTAAGGTTAGATTATCAGGGCGATAAAACTGAGCGTGATAGTTTTTAACTTTTACATTGGTGGTGCTTTCTCTGAGATTTTTCATAATTCCTCCAGTTTCGCTTTTGAACCCACATTTACCTGGGTATATTTCTCTCATGAGCTCTAGATATGTTCTATTTTCTCCGGTATTCTCACATCCTTGCATTTCGCAGTAGACAACGCCACCATCTTCGCCAGTTTCTGTGATGTGGTGAACTTCAGTTGCAAAAGCACTGTCCGTTAAAGTCGGATACAGAACGTGTTCAATATAAACCTAAACACGGGCATAGGTAAGATATTTTATCATAATTAGCCAACGGAGATTTGGAAGAACACTAATGCACTCAAGGATACTGAACAAAGCAAAGAACTATTATCATCATTACAGCCATTTAAATTTTAAAAATCTTTTATTATAGATAATTTTCAATGAAGTTAGCGCAAGCTGAGAAAAAATTAGATCAATTGAATTAATGTTTTGAAAAGATCTCAAACTAAACCATCTCAAACGGTCGATGACTTACATAGGTGAAATTCACATCGTTCATTAACATTTATTCAATCAGCGGAGTGAACAAAGGAGAAAATTCAATTAAATCAAACGCTAAGAAATTATATTAACTTACAGGCAAAAAATTGAGAAAACCTTCTGCACCAGCAGTCTCAACCGTGTAGACAGTATGATCCACATCTGTGTACGCATTTGTTCCCTGAGCAAAACACCTGTTAGCCAACATATCTAGCACCCCTTTGTATGGATAATCCTCGCTTCCCATAAAAACTAAATGCTCTAGTGTATGTGGCAGCCCGTCGTCATCATGAGCCTCGGTTGCTAACATGAAATAACCGTTGACAATTGGGCCAGGAACCTGACAAATTGCAACTCTTATGCCAGTCACAGAAGACTTATAAATTTCAATAGGTATAGTGTCCTCGCATAACTTCGAAACAATTTTTTGATACGCAGAAGAACTGATAGGGGCAGCAGGCATTACTCTTTCTGTAATTAACCAATTTGAGGAACAAATTCGCTTTTTAGTTCTGCACAAAAATGACTTTGCAAAGCCCTTCGAAATACGGCTTAACATGTGTATCGGAAAATGGATCGCCTGCAGGTCAGCAATTCAGATGAGGATCTTTACAGAACACTGACAAAACTAAAAATTAACACAAGAGGTCAATTAAAATGGGCTCTTCCGTCATGCGGGTTGGATAGAGCCGTAAAAACGCTACATTGTGACATTCGACCAGAATGGCCAAAATGCAGTCTCTGCAGAATTCAGGATTTTAGCAGTGAACCTTCCGGATTGGCGATTTAGAACGGATAAGGACGTTATTTGAATGATTGGCCAAACGGTGAAGGCTAGAAGATTCTGGAATTCTACATTTTAAATTTTCGAAGTGATGACGTAACATTTCTGAGAAATGTTAAAACGGCCATTTTGGCTAAAATAGCAGAAAGAAACAGAACAACTTTATCTGCGATTACGAACAGTACGAAAATCGAGACTAAAAAACAACAACGAACTACCGAACAGCAGAGGACGTTCCGAGTTGCAACTATTGTGCTGTTACAATAGTTGCAAGGCCGTTGCGAACAACGGTGAAGGGTAAAAGCCAGCCCTCCGAGTTAGCGTGAACCTGAGGTTAAGGAGCTTGATTCGCCGGATTCAAGAATCCGGAAGGGTCTCGGGACGGGAACTTTTATGAACTTGTATTGAATTTTAGCATCCTGTCATGTCCTGACTTGAATTTAACTGATATTTTGATTAGTTTTGACAAGGATGAGGTGCTAGGAGTTGGGGGAAAGGGTTGATCCATCTTCGATGGAGATGATGATTTTTATCTACTGAACAAAAACAATAGTAATATGATAAGTAGTAGCCCTGTTTTTAGGAGTGACCTCGTGGTCTGGGGATACAGAGACCCAGCCATGAGCTCACTAATTTCGCATGTAATTCAGTTAATTTGAGCGTTCTGGTCGAAGCCGGAGAACAGTAACGTTTTTGTTAGCCTGATGTAAGAAAGACCACCGAAAAGTACTGGCTTGGTAGAGACGGTGAAAAACATGCAAAGCTCTGTTTAGACGCTAGCCAGTCGTCTTAAGACTTAGTTTTGTTATCCGTCGATATGTATCTTCCGGGCGAATGTTACATGTATGTTTTTATGGCGCTCCTGGGTGTTATTCTTTCATAACATCATGACCGGCGGAACCGTTAACGAGCACTCCGCGCCGAGCGGATGCTCACATTAACGCCCTTAATAGGCGTTAATGTGAAGTCTCAAAATTCGGGTAGTGGATTTTAAGACTTGTAGATTCACTAGTGGACGTTGTCCGAACAACTATTTTTACTGTCCTACCTCAAAAATTTCAAAAAAATTTTCTAAATTTTTAGTGTTTCTTACTATCAAAAATTGGGAAAATTTGGTTTTTGGTACCAAACTAGTTCCAACCGCTTCCGAACTAAAGTTAACCGGTTCTACTTATTACAGTAGTGCAGTTACGATGTAACACACTAACTTAGCGCTTTTTTCCGTTTCAAAAAATATCGATATCTCAAAAATCGCGACTTTGGGGGGATCAAAATATCGCTATTTTGACCCTAAAAACCGGTCTGTTTTCGTTGTTTTTCACTGAAAATCGATATAAGACTATTAATATAGGCTATATAAATAATAATATTAGTAATACTATACCCCTCCGGGTTTGTTTATTATCCGAATTAAGGTGCTTAACTCGGATATTCGCAGTTCGGTGAAGGGTCACTACAGTGCAGCACTGTCGAGCCCCCCACAGATTACTATCTTACTTTTTGTACCAAAAGGGATACAAAACTTGTTAACGATACCCAACAGTCGATTGTTGTTGTCGTTGAGCCCCTTCTTGTTGCTCCTTGAACTGCTTGCCGGATCGGTCTTCACCCAAGACCCTTCCGAATTGAGCGCAAATCAGCTGACCCTTCCGGATTGAGCGCAATTTATCATTAACGTGCTTAAATGCTCAAATAACCCTACAGTACAAGCCTCACAAACGGGCTACAAAATTGATCGTAACGATCCTGACTGATATAAATGCCTGTAACAACAATATATCTATCAACAACAAACGGGGGGGTTGGATCAAGCGAACCCGGTCCGATAAAGAGGGGACGGTTTCAGGCAGAATGGTTGAAACGAGAAGTCAAAAGACCTCAGAAGAGCGAAGAGAACTGTTAGAAGTGGAGGTCAATACGGACCATACCATGAACGACAACCAGGGAGTAAATGGACTGGAAGGGAGAGGCAGAAGGCTGGCGAGTGAATCTACTCCGGTAGAACAAGGCCATGATTTTGCCACTTCCACCGGGACGTTGGATCGAGAGGAGATGTCGGAACTGTCCGACATCTCAACTGAAGTAACGGCAACTAGAAGATCTCCGACAGACAACACTATGATGGCAGGCGGAACGGGGAAACAAACAACGTCATCATCATTCTCAGAAAGAATGAAGAACACCTTCGGAAACATCTTTCCATTCAGCATGGGAGGAGGAGCAGGAAATGACGGTGAATCCCAAGAGGAAGAGGATGAAGAAGAGCAAGGGGACTTTGGATCTCAGGTCAGCCTCAACAGTTCGATCCAGGAGAACGAGGCATACGTCGGAGGAGAGACTGGAACCATGGACAAATTTGGTGTAGTGACAACAATAAGCAAAGAGGCAAACACACCAGGCCAGTCAAAAGACTTCGCGATTAGGACAAGTTCAGAGCCACAACCTGAAGAGGGTAGAACCAGAGGGCTTAGCAACGCGTTAGCGGATCCTGAAATAAATAATGATAAAAGGTCAAGACAGAGAGTAAAGGCCAGGATCTCTACCAGCACGAAGCTACCTGGGACCCACAGAGTTACACCACCACTAGTGACGCCACTCATGGATAACGGGGCAGCACTAGAAGAAGCCTTAAACAACATAGTGGGCAGTTTAGGAGAACAGAATGAACAGATGTCGATAAGGATGAGTGAACTGGAAAGAGCAGTTCACATTGAAAGAGAAAGTCTGCGGGAAGAAATAAACCGCAACAGACAAGAAGTTGGCAGAAGCGAGAAACGCTTGAAAGAAAGAACGGACGAACATATGACGAGGAACTTGTCGCGAATGACAAGAGAGGCGGAACAGAGGGAGTTACGCTTAAGAGCCGACATGGAGAAGTTAAGAATTCAGCAAGAGCAGTCTCTTGGGTCTCTTGACACAAAGATAGACGCGATGATGGAGAGGCGAACTCAGGCTATCATGGATAGGTTGGACGGGCTACTAAGCAGCAAGAGTGGACCAAAAGAAGGAGAGCCGAACTCGGGAGGTCCCAGCAGGGAACCGAGGGTGAACTTCAATGAACATCAAAGGAGGAAGACGTATGGATCCACTAGAGGCAGGGGCAGTTCATCAGGCTATGCCACAAGGGGTAATACAGCATGGGGCCCGAACAGTAGAGCGAGTTCAACGGGGAACAGACAAACCTCGAACGAACGACCAACGCAAAGCACACATGCGACTGGGAGAAGCGATTCTGGCAACATGGGGCATACAAGCCCGAGGAGGAGTCATATGGGCCAAGCGGGAAACGCTCAAGGTGATTCGGATTGCAGGGATGCACCGCACACAGAGCCTTCGACAAGGTGTGAGGACACTCAAGCGGGACTCTCAAGGGATGCTACGGCAATGGCCACAGCATTTGAACCCCTGAACAGGTCTTTGGAGACATTCCTGACGCGGTTATCTAGAACCAATGAACGCAGTGAAAAGTCCAGAAGAGTCTTTAAGAAACCAAGATGCTACAAAGACGAATCTGATGGCTGTATTGATACCTGGATAGAGGTAATGAAGCTGCATTTCGAGGAAGAAGACTTGTCTGAGAGACAGGAATGCAGCGCGCTCACCAGCAACTTAGAAGGGACAGCCCTGAACTGTGTCATGGCCAAGAAACAGTATCAACGTGACACTGCTGAGAAAATCTTCGAAATCTTATTAAACCGTTTCGGATCAGGGGTGCAGGGGCACCAGGCGATGATGCGCTTCGAGAAACGGAGGCAACGAGAAGATGAAACAATAGACAAGTTTCTCGATGATTTGGAAATGCTGAGAAGACGCAGCCAACCGGATGAGTCAAACCGAAGGATGAACCTGGCCGTAGCCTCAAAATTCATCGATGGTGTGAAAAATGATGAACTTCGTACGATGTTAGCAACGCATTACACACCACTATCAACTAATGCGCCAACACCGGAGGAGTTGAGGCTCAAATCAAAAGAGTATCTATTGTTGAAACCTCCTTCGAGATCTGGATATTACAAGAACAATTATGGCAATTTTAACAAAGGACCAGCAAATCAAGGGAACAATTGGTACAAAACGAGGGACGATATGGACAAGAGACGCTCTTGTGCTAATTGTAGTTCAACAGACCATCATGTGTCAGCATGTCCAGCTTACAAACAAGGCATGAAAGCAATAGGCTTTAGCCTCGAGGACGAAGATGCGTCAGAGTTGGACCATGAGGATTTCATGAGAGGAGTAATTGCGAAATTCGGCCCGAGGTGTTTCTTTTGCAACTTGGAAGGTCATTTTAAATCAGATTGTCCGCAATTCTGGGATGCAGTGGCGGACATCAAGCATCCAAGGCATGAAGAAGCTTTGTCAGGAGTGAAAGCAAGCAAGGCTCGACTCTTGAGCGAAGCAGAGGCACGCAGGAAGGACAAACCTCAAGAGCTGGCGGCAAAGAAAATGCAAGCGGTAACAGAAGAAGCACGTGAACCGGAACCAGCAACTGCGGCCGATGACTTCAAGATCGATTATAAGGCAGCCGCAAAGGATGCTCTAAATAGAGTACAGCAGGAATTGGTGACGAAAGAGATCGAACAAAAAGTGAAACTTGAACTGGAAAATGAAAAGCTTCAGGAGCAACTGAATACCTTCGAGGCAACGGAGTTCGAGGAGACGAAAACACCAAGCAGTTTAGATATGAAACTTAAAGTGATCTCCGGTAAGAGGTTCGGCATGGCGCCGCAAGGAAAGAAGATACAGTCGATAATCTCAGTGGCTGGACACCAGGTAATAAGAAATTTGAGTGAACCATAAAATTTGAGTAGATAAAAGTAATTTCGTGCATTTTGTAAATTCTGTTCGATGACACTGTAACCATTTAGAACATTGCGCGATTCAATGAGGACATTGACCGGACTGTCCGGGGAGTATGTGACATTCGACCAGAATGGCCAAAATGCAGTCTCTGCAGAATTCAGGATTTTAGCAGTGAACCTTCCGGATTGGCGATTTAGAACGGATAAGGACGTTATTTGAATGATTGGCCAAACGGTGAAGGCTAGAAGATTCTGGAATTCTACATTTTAAATTTTCGAAGTGATGACGTAACATTTCTGAGAAATGTTAAAACGGCCATTTTGGCTAAAATAGCAGAAAGAAACAGAACAACTTTATCTGCGATTACGAACAGTACGAAAATCGAGACTAAAAAACAACAACGAACTACCGAACAGCAGAGGACGTTCCGAGTTGCAACTATTGTGCTGTTACAATAGTTGCAAGGCCGTTGCGAACAACGGTGAAGGGTAAAAGCCAGCCCTCCGAGTTAGCGTGAACCTGAGGTTAAGGAGCTTGATTCGCCGGATTCAAGAATCCGGAAGGGTCTCGGGACGGGAACTTTTATGAACTTGTATTGAATTTTAGCATCCTGTCATGTCCTGACTTGAATTTAACTGATATTTTGATTAGTTTTGACAAGGATGAGGTGCTAGGAGTTGGGGGAAAGGGTTGATCCATCTTCGATGGAGATGATGATTTTTATCTACTGAACAAAAACAATAGTAATATGATAAGTAGTAGCCCTGTTTTTAGGAGTGACCTCGTGGTCTGGGGATACAGAGACCCAGCCATGAGCTCACTAATTTCGCATGTAATTCAGTTAATTTGAGCGTTCTGGTCGAAGCCGGAGAACAGTAACGTTTTTGTTAGCCTGATGTAAGAAAGACCACCGAAAAGTACTGGCTTGGTAGAGACGGTGAAAAACATGCAAAGCTCTGTTTAGACGCTAGCCAGTCGTCTTAAGACTTAGTTTTGTTATCCGTCGATATGTATCTTCCGGGCGAATGTTACATGTATGTTTTTATGGCGCTCCTGGGTGTTATTCTTTCATAACATCATGACCGGCGGAACCGTTAACGAGCACTCCGCGCCGAGCGGATGCTCACATTAACGCCCTTAATAGGCGTTAATGTGAAGTCTTAAAATTCGGGTAGTGGATTTTAAGACTTGTAGATTCACTAGTGGACGTTGTCCGAACAACTATTTTTACTGTCCTACCTCAAAAATTTCAAAAAAATTTTCTAAATTTTTAGTGTTTCTTACTATCAAAAATTGGGAAAATTTGGTTTTTGGTACCAAACTAGTTCCAACCGCTTCCGAACTAAAGTTAACCGGTTCTACTTATTACAGTAGTGCAGTTACGATGTAACACACTAACTTAGCGCTTTTTTCCGTTTCAAAAAATATCGATATCTCAAAAATCGCGACTTTGGGGGGATCAAAATATCGCTATTTTGACCCTAAAAACCGGTCTGTTTTCGTTGTTTTTCACTGAAAATCGATATAAGACTATTAATATAGGCTATATAAATCATAATATTAGTAATACTATACCCCTCCGGGTTTGTTTATTATCCGAATTAAGGTGCTTAACTCGGATATTCGCAGTTCGGTGAAGGGTCACTACAGTGCAGCACTGTCGAGCCCCCCACAGATTACTATCTTACTTTTTGTACCAAAAGGGATACAAAACTTGTTAACGATACCCAACAGTCGATTGTTGTTGTCGTTGAGCCCCTTCTTGTTGCTCCTTGAACTGCTTGCCGGATCGGTCTTCACCCAAGACCCTTCCGAATTGAGCGCAAATCAGCTGACCCTTCCGGATTGAGCGCAATTTATCATTAACGTGCTTAAATGCTCAAATAACCCTACAGTACAAGCCTCACAAACGGGCTACAAAATTGATCGTAACGATCCTGACTGATATAAATGCCTGTAACAACAATATATCTATCAACAACAAACGGGGGGGTTGGATCAAGCGAACCCGGTCCGATAAAGAGGGGACGGTTTCAGGCAGAATGGTTGAAACGAGAAGTCAAAAGACCTCAGAAGAGCGAAGAGAACTGTTAGAAGTGGAGGTCAATACGGACCATACCATGAACGACAACCAGGGAGTAAATGGACTGGAAGGGAGAGGCAGAAGGCTGGCGAGTGAATCTACTCCGGTAGAACAAGGCCATGATTTTGCCACTTCCACCGGGACGTTGGATCGAGAGGAGATGTCGGAACTGTCCGACATCTCAACTGAAGTAACGGCAACTAGAAGATCTCCGACAGACAACACTATGATGGCAGGCGGAACGGGGAAACAAACAACGTCATCATCATTCTCAGAAAGAATGAAGAACACCTTCGGAAACATCTTTCCATTCAGCATGGGAGGAGGAGCAGGAAATGACGGTGAATCCCAAGAGGAAGAGGATGAAGAAGAGCAAGGGGACTTTGGATCTCAGGTCAGCCTCAACAGTTCGATCCAGGAGAACGAGGCATACGTCGGAGGAGAGACTGGAACCATGGACAAATTTGGTGTAGTGACAACAATAAGCAAAGAGGCAAACACACCAGGCCAGTCAAAAGACTTCGCGATTAGGACAAGTTCAGAGCCACAACCTGAAGAGGGTAGAACCAGAGGGCTTAGCAACGCGTTAGCGGATCCTGAAATAAATAATGATAAAAGGTCAAGACAGAGAGTAAAGGCCAGGATCTCTACCAGCACGAAGCTACCTGGGACCCACAGAGTTACACCACCACTAGTGACGCCACTCATGGATAACGGGGCAGCACTAGAAGAAGCCTTAAACAACATAGTGGGCAGTTTAGGAGAACAGAATGAACAGATGTCGATAAGGATGAGTGAACTGGAAAGAGCAGTTCACATTGAAAGAGAAAGTCTGCGGGAAGAAATAAACCGCAACAGACAAGAAATTGGCAGAAGCGAGAAACGCTTGAAAGAAAGAACGGACGAACATATGACGAGGAACTTGTCGCGAATGACAAGAGAGGCGGAACAGAGGGAGTTACGCTTAAGAGCCGACATGGAGAAGTTAAGAATTCAGCAAGAGCAGTCTCTTGGGTCTCTTGACACAAAGATAGACGCGATGATGGAGAGGCGAACTCAGGCTATCATGGATAGGTTGGACGGGCTACTAAGCAGCAAGAGTGGACCAAAAGAAGGAGAGCCGAACTCGGGAGGTCCCAGCAGGGAACCGAGGGTGAACTTCAATGAACATCAAAGGAGGAAGACGTATGGATCCACTAGAGGCAGGGGCAGTTCATCAGGCTATGCCACAAGGGGTAATACAGCATGGGGCCCGAACAGTAGAGCGAGTTCAACGGGGAACAGACAAACCTCGAACGAACGACCAACGCAAAGCACACATGCGACTGGGAGAAGCGATTCTGGCAACATGGGGCATACAAGCCCGAGGAGGAGTCATATGGGCCAAGCGGGAAACGCTCAAGGTGATTCGGATTGCAGGGATGCACCGCACACAGAGCCTTCGACAAGGTGTGAGGACACTCAAGCGGGACTCTCAAGGGATGCTACGGCAATGGCCACAGCATTTGAACCCCTGAACAGGTCTTTGGAGACATTCCTGACGCGGTTATCTAGAACCAATGAACGCAGTGAAAAGTCCAGAAGAGTCTTTAAGAAACCAAGATGCTACAAAGACGAATCTGATGGCTGTATTGATACCTGGATAGAGGTAATGAAGCTGCATTTCGAGGAAGAAGACTTGTCTGAGAGACAGGAATGCAGCGCGCTCACCAGCAACTTAGAAGGGACAGCCCTGAACTGTGTCATGGCCAAGAAACAGTATCAACGTGACACTGCTGAGAAAATCTTCGAAATCTTATTAAACCGTTTCGGATCAGGGGTGCAGGGGCACCAGGCGATGATGCGCTTCGAGAAACGGAGGCAACGAGAAGATGAAACAATAGACAAGTTTCTCGATGATTTGGAAATGCTGAGAAGACGCAGCCAACCGGATGAGTCAAACCGAAGGATGAACCTGGCCGTAGCCTCAAAATTCATCGATGGTGTGAAAAATGATGAACTTCGTACGATGTTAGCAACGCATTACACACCACTATCAACTAATGCGCCAACACCGGAGGAGTTGAGGCTCAAATCAAAAGAGTATCTATTGTTGAAACCTCCTTCGAGATCTGGATATTACAAGAACAATTATGGCAATTTTAACAACGGACCAGCAAATCAAGGGAACAATTGGTACAAAACGAGGGACGATATGGACAAGAGACGCTCTTGTGCTAATTGTAGTTCAACAGACCATCATGTGTCATTATGTCCAGCTTACAAACAAGGCATGAAAGCAATAGGCTTTAGCCTCGAGGACGAAGATGCGTCAGAGTTGGACCATGAGGATTTCATGAGAGGAGTAATTGCGAAATTCGGCCCGAGGTGTTTCTTTTGCAACTTGGAAGGTCATTTTAAATCAGATTGTCCGCAATTCTGGGATGCAGTGGCGGACATCAAGCATCCAAGGCATGAAGAAGCTTTGTCAGGAGTGAAAGCAAGCAAGGCTCGACTCTTGAGCGAAGCAGAGGCACGCAGGAAGGACAAACCTCAAGAGCTGGCGGCAAAGAAAATGCAAGCGGTAACAGAAGAAGCACGTGAACCGGAACCAGCAACTGCGGCCGATGACTTCAAGATCGATTATAAGGCAGCCGCAAAGGATGCTCTAAATAGAGTACAGCAGGAATTGGTGACGAAAGAGATCGAACAAAAAGTGAAACTTGAACTGGAAAATGAAAAGCTTCAGGAGCAACTGAATACCTTCGAGGCAACGGAGTTCGAGGAGACGAAAACACCAAGCAGTTTAGATATGAAACTTAAAGTGATCTCCGGTAAGAGGTTCGGCATGGCGCCGCAAGGAAAGAAGATACGGTCGATAATCTCAGTGGCTGGACACCAGGTAATAAGAAATTTGAGTGAACCATCAGAGTTCACTTTAATGCATTTGGACACATATGCAGATTATCTGAGGCAGGTGGAGCCACGCACTGAGTCGAGAGCTGTGCGAGCACTACTAACGACGGGTGGCCCTCGCATGAAGAAACTTCATGGACGCTACTTGGAGGTCTATGGGCCGTATCAAATAATGCTGAACGTGGATGGAATCAGCATCTACACCAGGACTTACGTAACAACAGATGATGACCAAATGGGGCAGATCTATTTGGGTGAAGAGGAACTCAAAGTCCGCAGGATAGGCCATGACGCCATGATGGAACAAGACGCGGTACATATTGGATATGAAGCAGATGTGACAGCACACCTGCTTGACACCAACGGAACAAAAATCGGAGTCACAGGGCTTCTGGACACAGGCGCGGTGGTGAGTGTGATGCCGATAAAAACCTGGGAGAGAATGGGCTTCACGCGGGAAGATTTGATTCCTACGAATCTCCGACTAGCCGCTGCAAATCGAGGAGCTATCTACGTAGCCGGAAGAACACCGGTGACGGTCCTTCACATGGGAGGACGGAACCTTTGGATGAGCTTCCTGGTGGTAGAGAATCTGGACGACGCCGACCAATTCATCTTGGGCAGAGATTTTGTCAGGAATTTTGACGTGATGATTGACTTGAACAACGGTCTAATACGGATTAGAAACCCGGACCGAAAGTATGTTAAGAGACCCATTAATAGGATAATAACAGATGAAAATAAGGTACCAGTTTTTTTGGATAGAAAAGTAAAGTTACAACCAGGACAAGCTGTAGTAGCAATTTTTAGAATGAGAAATTTAAATTCGTTAAGTGATAGCAAACAGGTTTGCTTAGTACCGAATCCAAATAGTCAGAGTTCGGTGATTTTAGGCCGGAGCTTCTCAGTAACGCGAAACGGACTGTGTGTCAGTGTGTTGTTGAACACACTGGACACCACGGTTTCAATCCAGCGTGGAAAGAAGCTTGGTTACGCATTGCCGATGAGGACCGACTATGAAGAGACACAAAACTTGAAGAAATATAGTGTGAAAGACTGTCCTTATCATGCAAATAAAGATAAAATCTTAAAGAGAATTAATGAATTAAAATCTATTAGTAAATTGTTTTCAATGAAATCCGAAACGGACGACGGCTTATCAAGCTGCTCGAATTTTCCGGAACGCCCCTCGTCATATGAACTAGATTCTGAAAAACCGGTTTTGCCAGAAATAAAACATTTAAAAGGAAAAATAGGTGAGGGAGATTTTGAAAAATTGCGGGACCTCCTAGATCGGAACGCCGAAGTATTTTCAAAACATAAGGCGGACATCGGTTGCTGTAATTTCGTCGAACACGAAATCGAACTAGAAGAGGACGCCGTTCCCTACAGGGAAGGCGCAAGGCGAATGACGCCACATAAATCGGAAGCGTGCCGAGCGGAAATAGAAATGTTGCTTGAATACGACATGATAGAACCCTCGAAATCACCATGGGCTTGCAGAGTAGTAATGGCGAAAAAGAAAGGGGGGCAGCTTAGATTTTGTTGCGACTTTCGTTACTTGAACGCGGTAACGATTAAAGATGCGTACCCGATACCGCGAATAGACGAGAGCCTATCCAAACTTGGTGATGCAAAGTTCTTCACCACATTGGACTTAGGTTCTGCCTTCTGGCAGGTTCCTTTGCGGAAAAAGGATAGGGAAAAAACCGGTTTCGCGTGCGAATTGGGGTTGTACCAGTGGAAGAGGATGCCCTTCGGCTTGTGCAATGCAACAGCAACCTTTCAAAGGCTGATGGCTCAGGCTTTGACAGGAGTGACCAAAAAGTACGGGAATCTCTTGATGTGCTACGTGGATGACGTAGTCATAGCGACACCAACCCTGGAGGATCACATTGATCGACTCGATGAGGTCTTCGGATGTATGAAAAGAGCAGGCTTGAAATGCAAACCATCGAAATGTGAAATCCTTAGGGATTCGATCAAGTACCTGGGAAGAATGGTGGACCGGCATGGTGTGAGGCCAGATCCAGAAGCAGTAGAGGCTGTGCTGACATGGAAAGCTCCTAGAACGGACACACAGCTCATGAGCTTCCTAGGGTTTGCCAATTACTACCGAGAATTCATAAAAGGATACGCGGACAAGGTGTACCCGATGCAGAAGCTGATGCGCAACAAAGGGAAAAAGTTCGAATGGAACGATGAGGCACAAGTTGCTTTCGAGAACATAAAGCGGGAACTGTGCGAAGCGCCAGTGCTGGGCATGCCTACAGAAAAGGGCATGTATGTTCTTGACACAGACGCATCGGTGGTGGCCATCTCAGGAATATTGCATCAAGAGCAAGAATGGAACGGAAGAACAGTCCTCCGTCCCATTGCATACGGCAGCAAGGTCTTGAGTGACACAGAGATGAAATATGGCGCACCGAAAGCAGAAATGTTTGCAGTAGTCACCTTCGTGGAAAAGTACCGTGCATACTTGGGGAGCGCTCCCTTCAAGTTACGCGTGGACAACAGAGCGTTATCCTGGTTGAAGACCTACTCGATGGATCAGAGTTATATTGGTAGATGGATAGTCAGATTGGATGGCTACCATATGATAATCGAACATAGGATGCGTGATAAACATCAGAATGCTGACAGTCTCAGCAAGAAAACTGAGTTCTATGAAAGATTGGAGCAGAAGCAGGCCAATCAGGCGGAAGTAAAGGAGGGATTCTCGTTTCTGGACAAAGAAACTTATGAAGCGCTTCCCTTAACGAGATGGTTGGATAAGTCTGGACATCCAATTCCAGGGCATCCTGAGTTACCTGTAGAGAAAGCAGCTGAGATAAAGATCCTGTCCAAGGAGGATCCAGTCCCCTTAGATTTGTTGCTGCGCTCGAACCTGGTCCAGCAAGAACTCTCTCGCATGAATATAAACAGCCTCTCATTATTGGATAAAACGGTGCAAGTCACACCACAAGTGATGCGGATACTGGGCGGATTGTTAGAAAGAGAAGTGACCAGAGATGACCCCGAGTGGACAGCAGCAGTGGCATCGCTAACAGTCAGTGAGAAAGTGAAGATCATGCCGTCCAGACAACAGCACGAAGAGAACAAGAGGGATTGTAGGACAATAGTTCAGCAACTAGTATCCTCAATACCCCAAGAGATTTTAACCAGTACTTCTTACGGACAGAAAGGACGGGAGAGCGGCAAGCAAAAGAAAACTGTCACCTTTGTAGACCGGGATAAAGAGGGTGGAGTTGTAAAACAAAATCTGCTGCAAGACTATTTGTCCGGGGAGAAGGATAAGGAGAAAAACCAGCGATCACAGGATCAACACCCGGGACAAGGAAATTTGTCCGGGGAGTCCGAGATAGACGAGAAAATTCCTGAGGAGAAACAGGACCTAGAGAACAAAGTTTTGTCCGGGGAGTTCAGATGGATGCGAAGGAAATACGGACATGATCTGGAGGAGCGTGCAGTCTCCAGCACAACACCTTCGACGGAGGATAATGATTCCCGAAACTCAGGAATGGATACCTATTCCGACAGGAATTCCACCTCGGGATCAGAACTGTCAGAACTAGCGATACACACGCTACTAGTGGAAACTCGGGCGAGAGACCTGGACAGAGAGGTGTACCAGGATCCTGACAGTGATCGCTACCTAATACCAAGCGAAAGAGTCTTTGACAACGCAGCGGATGACTTAGAAACGATAGCGGTATCGAAACGTTCGATAAGCCTGTTGCCGCAGAAAGAGGTAGTCAGGACTGATCTTCAGCCGTTTCAACAAGAAACACAACCGTTGGCGAAGATTTGGTGCGTTAAGATGGAAGAAGACACACATCAGCCCGATGAGATGAATTGTCAAATGAGGGTCATGAAGACATATTTGAAGGCGAGGTACAGACTCTCGGACCTTCTAAGGGCGCAGAGAAATGATCGCATGACAAGCAACCTAAAAAGGTGGATAGAAAACGGTGCACCTGACAAAGGTGACCTGGAAGAAGACAGCTATAGGATCCTGAGACAATACTTCATGCAGAAGGAGGGGAGGTTATATCTGAACAAGGACGGGATCGTGGCTTGCAGGAGAAGAGAAGAAGACAAGGTCTTATACAAATATAACGCGATAGTGTTGCCGCAACTCTATCAGACAGAACTATTATTCAGGTCGCATGATCAGATGGGCCATCAAGGGATCGACAAAGTGTATCAGAGGATCCTGAAGCGCTTTGAGTGGCCTGGGATGAAAAAGGCATGCGAGAAATGGGTGACAGCATGTCTGTCATGCCAACAGGTCAAGGATCCTAGGAAGTTGCGATTTCCTTTACAATCAATTGAGTCGTCTGAATTCAACGAGGTGGTGCAGATAGATCACCAGAAGATATGCATGACAGACAGCGGTTACAACCAAGTCTTGGTCATGATAGATCACTTCACGAAGTATGCAGAGGCCGTGCCCTGCATAACTGCCTCGGCGGAAGAGACATGCGACCACCTGATCAATACGTGGATAGCAAGACATGGATGTCCAATGACGTTTCAATCGGACAATGGAACGGCTTTCGTAGGCGAGCTTACGAAAGAGCTCATGAGACGGTCACAAGTCGCTCAGGCTCACTCCACGACATACCACCCTCAGACGAATGGCTTAGTGGAAAGACAGAATAGGACGTTAGTGTCGATGCTGAGGGTATATTGTTCCAGGTACATGACCGATTGGGACAGATACCTTCCACAGGTGATGGGAGCTTATAATAGCACGCAACACTCCACCACTGGAGTCAGTCCACACATGATGCTGACGGGACACGAGAAGTCTTTACCTTTGACATTCTTCTACCCAGAGTATGAGGGAAAGAAAACATCCCCACAGGTCTACGTGAGGGATGTGATCAGACGCCAACAGGAGTTGAACGACTTGTGTAGACGAAACACTCAGCAGGCACAGGCAAGGCAGAGGAAAAGATTCGACAAGAAAGCAGCTGGTGCAAAGGCTTACTCGGTGGGAGACTACGTATGGGTATTTCAGAACGTTATACCACCGAAAGGGACAAAAAAGCTTCTGAAGAAGTGGAGGGGACCCTTCATGATTACAGAGGTGCACCAAGAGGGACGCTTTTATAGACTGAGTACTGGCCGAGCCGCCCACTACGAGAACATCAAGCCACACAATCTATCGACAGAAGACTGGTGTATACCTGCAGACATGGAAGAAGGGGATTATCTAATGATGGATCCTGCTTGTGAGGTCAATGAAAAAGGCACCAGGGAGAAGAACGATGGAAACGAAGTCGTAGAGGAAGGTACGGATACACCATTGGACCTGGATCCAAACGAACAGATCGAAGCGGACGATGAAACCTTGCCCTACGCAGAGGAAGATTGGCAGGATTCCGAACAGACAGAGGTTCCCAAGAACATGGAACCAGATCTTCCGTTCACGATGCAGACTCGTCAGAAAGACGGGACGAGACTAAGAAAGAAATACAATCCTTACGGTGACGACTTTGTAGTGGATAGGATAGATCTAAAGAAAATAGTGGAGGAAGTAGTGGGTTTAGAGGAAATAACAGTGTCACAGGACATTGACATAGTCGATGATCACAACGATGAGTGGGTTGACGACTGGTCGAAACCCGAGGTGGAGTTCGACGATGAGCAACAGCAGTCAAATGAACAAGACCTGACGAACCTGCGTGTCTTAGAGTGGCTGAACGAAATGACATCAGACCCTGAAAAGACCAGCGTTACGATTCAAGACGTAGATCGCGAAAGCGCGAAATACATTAAGACCGAACGAGATGATCCTTCCTGGGCTGCCCAGGAAGGACAACTTCTCATTCCAGCTTCTAATCTTGACTTAATACCCGGTATGCGATCGACGGGGACGCCGATGGATATTTTTGTCCGGGGAGTGGGGGTAGGACTTACCCACACTGAAAACTTGATAATAAAAAAATTGAGAATAGCAAGAGAAACAGGAAACTTAGAAGCAGAAACAGGTGAAGAACCTAAGAAACCTGACATAGGCAGGGTAGTTGAGTCATATTTTAACTTACCAAATGAATATTCAAGTAACATAGTACTAACAGATAGTGATTTCATACTCACAAACAGAACATGTGCGATAGCAATCACCGCAGACATGAGTTTTAGGACGGCGCTAGCGGCAGATTTTAAGAGGGAATACAAAAACGTGGAATTCCTTTGGAAGCAAAGACCAGGGATAGGGGGCGTAGCAGCCTTACCCCCGGCGGTGTCGCAGATACCGGGAAAGTACTTATGCTTCTTGGTAACGAGGGCGACAGAGAAGCAGCACGTGGACCCAGAAAACCTAGTCTTGTCTTTGACGAGGCTGAGGGACTTCCTTGTGGAAATGGACGTGAAGGAGCTCTCGCTTCCAGTGTACGATCCAAATAGAGGAAGACTGCATCCTCGGGAATTGTACGCGCTTGTACACGTGATATTCTCTGATACGAGCATACAAGTGTATCTACATAAGAAATATTACTTAAGTATAGGCTGAGTGATGTGCGAGAGGGTGTTAGGCCAAAGACCAAGCTGCATGTAATATGTGATATGTGTGTTATGTTACGTTATGTTATGTTATGTGTTAGGTTATTAAGATCATGGGCAAGTAGGGGTTAGTGACCATGAACAACTAAATGACGATCTTGGGAATAGATCCAAAGTTTGGACTGTCCAATCTTAGGTCGAATTCCAAAATTTTAGAGACCAATTGATTTTAATAAATTTTAGGATAAATATCTTTTTATCTGAACTGTCTTTAAGCAAATTTTAGCGATGTATGTTAAGGTGAAATTGACAAGTGTGACATTCGTGATTTCTTTTCTAGATCCTGATTGATCATTTAATTGCTCACTTGAGTCAAAACTTGAAATCGAAATCAAATCAAACTTGGAAAGAACAGTATGGACAATTTCAACCTGGATGAATTGATGGACCTGGCAGAGGCATATGTAGGACCGATGGTAGATGCGATCTATCGTCGGCTGATCGAACGAGACTTCGCTCTGGAGGACCCAGAGGTGGTCATGTTGCTGACCGCCCTGATTAACATCTTGGGGCACGACAACCGTGGGGACCGCCCCACGGAAGTCCTGTTGATGGCAGCATATGGAGAAAGAGGAGTACTAGACCGCCCGAACATGAGAGTGATGAGGTGGAGAAACGGGGCTCTCTCAGGGAGTGACTTGGCGAATGAGCCTGGGTTGGGAAGTTCTAGGACTTACCAACCAGGTGAGATGCCAATGCCCTCCAAGCCCAAACCTGGGCTGACGAGAATGCATCGGGAGATGAACAGCGAGGCGACCTCGTCTGGTTCACCACTGAGAGCAGCTGTGCCACCAAAAGGGGCGAAAGTAACACAGAAGGTTCAGACGAACCAAACCATACAAGATCTGGACGAGATGAACGATCAGTTGAGAAGTACGAAGAAGGAGTTAAACGATATGACGAAGACCATGCTGGCGATGGAGGAAGACCGGGACATGTGGAGAAAGTTGTTTGAAGACTGCAACAAAAAGCAGGGTCAAGAGATCGAACGCTTAAGGCAGGAATACAAAGAGCGATCGGAGCAGGTGGCGTTGACGACGTCCATTGAGAAAGTGATACCTGCAAGGGATATTCCTCGTGGGCAGTCCCCGATGGAGCTCTTGACACCTCGAGAAATGAGTCAAACAACGGAGACACGGCTTCCAGCAGAGACGAACCGAGTAACAATCCCGGATCCTAGTGACACCTTGGGTGATCCCGTCGTAGAACAGACAGTGAGAAAACTGATAGAGACCGCTGGACGATTGGTCGCTAACAAGAATGCACCAGGTTCCGGGGTGACTGCACCCTATGGAACGATTGACGATACGGGCAGAGTACAACTCTCCCAGACAATAATCAGACAAGGGATAAGTGACGTGACGCCACTCAGGGGGAGTTCGAAGATCACAGAGAGAAAAGTAAGGAAGATGCCAGCGAAGAAAGTGTCTCGTGTAATGGACGTGCAGAAGAATAATCAATTAAAGTATAATTTCACGGGAGTTCCGGAGACAGATCCGAGAGCCTGCTTCAATCGAGCTACCTGGAGCCCGGCTGTGAACCTGCAGCAACCACCACTCGGGACATCTCACCTGATATTGGGAGACAGCTTAGTTAGAGTGCTGTCGAATTTGAGGACCTCATGGGTCACCACGGTGATGGCCTTTGGAGGCGCGACGATTGCCCAATTATATCGCATGGTGGAGCTGATGAATCCAGGGAAGATACCCAATGTGATGATCTTAGTTGGGACGAATGATATCTCCAGAGGATCAGATGAGCAGGAAGCACTGTGGGAATCAATGATGGTGTGTTTGTTCACTACTCTCTGGCAGAAGTTCAGTTGCGCGGTACTAACTGTTTGCACGGTGCCAATGAACACAAGAAGCCTGACAGCATCAGGAAGAAGGCACAACGAGGGAGTCATGAGATGGAACAACATCTTGAGAAACCTAGCAAACCGAAATGCCGGAAGAATGATCCTCATGGACATTGAACATGAATTGAGAGCCATGGATCAAGCCAGACTGACCACAGATGGCATCCACTTCGACAGTGTCGAAGGACAAGCTTGGTTGAATCGAGTCTTCCAAGAACGGTTGGATGAGCTGGAAGCAGAACTCTTTGACACAGGAGTGCTGAAGGAAGAGGGAACGGTGAGTGATATGGTGATCACCACCTTTGTGCCTCCTAACCTGGAAACACGCTTGGGTACGGTCCCAGCCGCCATAAATTACCGGCAACAAAGCTCCAGTGAACCAGGTCGAAGAACAGATGTACAGGATCGGTTGGGAGAGGCACCGATGAGGAGAACAATTCATCCTAGGAGAAGGATAGGACCTGTCAACCAACCAATCGAAGAAGTAGCCGGTACATCTAGATCGGACACTAGATCGGAGACGACGAGTACCAGTCGAGAGGAAAGACCGAGCAGAGGCTCATTGATGTGGTCGCGATCCATACCGTCTCCTTGGCATATATACAAAGAAGAACTAATGAAGCTGGACCTACAGAGAGTGAGCTTCATCGAAGATGCAAGGAGGATGCTGAATGGAGCGACGCTATCCGTCAGCAGATTGTACTCGATAACCGGCGTAGACTGGTTGATAGCCGCTAGCATAAATTTCAGCTCCACGACGGCCTTGAGATTTGCCGACTTGGAGGGACTGCCCTCCAACAACACAATAGGACCTGTGAATGCAAGACCGTTGCAAGATGTGAGATTGAACCATGATGAGAGGAATTGTGAAGAAAGGCCAGGAAGATTCCTGACGGCGAGAGCGCCGATTGGACAACACGTGAAGATATTTAGGCAATTGACGACACCACCTGGTCATGTGAAGGAGAGAGTGTATCCAAAACTAGTGAACCAAGATGGTGATGCCCAGAGATATGGCGGATTGACAGCGATAAAGAAAGATGAGACCATCTTCGCCGCCTACGACAAAGCAGAGATGAGAAAGGCCAAAATCATGGTAGTAGCGAATTCAGAGTTCGTGTACACCTCCAAGTCTTTGTTTTGGCCGGACGTCATAATGCTGGCCGCAGTTGACCTAGACCTATTGCAATCAGTGTCATTGGCTATAGGGGTACAGAGGCAGACAGAGATGAACCCGATAACGATTGTGTTTGCTGGCATCAATGACCATCTACACAGTAGAGGTTTTCTGAGCAGGCTCAGAGATCCTGCAACAGCAGAAAACGCAGTATGGCCCGCGATAAAAGACATCCTGGAGTCAATGGGTGAAGTGGTAGACGCGACAAAGGAGGGCTCATTCAATAAAGTGACGTTGAGAGTAGTATTTGCGTTGTCTCCGGGATATGCATATCTCCCGGATGGACTGAAATTTGTGTATGCAATGGTAGCCTTACTTTCGGAGAGAAAATATGATGTGATCATATCAGCCCCGAATCGCATGATAGAAATGGAGAACTTGAGGCCACTTAAGGCTGAACTGCCTGCAGTATGGTCAGATATCTCAAACGCGATGAGAGGGTTCAAAGACCACGCGCTACACATGTTGGTGTTGGACGAAGTGCTGGGGTTGGAACTGTCCAACTTCAGTCGGCAACTCAAACTGAAACCAGGAATAGATGACGATCATCGAGTGATCACGGCGATGTCCAACGACTTGTGGTTCCGAGCAATGGAAGTGGCGAGTGAAGACACGAGAAGAAAGAATTCACTGGAGACGAGAGCTCATCTGGAAGCGATGGTGCTGAGAACCAAGCCGGAAGCAAACCAGTGGCTACATCTGAATCCGAGAGTAGCGGCATTGGGTGCAGATGCTTTTCAGCAAGGCCCAGTAATGATCACTAAGATATACGCCTACTTGTTGAAGGAGGTGAACCTGGCGGAAAATGCCGGAGAAAAGACGGCTGAGTTCGTGAACAGAATGTGTCAGATTACTCTGGAAACCTTCTGGACCCAGGAAGTGAAAGGACAGGAGGGATTTGAAAGGACAGACAGCATGCTAGAAGGGTTGGGAGCCGGATGGACCGCGTCCTTCTTGGCAAAAGTCTACCCGAAAGTCTCGCACTACTTGATAAAGGAATTCCTCCAAGCGGTAGTGAAAGTATCGATAGTGGAATTAATAGCCCTGTTCGTGACATTTGGAGCGGAGAATTTCGTGAAAGGACCGGTGATACTGCTTACGGATGGAATACAGAACCTGCGACTAGATGGACTTCTGACATTGATCGCAATAACCCACGGAAACTTGGGAGGGCTGATGAAACTGGCACGTTGTCCAGAGCAGATGAAAGAGAGAGTGAGGAATCTGGATATGAAGAAATCCACAGACTCGTGGAACAAAATAAGAGACCTGAGACACACTCTTATCCAGTATCTCTTGCAGCAAAATCGCTTTGGAACCGGAGAAGACGAGACAATTGAAAGAGAGGAAGATGTTAGACGACATGTTGGAGGCATGCCGCTGTTAACAGATTTGAGCTTAGCTATGAGAATCGATCCCTTGGCGCTGATCAGAGGAGTCACGGAGTTCGTGACAGTGATCTATGGACCAGCAGTCACCTTTGCGTTCCCTGACGTTAAAGTGGAAGCATATAGGAGGTCGGTGTTGCACCTGAACCTCATATCGGCAGTGGACGGTAGTACACTGAACTGGTGTGAGCTGCACGCATTGCGAGAGCTCATGAGTGAAGATCTGTTATTTGCGAAAATATCGGAGCCAGAGATGACAGTCATCAATTTTGACGATCACTTCTGTGACCGCATGGGAGAAGTAGAAAGAGGGCACATCGAGGTGTTTCCAAAGCTTTGGAATCTGAGGCCCTATGACAAAACGAATGGTGAAATGACCAGAGTGCCTCGTCTCACAGCAGCGTATCACAAGGTGAGAGAAGAGACGAAGGATTGGGGCGATTACAAGAAGCTACCCGAAGCAATCCCTGAATTCCCTCTGATAAGAAGGATGTTGCTCGGAGCAGTCTCCGTAGTACAAACTCCTAGGTTGAGAGCATTCGAAAACAATGAAAGGAGAGTAGGGAATTTCTCGGCGACGATGGATCCATACTTCGTGGGGAGAAATGCCGCCGTGTTACAGTACACACGATTTGCGTACACGGATCAAGCGACGAGAAGGCGAATAAGCAACGCCGCTACTCCCAAGCCTGAAGGATTTGATGAGGAATGGAGGGGACTAGGCTTAGCTCCAATGAGGATGAGAGGCAGGACTGAATTGCCTGAAGCCTCAGTAATCCTGACCAGTGTGAGAAAAGAGATGAAAGTTGCGGGAATATTGCAGACGAGAATTTTCCTAGCACCCTTCGGCTGCGAAGAAACCAAAGTGGTCCATGGAGAAGAGGAAGATAAATCAGCCGGTACATTGCTCATACCGAGATTCCAGGAAGAAGCTGATGATGACAAACAAGGACCATCGAACTCGAATGGGGACAAGTCAGAAGGAGATGACGGACAGGGTGGAAACCGTCAGACTGAAGAACCCATGCAACAAGATCAAGCTGGTGGGGAAGACGACAGGGCATCGACAGGAGGAACATCCAGCCTGGATTTCAATATCTTCAGTGATCTTGAGAATAATGCAGACACGTTGGAAACGACTGAGCCAGCGGATGAAGGCATCTCGACACTGGAACCTCCGTCAGCCTTTGAGGAAATGAAACGGAATTTGCCGGAGAGCAGCTCTCCTGGCAATACAAGAAATAACGATCAGAGAATCCTCATGGAATCACCTCGGAGGAGAAGAATAGAGGCCTCAGCCAGAGTACCTTTCTTGGGAACGCTACCCGAAGAAGAATGGGAAGTACATCACCGAGACCACGAGAGTAGGACGGGATGTAAGCTGGACAGAGTGGCGTTCATGGAAGAAGTCTGGACTGTGATTCAGAGCTATGGGACCCAGTCCATTCTCAAAACAGGTCTCAATCAACCCTTGATGAGAGAAGTACTTGACAAGCTTGATGAGTGTGAAGGGAGACTGAGTGAGTTATTGATCGACTCAGCCACTGATGAGAGTGAAGCGAATTCTCCCATCAAGATGACACCGCAGGACAATGAAGGAGAGGTGGTGTACCTGTCAAGGACCAGGAGAGGAACGATGCGATCGAAAATGGTGATTGATAAAATCAATGCGATGAAAATGAAGTTAGGCAGCAGAGTAATGCCGAGGAGGATTGGAAAGACGAAAGTGGATTCGGAAATATCGATGAAAGCTGGTAACTCAGCGAAAAGAAAACGAGTCGAGGAAGTCATGGATTTGGGGCAAGGTGATTATCAATTGTCTGGCACAGATAGAATATTAACTGATATAGCGATGGTGCCACCCATTCTCATGGCGGGGATAAAGTCAACCGGTTATAAATCCAAAAGGAGTGACCGCACTCTGACTGGAGCGACTTTAGAAATGGAAATACTCAGTCAATGTGGAGAGAGTAAGATGAGGGACTTCAAGCCATCTCCCATGAATCATGGAAAGGGAAGTGTTGCAGGACAACTAACACCAGTGGAATACAACAGACTGACAGTGTCTGAGACAGTGTCGATAGATGAACCCACCGGTGGATACATGGAGATGTTGGAATACCGAAACTCGGCTAGAGGGTATGTAATGGCCCTGGAAGAAGAAAAAGCCATGGAGGGTTATCTGGAAACAATGTTGCAAGGCACCACCCTCAAGCAGAAGGCGTACGGAACTTTGGCGTCGTCTGACGTACAGGCGGAGACGATCGAGCAGTTGGTGAGCCTTCCATGGAAAGCAGTAGTACTGAGGTATTTCGAAGAGGAAATGAGGACTACGCCAAGAATACATGCTCTCGTGGCAGTACCTTACGTAAGGACAGAATTACAACTCAGGCTCGCCTGGTGCATGATGGGACTGACTCGCGAAGAATATGATTCGGAAGAAAGGAAGAGATCAAAGGAGGAAAAAGTTTTCCTTATGACGAATCTGAGGGATCTGATAGTCCAGGAGGGAGCAGCAGTAGCGTGTGCAAAGCGGAGAGACGCTCTCTGTTTCATTCGATTCCTGATAGAGCAGATCTCAGTACCTGCATTAAGCACTTGTGTTAAAATGTTGAAGGAAGGCGATGAGCGAACGAAAGCCATGTTCTTGCTAGCAATGCTGGATATGCAGCAAAGTAAACCGATGAGGGTGAACATGAAAGAACCTGAAGAATTGGAACCCATGAAAAAGATAGACGAGATCAGGAGATTCTCAAACAAGGAGTTGAGGCTCACTAAAGAATCTATGGGAGCATTGCCGAAATCCAGTGAATACTGTGGACCGATCAAGAAGAAGTCATATAGCTATGTATCCGGGATCATAGGGATAGCGTACAATCCTTTCCTGAGTGAAGACATACGTGATTGCTTCTTTGATTATGAACAGGCGGTGTTACTAAGGTTCTGGACGTCCAGAATTGTAACGACTAAGAGCGTTAACAATTCACAGGCCAAATTGGGACTGGTCTTGGAAGAAGAGGTGACTGCACCTTCAGTACCAAAATCCGACAAGAGAGTGGAATTTGGGTTGGGATTCTCAGATGAATTACTGAGAACGAGCTTGATGGCAGTGTGGGAATTGATGAAGCCATCATGGTGTCCTAGTCCCAACGCTGACTCAATATTACGGGCGACACAGGACATACAGAGGGAACTGAATGCGGACTGTAACCTGCGTGACCTCAACGTCATATATAATGTGATGATAACAGCCTCTAAGAGCAACGGAGAAGATAGAGTGGAGTTGCCTGGCTGGGGACCAGAAGACTGGGTCAAACCTGGTAGCTGTCTGGCGGAAGTCTGTGGACTAGAGGGTCACGTTTGTGGAAGTCTAGACTGTGTGAAAACCCTGGAGAAACAACACAAGCAGTTGACAGTATTGTTTGGAAATGTAGTGATGAAAGCAAGAACGGAAACGGAACTGATAGCAGATTGCCATGGAGGAACCGATGTGAATCTAGTGACAGCACTAGGATTCTGCAGCATGTTTGGTTCTTTAGAGTCACTATTGAATCTAGAACAGAAACATGAGATGGTCACAGCCATCAGCGTAGAAGTATTCCCAGGAGTTCTGCAGACTGAGCAGAAGTATATAGGAAAATGGAGGGAAGCAATCGAAACGGAGATGAACATCAGACACAGCGAAACTTATTGTAGACCATCAGGAGCACGATATTTGGTGGGTTCAATGTTGGCTCCAATGTGCAAGAGCAAGTATCCTGTACATTTCGTAGCTGTGGATGTGAAGAGTACAAGAACGATTGTGGATCAAGCCTTTTCAGTGCCGAAGTGCGTGAGGTTGGCAAGAATGTCTGAAAAGTCTTACGAGTTACTGTGTAAGATTTTCTCAGCAGTTCCAGAAAGAACCAAAGAGGAGTTGGAGTCAATACTAGGAAAGAAGTTCATGGGATATGTGAGCGGGAACTTCAGTGACTTTGAAAAACAGAAACAGAGAGGATCAACTGTCACAGATTACAATGCAGTAGATGAGAATGATGAGATCCACCGAGTGATGATGGAAGTGGAGCCATTGCTGGAAGCTTCGGGAAAACGGAATTGGAGGAGCATCATGTTGACACATGACGAGTTTCCTTGCCACTGCTTGCTGCAGACCTGGTGGTATCCCAAGCGTAGTAATCTGGTGTTGATCTGGGATTCTGGAGAGCTGCTCTCCATGGGTTTACCAGATTTATCACAGCCCATAACAATAGTGATAGTGGGAGTTATGATGGCGATACGATGGCTGGAAGCTCATGTGAGAGAGAATAATAGACAGGAGGCACCGACGAGAGAACAATTGCAGAAATTAGATTGTCTAAAAGATTTAGATCTTTTTGAGACAATGTGCAAAGTTCTAAACATTCCGATGGAAGTGAAGAAGATATGGGCAAGAAAACGATTGATGCCATGGTTCAGAGCTAACATGACTGCATGGTTGTACGAGTATGCGAAAAAGCATATGTCGAAGCATGGCAGAGTATACAGTGAATATCAACTGGACATTGGGGCAGGAGCTTTCAAGCGAGCTTTCGTGACCCATCGGAATGCAGTGACCACCGCTGTGAAAAGAATTTCCAGGACGAGCGAGCGTAGTGGAAATGAGAAGGCAGAGATGCTGAAAGAAGATTTGGAGAGAAACGTGACGTTGTGTCTCCACAACAGCTTCTGTAGAAACAGAGAATCAAACGTGGATCCCCTACCTTGCTGTAAACAGAGGGTGGAAGAGCAGAAGTGTTGGAGGACGGCTTCCAACAGCGTCAGGATAGTCAATGACGTGCTACAAGACACGGAAACCGAGAGTGCGGAGTCAGTGTCACAGGAGGAGGAAATGGAGCATTGATGAATGGTCGGGAAAACAAGAGGCAGCAAGAAAGAAAATTAGAAGAATTTAGAAGTTTTAGAACTTCTAAACGACGAAAAAAGAAGAGAACAAAGGGATGATGAAGAAAAGTTAAAACTCAGAATTGTTTTATGTGTGTGAAAAACTCAAGTGAGAAACCAAGCAACCAAGTTGTAATTGAAAACTGAAACATTTGAGTTGAGTTTGGAAATTGTTGCATTTATAAATTTGCATTTTGGTTTTAGTTGAAGTGGCTTTAGAGACACTCACTTATTATTTATTTAGAAAGGCTTGAGGGAAGAGTATATTTAAATATTCCAGCCTGCATGATTGTTTTTAATCACTTAGGAAGACTGATAACTTTGTGGTGACATGAAAAACTTGAGTAACTTCTTGAGGAGGGAGGTTGTTGCATTGTTCTTTCTAACCACAAAGTTTCTTAGTTTTAATGCTCAGGACAATAGGCAAGCAAGATTTCCGAAGGGAAGGAGCATAGTAGGATAATTTTAGCTTGTTGGTTGGCAGGACTGTCCTGCAAGCCAACACCTTTTAAATCTAGGAGGAAAAGTTTCAATCGGGATATTGACACTGGAAGTCAGAAAATATGTTTTATCTTAAGTCATATCCTCAATGTGCAGATTAATGAAAGAATTTGAAGGCTATAGTGATGTAGTATGATGCCATTTATATTCTGCAGTGAGTCGATGTGACGTAGATAAAAGTAATTTCGTGCATTTTGTAAATTCTGTTCGATGACACTGTAACCATTTAGAACATTGCGCGATTCAATGAGGACATTGACCGGACTGTCCGGGTAGTATGTGACATTCGACCAGAATGGCCAAAATGCAGTCTCTGCAGAATTCAGGATTTTAGCAGTGAACCTTCCGGATTGGCGATTTAGAACGGATAAGGACGTTATTTGAATGATTGGCCAAACGGTGAAGGCTAGAAGATTCTGGAATTCTAAATTTTAAATTTTCGAAGTGATGACGTAACATTTCTGAGAAATGTTAAAACGGCCATTTTGGCTAAAATAGCAGAAAGAAACAGAACAACTTTATCTGCGATTACGAACAGTACGAAAATCGAGACTAAAAAACAACAACGAACTACCGAACAGCAGAGGACGTTCCGAGTTGCAACTATTGTGCTGTTACAATAGTTGCAAGGCCGTTGCGAACAACGGTGAAGGGTAAAAGCCAGCCCTCCGAGTTAGCGTGAACCTGAGGTTAAGGAGCTTGATTCGCCGGATTCAAGAATCCGGAAGGGTCTCGGGACGGGAACTTTTATGAACTTGTATTGAATTTTAGCATCCTGTCATGTCCTGACTTGAATTTAACTGATATTTTGATTAGTTTTGACAAGGATGAGGTGCTAGGAGTTGGGGGAAAGGGTTGATCCATCTTCGATGGAGATGATGATTTTTATCTACTGAACAAAAACAATAGTAATATGATAAGTAGTAGCCCTGTTTTTAGGAGTGACCTCGTGGTCTGGGGATACAGAGACCCAGCCATGAGCTCACTAATTTCGCATGTAATTCAGTTAATTTGAGCGTTCTGGTCGAAGCCGGAGAACAGTAACGTTTTTGTTATCCTGATGTAAGAAAGACCACCGAAAAGTACTGGCTTGGTAGAGACGGTGAAAAACATGCAAAGCTCTGTTTAGACGCTAGCCAGTCGTCTTAAGACTTAGTTTTGTTATCCGTCGATATGTATCTTCCGGGCGAATGTTACACATATTGTAAAGGTCAAAAGTATCATAGTAACCGAGGTTACAGTCATGAGTCCCTTCATCATGTATTCCAGTCAAAATCCTTGGAATTTTCTAGATATGGAAGTGATAATGATAAAAGAAGATGTCAAGTGTTTAAGTCTTTTTCATTTAAAATCGATACGGGTTACGCTTCTTCAATAAGAACACGCAACTCGACACGAGATAATATAATATACAAGTGTTACAAGTAAAAAATTTCGTCGAAAGTTATTTTGTCATTTATTGTTCCGAGTACGCAAGCGGCGTTCGCAATCTGTATTGCCAGGGAGATTCTCTGTTTTAAAAAGCTGCCTGCTCTGGGTTCCTCAGTGCATATGCTTAGGTTCTTACAAAGCTTGCTCAAAAAAAATTCTGTGCTGGGGCCGGCCGCGCCCTGAATTTCAAAAGCTAGCGGTTGAAAAAGATATCCATCATTTACAAGATCTTTATATTTGTCAATTTTTCGCTCTTCCGCTTCAGCGGCAGCCGTACCAGGGTTACAAACAGACCCGGCATTAATCCTACAAGGAGCTAAGGAGTCTAGTACCGTTACATCCCACAAGAGCTGCTTACCATCAGCCCATGGAACGAGCGTCAAACCGTCTGGTCGCTTCTGATCGGTCCTGTAGAGGTGTCGTGGTTCTAAAACAGACGCAATGTGAGTAGATGATAGACTCTGCTTTATAAGGGCATGTGACATTCGACCAGAATGGCCAAAATGCAGTCTCTGCAGAATTCAGGATTTTAGCAGTGAACCTTCCGGATTGGCGATTTAGAACGGATAAGGACGTTATTTGAATGATTGGCCAAACGGTGAAGGCTAGAAGATTCTGGAATTCTAAATTTTAAATTTTCGAAGTGATGACGTAACATTTCTGAGAAATGTTAAAACGGCCATTTTGGCTAAAATAGCAGAAAGAAACAGAACAACTTTATCTGCGATTACGAACAGTACGAAAATCGAGACTAAAAAACAACAACGAACTACCGAACAGCAGAGGACGTTCCGAGTTGCAACTATTGTGCTGTTACAATAGTTGCAAGGCCGTTGCGAACAACGGTGAAGGGTAAAAGCCAGCCCTCCGAGTTAGCGTGAACCTGAGGTTAAGGAGCTTGATTCGCCGGATTCAAGAATCCGGAAGGGTCTCGGGACGGGAACTTTTATGAACTTGTATTGAATTTTAGCATCCTGTCATGTCCTGACTTGAATTTAACTGATATTTTGATTAGTTTTGACAAGGATGAGGTGCTAGGAGTTGGGGGAAAGGGTTGATCCATCTTCGATGGAGATGATGATTTTTATCTACTGAACAAAAACAATAGTAATATGATAAGTAGTAGCCCTGTTTTTAGGAGTGACCTCGTGGTCTGGGGATACAGAGACCCAGCCATGAGCTCACTAATTTCGCATGTAATTCAGTTAATTTGAGCGTTCTGGTCGAAGCCGGAGAACAGTAACGTTTTTGTTAGCCTGATGTAAGAAAGACCACCGAAAAGTACTGGCTTGGTAGAGACGGTGAAAAACATGCAAAGCTCTGTTTAGACGCTAGCCAGTCGTCTTAAGACTTAGTTTTGTTATCCGTCGATATGTATCTTCCGGGCGAATGTTACATGTATGTTTTTATGGCGCTCCTGGGTGTTATTCTTTCATAACATCATGACCGGCGGAACCGTTAACGAGCACTCCGCGCCGAGCGGATGCTCACATTAACGCCCTTAATAGGCCTAAACTGCCGGGGCGGAAGGGTAGTTCGGAACGCGGAAGCCTTCCGGATTACCGTGAATAGTTTTTTAACCTAGTTAAGACCGAAAATTCACGAACCAGGAAGGGTGGGGGAATCATGAACCCCTCATCCCCTGAGTGGTTTGTGACCAAAAACACTTAAAGATATCAGCAAAACCGAACAAAAAGTAGTATAGTACCCAAGAAAAACAAAAAACATAAAAAATAACCGAAAAAACCAAAAACAGTAAAAAAGTAAAAAATCTGTAGAAATCATCCCCCCAGACAAGATGTGATCCAACCCCCCCGTTTGTTGTTGATAGATATATTGTTGTTACAGGCATTTATATCAGTCAGGATCGTTACGATCAATTTTGTAGCCCGTTTGTGAGGCTTGTACTGTAGGGTTATTTGAGCATTTAAGCACGTTAATGATAAATTGCGCTCAATCCGGAAGGGTCAGCTGATTTGCGCTCAATTCGGAAGGGTCTTGGGTGAAGACCGATCCGGCAAGCAGTTCAAGGAGCAACAAGAAGGGGCTCAACTACAACAACAATCGACTGTTGGGTATCGTTAACAAGTTTTGTATCCCTTTTGGTACAAAAAGTAAGATAGTAATCTGTGGGGGGCTCGACAGTGCTGCACTGTAGTGACCCTTCACCGAACTGCGAATATCCGAGTTAAGCACCTTAATTCGGATAATAAACAAACCCGGAGGGGTATAGTATTACTAATATTATTATTTATATAGCCTATATTAATAGTCTTATATCGATTTTCAGTGAAAAACAACGAAAACAGACCGGTTTTTAGGGTCAAAATAGCGATATTTTGATCCCCCCAAAGTCGCGATTTTTGAGATATCGATATTTTTTGAAACGGAAAAAAGCGCTAAGTTAGTGTGTTACATCGTAACTGCACTACTGTAATAAGTAGAACCGGTTAACTTTAGTTCGGAAGCGGTTGGAACTAGTTTGGTACCAAAAACCAAATTTTCCCAATTTTTGATAGTAAGAAACACTAAAAATTTAGAAAATTTTTTTGAAATTTTTGAGGTAGGACAGTAAAAATAGTTGTTCGGACAACGTCCACTAGTGAATCTACAAGTCTTAAAATCCGCTACCCGAAAGCCTTCCGGGTTGCAGAGAAATCGAACATAACGTGTTTGATTTGGTGGATTCATCAATCCGGAGGGGTCCAGGTAGCATAGTTTTTCGCAAAATTTTTCTACAATAGCGTTTTAGATCGGGTCTTTTGCATTGAACTAGAAGAGTATAGGCCTTCTGAGCTCGGATCAATAATTTTTAGGTCGAAAGGGCCAGATTTGCGGAAAAAGTTAGGCGGAACCTATAAGAGAGAAAATCTTTTGAGTTCGGAAAAAAGTCGTTTTGGTTAATAACTTTGGAACTACTGATCATATCGAGTTGATCTTGGTACCAATAGATCAGAAATTAGCTGAGCTTACTAATAGGATCAGAAATTTTTCGGAAAAACGAGCGAGAAAATTTTTTGAGATTGTTTTTAGCAAATTACACAAATCCGGAGGGGTACACCCTTCACGTTTTATAAATTTTTCTGAGAAACCCTTATACCTCTACCAAAAAATGATAGCGATTGAACTAAGTAACTTAGGACAGTTCTAGACAAAAAGGGAGGGCTGAAGGCACAAGACAACCATAATAGAGTCGAAATTAGGCAAGTGATAAGACCCTTCACCGTTAGTGTGAATTGTCAAATAAGTGCCTTAACATCAATCCGGAGGGGTCTAGGAAAGGACCCTATACCCTTCCCAGTTAATTCAAACAGCATAAAAGCAACGCAGAACGTATCCGGAGGGGTATAAGCTGAAATTAAGAAAACTACAAAAAGCTACTTTGACAGAGCTAAGGGCTCCCAATCCGGAGGGGTCGAAATTTTTCAAAGTCAGAGGGGTCCGAATCCGGAGGGGTCTACTTTCCACAAAACCGGAAGGGTCCTATTTGTGCCAATCCGGAGGGGTATCATTTTATTAAGGACTTAGGTAAACGAAAGAAAGACTAAAAAGCGAGAGGTATTAGGTTATTAATACACAGGCTAGGTATCAGTGACTGCACTGGTAACTTGCCTCTCAAAAAGAACCAGACTAATACAAAACAGGTCCGAACTCGGATATTCGCGACACTAAGTCTAAATTAAAAAGAGCGTGACTCATTGGTGTGGATTGAAACATAATACGTTTTTGGGAAAAGTAACTGCCCTGAGGATTTTAGTAGGTCTAGCTCGGGCAGTCCGAAGGCAGATAGGTAACACAGTACTCGGTGGGTGCAATAGACGCCCACTTGAGAAAATTACTGCCTTCAAAGTTTTGTCTGTTTGGTGCAGCACCAAGCAGGGAAAGCTTTTTCTTTAAAAGACAGGTTCGACTATTGTACTGCGACCGACTAAGAGTACAAGACACATACGTTTTTTTTTATATATACATTCATATTGTGTCAATATATATTTTTTTTGTTTTTGATTTTAAATCAACCTAAACTGTGCTTGATTGGGTGGTGACTACACTATCTTTTAAATTGACTGATAACATCATATTGTGCTAGTTTCCAGATCTTTGGACCGATAATCGGCTAGTGTGAATAAATTTTATACAAACTGTACTCTGACAACATACAGGGATTCGTGGTCACTATTTAATAGAATCTGGTGAAATTTGTTGTGTTGTGTCATTATTATTGTTAATAAAACTATAAGGTCTCTAGCAATTGAGTCAAGAGTAGGCATAGGAAAGTGACAAATAAAGAATGAGTTTAGACAAGTCAAGGATACCAAAACGAGGTAATAGCTCTAGGAAATTCATACCTGAAAAGCAAAGAAAAACGATGACCGATCCTTTTGTGGATTGGATCAAGCGAACCCGGTCCGATAAAGAGGGGACGGTTTCAGGCAGAATGGTTGAAACGAGAAGTCAAAAGACCTCAGAAGAGCGAAGAGAACTGTTAGAAGTGGAGGTCAATACGGACCATACCATGAACGACAACCAGGGAGTAAATGGACTGGAAGGGAGAGGCAGAAGGCTGGCGAGTGAATCTACTCCGGTAGAACAAGGCCATGATTTTGCCACTTCCACCGGGACGTTGGATCGAGAGGAGATGTCGGAACTGTCCGACATCTCAACTGAAGTAACGGCAACTAGAAGATCTCCGACAGACAACACTATGATGGCAGGCGGAACGGGGAAACAAACAACGTCATCATCATTCTCAGAAAGAATGAAGAACACCTTCGGAAACATCTTTCCATTCAGCATGGGAGGAGGAGCAGGAAATGACGGTGAATCCCAAGAGGAAGAGGATGAAGAAGAGCAAGGGGACTTTGGATCTCAGGTCAGCCTCAACAGTTCGATCCAGGAGAACGAGGCATACGTCGGAGGAGAGACTGGAACCATGGACAAATTTGGTGTAGTGACAACAATAAGCAAAGAGGCAAACACACCAGGCCAGTCAAAAGACTTCGCGATTAGGACAAGTTCAGAGCCACAACCTGAAGAGGGTAGAACCAGAGGGCTTAGCAACGCGTTAGCGGATCCTGAAATAAATAATGATAAAAGGTCAAGACAGAGAGTAAAGGCCAGGATCTCTACCAGCACGAAGCTACCTGGGACCCACAGAGTTACACCACCACTAGTGACGCCACTCATGGATAACGGGGCAGCACTAGAAGAAGCCTTAAACAACATAGTGGGCAGTTTAGGAGAACAGAATGAACAGATGTCGATAAGGATGAGTGAACTGGAAAGAGCAGTTCACATTGAAAGAGAAAGTCTGCGGGAAGAAATAAACCGCAACAGACAAGAAGTTGGCAGAAGCGAGAAACGCTTGAAAGAAAGAACGGACGAACATATGACGAGGAACTTGTCGCGAATGACAAGAGAGGCGGAACAGAGGGAGTTACGCTTAAGAGCCGACATGGAGAAGTTAAGAATTCAGCAAGAGCAGTCTCTTGGGTCTCTTGACACAAAGATAGACGCGATGATGGAGAGGCGAACTCAGGCTATCATGGATAGGTTGGACGGGCTACTAAGCAGCAAGAGTGGACCAAAAGAAGGAGAGCCGAACTCGGGAGGTCCCAGCAGGGAACCGAGGGTGAACTTCAATGAACATCAAAGGAGGAAGACGTATGGATCCACTAGAGGCAGGGGCAGTTCATCAGGCTATGCCACAAGGGGTAATACAGCATGGGGCCCGAACAGTAGAGCGAGTTCAACGGGGAACAGACAAACCTCGAACGAACGACCAACGCAAAGCACACATGCGACTGGGAGAAGCGATTCTGGCAACATGGGGCATACAAGCCCGAGGAGGAGTCATATGGGCCAAGCGGGAAACGCTCAAGGTGATTCGGATTGCAGGGATGCACCGCACACAGAGCCTTCGACAAGGTGTGAGGACACTCAAGCGGGACTCTCAAGGGATGCTACGGCAATGGCCACAGCATTTGAACCCCTGAACAGGTCTTTGGAGACATTCCTGACGCGGTTATCTAGAACCAATGAACGCAGTGAAAAGTCCAGAAGAGTCTTTAAGAAGCCAAGATGCTACAAGGACGAATCTGATGGCTGTATTGATACCTGGATAGAGGTAATGAAGCTGCATTTCGAGGAAGAGGACTTGTCGGAGAGACAGGAATGCAGCGCGCTCACCAGCAACTTAGAAGGGACAGCCCTGAACTGTGTCATGGCTAAGAAACAGTATCAACGTGACACTGCTGAGAAAATCTTCGAAATCTTGTTAAACCGTTTCGGATCAGGGGTGCAGGGGCACCAGGCGATGATGCGCTTCGAGAAACGGAGGCAACGAGAAGATGAAACAATAGACAAGTTTCTCGATGATTTGGAAATGCTGAGAAGACGCAGCCAACCGGATGAGTCAAACCGAAGGATGAACCTGGCCGTAGCCTCAAAATTCATCGATGGTGTGAAAAATGATGAACTTCGTACGATGTTAGCAACGCACTACACACCACTATCAACTAATGCGCCAACACCGGAGGGATTGAGACTCAAATCAAAAGAGTATCTATTGTTGAAACCTCCTTCGAGATCTGGATATTACAAGAACAATTATGGCAATTTTAACAACGGACCAGCAAATCAAGGGAACAATTGGTACAAACCGAGGGACGATATGGACAAGAGACGCTCTTGTGCTAATTGTAGTTCAACAGACCATCATGTGTCAGCATGTCCAGCTTACAAACAAGGCATGAAAGCAATAGGCTTTAGCCTCGAGGACGAAGATGCGTCAGAGTTGGACCATGAGGATTTCATGAGAGGAGTAATTGCGAAATTCGGCCCGAGGTGTTTCTTTTGCAACTTGGAAGGTCATTTTAAATCAGATTGTCCGCAATTCTGGGATGCAGTGGCGGACATCAAGCATCCAAGGCATGAAGAAGCTTTGTCAGGAGTGAAAGCAAGCAAGGCTCGACTCTTGAGCGAAGCAGAGGCACGCAGGAAGGACAAACCTCAAGAGCTGGCGGCAAAGAAAATGCAAGCGGTAACAGAAGAAGCACGTGAACCGGAACCAGCAACTGCGGCCGATGACTTCAAGATCGATTATAAGGCAGCCGCAAAGGATGCTCTAAATAGAGTACAGCAGGAATTGGTGACGAAAGAGATCGAACAAAAAGTGAAACTTGAACTGGAAAATGAAAAGCTTCAGGAGCAGCTGAATACCTTCGAGGCAACGGAGTTCGAGGAGACGAAAACACCAAGCAGTTTAGATATGAAACTTAAAGTGATCTCCGGTAAGAGGTTCGGCATGGCGCCGCAAGGAAAGAAGATACAGTCGATAATCTCAGTGGCTGGACACCAGGTAATAAGAAATTTGAGTGAACCATCAGAGTTCACTTTAATGCATTTGGACACATATGCAGATTATCTGAGGCAGGTGGAGCCACGCACTGAGTCGAGAGCTGTGCGAGCACTACTAACGACGGGTGGCCCTCGCATGAAGAAACTTCATGGACGCTACTTGGAGGTCTATGGGCCGTATCAAATAATGTTGAACGTGGATGGAATCAGCATCTACACCAGGACTTACGTAACAACAGATGATGACCAAATGGGGCAGATCTATTTGGGTGAAGAGGAACTCAAAGTCCGCAGGATAGGCCATGACGCCATGATGGAACAAGACGCGGTACATATTGGATATGAAGCAGATGTGACAGCACACCTGCTTGACACCAACGGAACAAAAATCGGAGTCACAGGGCTTCTGGACACAGGCGCGGTGGTGAGTGTGATGCCGATAAAAACCTGGGAGAGAATGGGCTTCACGCGGGAAGATTTGATTCCTACGAATCTCCGACTAGCCGCTGCAAATCGAGGAGCTATCTACGTAGCCGGAAGAACACCGGTGACGGTCCTTCACATGGGAGGACGGAACCTTTGGATGAGCTTCCTGGTGGTAGAGAATCTGGACGACGCCGACCAATTCATCTTGGGCAGAGATTTTGTCAGGAATTTTGACGTGATGATTGACTTGAACAACGGTCTAATACGGATTAGAAACCCGGACCGAAAGTATGTTAAGAGACCCATTAATAGGATAATAACAGATGAAAATAAGGTACCAGTTTTTTTGGATAGAAAAGTAAAGTTACAACCAGGACAAGCTGTAGTAGCAATTTTTAGAATGAGAAATTTAAATTCGTTAAGTGATAGCAAACAGGTTTGCTTAGTACCGAATCCAAATAGTCAGAGTTCGGTGATTTTAGGCCGGAGCTTCTCAGTAACGCGAAACGGACTGTGTGTCAGTGTGTTGTTGAACACACTGGACACCACGGTTTCAATCCAGCGTGGAAAGAAGCTTGGTTACGCATTGCCGATGAGGACCGACTATGAAGAGACACAAAACTTGAAGAAATATAGTGTGAAAGACTGTCCTTATCATGCAAATAAAGATAAAATCTTAAAGAGAATTAATGAATTAAAATCTATTCGTAAATTGTTTTCAATGAAATCCGAAACGGACGACGGCTTATCAAGCTGCTCGAATTTTCCGGAACGCCCCTCGTCATATGAACTAGATTCTGACAAACCGGTTTTGCCAGAAATAAAACATTTAAAAGGAAAAATAGGTGAGGGAGATTTTGAAAAATTGCGGGACCTCCTAGATCGGAACGCCGAAGTATTTTCAAAACATAAGGCGGACATCGGTTGCTGTAATTTCGTCGAACACGAAATCGAACTAGAAGAGGACGCCGTTCCCCACAGGGAAGGCGCAAGGCGAATGACGCCACATAAATCGGAAGCGTGCCGAGCGGAAATAGAAATGTTGCTTGAATACGACATGATAGAACCCTCGAAATCACCATGGGCTTGCGGAGTAGTAATGGCGAAAAAGAAAGGGGGGCAGCTTAGATTTTGTTGCGACTTTCGTTACTTGAACGCGGTAACGATTAAAGATGCGTACCCGATACCGCGAATAGACGAGAGCCTATCCAAACTTGGTGATGCAAAGTTCTTCACCACATTGGACTTAGGTTCTGCCTTCTGGCAGGTTCCTTTGCGGAAAAAGGATAGGGAAAAAACCGGTTTCGCGTGCGAATTGGGGTTGTACCAGTGGAAGAGGATGCCCTTCGGCTTGTGCAATGCAACAGCAACCTTTCAAAGGCTGATGGCTCAGGCTTTGACAGGAGTGACCAAAAAGTACGGGAATCTCTTGATGTGCTACGTGGATGACGTAGTCATAGCGACACCAACCCTGGAGGATCACATTGATCGACTCGATGAGGTCTTCGGATGTATGAAAAGAGCAGGCTTGAAATGCAAACCATCGAAATGTGAAATCCTTAGGGATTCGATCAAGTACCTGGGAAGAATGGTGGACCGGCATGGTGTGAGGCCAGATCCAGAAGCAGTAGAGGCTGTGCTGACATGGAAAGCTCCTAGAACGGACACACAGCTCATGAGCTTCCTAGGGTTTGCCAATTACTACCGAGAATTCATAAAAGGATACGCGGACAAGGTGTACCCGATGCAGAAGCTGATGCGCAACAAAGGGAAAAAGTTCGAATGGAACGATGAGGCACAAGTTGCTTTCGAGAACATAAAGCGGGAACTGTGCGAAGCGCCAGTGCTGGGCATGCCTACAGAAAAGGGCATGTATGTTCTTGACACAGACGCATCGGTGGTGGCCATCTCAGGAATATTGCATCAAGAGCAAGAATGGAACGGAAGAACAGTCCTCCGTCCCATTGCATACGGCAGCAAGGTCTTGAGTGACACAGAGATGAAATATGGCGCACCGAAAGCAGAAATGTTTGCAGTAGTCACCTTCGTGGAAAAGTACCGTGCATACTTGGGGAGCGCTCCCTTCAAGTTACGCGTGGACAACAGAGCGTTATCCTGGTTGAAGACCTACTCGATGGATCAGAGTTATATTGGTAGATGGATAGTCAGATTGGATGGCTACCATATGATAATCGAACATAGGATGCGTGATAAACATCAGAATGCTGACAGTCTCAGCAAGAAAACTGAGTTCTATGAAAGATTGGAGCAGAAGCAGGCCAATCAGGCGGAAGTAAAGGAGGGATTCTCGTTTCTGGACAAAGAAACTTATGAAGCGCTTCCCTTAACGAGATGGTTGGATAAGTCTGGACATCCAATTCCAGGGCATCCTGAGTTACCTGTAGAGAAAGCAGCTGAGATAAAGATCCTGTCCAAGGAGGATCCAGTCCCTTTAGATTCGAACCTGGTCCAGCAAGAACTCTCTCGCATGAATATAAACAGCCTCTCATTATTGGATAAAACGGTGCAAGTCACACCACAAGTGATGCGGATACTGGGTGGATTGTTAGAAAGAGAAGTGACCAGAGATGACCCCGAGTGGACAGCAGCAGTGGCATCGCTAACAGTCAGTGAGAAAGTGAAGATCATGCCGTCCAGACAACAGCACGAAGAGAACAAGAGGGATTGTAGGACAATAGTTCAGCAACTAGTATCCTCAATACCCCAAGAGATTTTAACCAGTACTTCTTACGGACAGAAAGGACGGGAGAGCGGCAAGCAAAAGAAAACTGTCACCTTTGTAGACCGGGATAAAGAGGGTGGAGTTGTAAAACAAAATCTGCTGCAAGACTATTTGTCCGGGGAGAAGGATAAGGAGAAAAACCAGCGATCACAGGATCAACACCCGGGACAAGGAAATTTGTCCGGGGAGTCCGAGATAGACGAGAAAATTCCTGAGGAGAAACAGGACCTAGAGAACAAAGTTTTGTCCGGGGAGTTCAGATGGATGCGAAGGAAATACGGACATGATCTGGAGGAGCGTGCAGTCTCCAGCACAACACCTTCGACGGAGGATAATGATTCCCGAAACTCAGGAATGGATACCTATTCCGACAGGAATTCCACCTCGGGATCAGAACTGTCAGAACTAGCGATACACACGCTACTAGTGGAAACTCGGGCGAGAGACCTGGACAGAGAGGTGTACCAGGATCCTGACAGTGATCGATACCTAATACCAAGCGAAAGAGTCTTTGACAACGCAGCGGATGACTTAGAAACGATAGCGGTATCGAAACGTTCGATAAGCCTGTTGCCGCAGAAAGAGGTAATCAGGACTGATCTTCAGCCGTTTCAACAAGAAACACAACCGTTGGCGAAGATTTGGTGCGTTAAGATGGAAGAAGACACACATCAGCCCGATGAGATGAATTGTCAAATGAGGGTCATGAAGACATATTTGAAGGCGAGGTACAGACTCTCGGACCTTCTAAGGGCGCAGAGAAATGATCGCATGACAAGCAACCTAAAAAGGTGGATAGAAAACGGTGCACCTGACAAAGGTGACCTGGAAGAAGACAGCTATAGGATCCTGAGACAATACTTCATGCAGAAGGAGGGGAGGTTATATCTGAACAAGGACGGGATCGTGGCTTGCAGGAGAAGAGAAGAAGACAAGGTCTTATACAAATATAACGCGATAGTGTTGCCGCAACTCTATCAGACAGAACTATTATTCAGGTCGCATGATCAGATGGGCCATCAAGGGATCGACAAAGTGTATCAGAGGATCCTGAAGCGCTTTGAGTGGCCTGGGATGAAAAAGGCATGCGAGAAATGGGTGACAGCATGTCTGTCATGCCAACAGGTCAAGGATCCTAGGAAGTTGCGATTTCCTTTACAATCAATTGAGTCGTCTGAATTCAACGAGGTGGTGCAGATAGATCACCAGAAGATATGCATGGCAGACAGCGGTTACAACCAAGTCTTGGTCATGATAGATCACTTCACGAAGTATGCAGAGGCCGTGCCCTGCATAACTGCCTCGGCGGAAGAGACATGCGACCACCGACCACCTGATCAATACGTGGATAGCAAGACACGGATGTCCAATGACGTTTCAATCGGACAATGGAACGGCTTTCGTAGGCGAGCTTACGAAAGAGCTTATGAGACGGTCACAAGTCGCTCAGGCTCACTCCACGACATACCACCCTCAGACGAATGGCTTAGTGGAAAGACAGAATAGGACGTTAGTGTCGATGCTGAGGGTATATTGTTCCAGGTACATGACCGATTGGGACAGATACGTTCCACAGGTGATGGGAGCTTATAATAGCACGCAACACTCCACCACTGGAGTCAGTCCACACATGATGCTGACGGGACACGAGAAGTCTTTACCCTTGACATTCTTCTACCCAGAGTATGAGGGAAAGAAAACATCCCCACAGGTCTACGTGAGGGATGTGATCAGACGCCAACAGGAGTTGAACGACTTGTGTAGACGAAACACTCAGCAGGCACAGGCAAGGCAGAGGAAAAGATTCGACAAGAAAGCAGCTGGTGCAAAGGCTTACTCGGTGGGAGACTACGTATGGGTATTTCAGAACGTTATACCACCGAAAGGGACTAAAAAGCTTCTGAAGAAGTGGAGGGGACCCTTCATGATTACAGAGGTGCACCAAGAGGGACGCTTTTATAGACTGAGTACTGGCCGAGCCGCCCACTACGAGAACATCAAGCCACACAATCCATCGACAGAAGACTGGTGTATACCTGCAGACATGGAAGAAGGGGATTATCTAATGATGGATCCTGCTTGTGAGGTCAATGAAAAAGGCACCAGGGAGAAGAACGATGGAAACGAAGTCGTAGAGGAAGGTACGGATACACCATTGGACCTGGATCCAAACGAACAGATCGAAGCGGACGATGAAACCTTGCCCTACGCAGAGGAAGATTGGCAGGATTCCGAACAGACAAAGGTTCCCAAGAACATGGAACCAGATCTTCCGTTCACGATGCAGACTCGTCAGAAAGACGGGACGAGACTAAGAAAGAAATACAATCCTTACGGTGACGACTTTGTAGTGGATAGGATAGATCTAAAGAAAATAGTGGAGGAAGTAGTGGGTTTAGAGGAAATAACAGTGTCACAGGACATTGACATAGTCGATGATCACAACGATGAGTGGGTTGACGACTGGTCAAAACCCGAGGTGGAGTTCGACGATGAGCAACAGCAGTCAAATGAACAAGACCTGACGAACCTGCGTGTCTTAGAGTGGCTGAACGACATGACATCAGACCCTGAAAAGAACAGCGTTACGATTCAAGACGTAGATCGCGAAAGCGCTAAATACATTAAGACCGAACGAGATGATCCTTCCTGGGCTGCCCAGGAAGGACAACTTCTCATTCCAGCTTCTAATCTTGACTTAATACCCGGTATGCGATCGACGGGGACGCCGATGGATATTTTTGTCCGGGGAGTGGGGGTAGGACTTACCCACACTGAAAACTTGATAATAAAAAAATTGAGAATAGCAAGAGAAACAGGAAACTTAGAAGCAGAAACAGGCGAAGAACCTAAGAAACCTGACATAGGCAGGGTAGTTGAGTCATATTTTGATTTACCAAATGAATATTCTAGTAACATAATACTAACAGACAGTGATTTCATACTCACAAACAGAACATGTGCGATAGCAATCACCGCAGACATGAGTTTTAGGACGGCGCTAGCGGCAGATTTTAAGAGGGAATATAAAAACGTGGAATTCCTTTGGAAGCAAAGACCAGGGATAGGGGGCGTAGCAGCCTTACCCCCGGCGGTGTCGCAAATACCGGGAAAGTACTTATGCTTCCTGGTAACGAGGGCGACAGAGAAGCAACACGTGGACCCAGAAAATCTAGTCTTGTCTTTGACGAGGCTGAGGGACTTCATTGTGGAAATGGACGTGAAGGAGCTTTCGCTTCCAGTGTACGATCCAAATAGAGGAAGACTGCATCCTCGGGAATTGTACGCGTTTGTACACGTGATATTCTCTGATACGAACATACAAGTATATCTACATAAGAAATATTACTTAAGTATAGGCTGAGTGATGTGCGAGAGGTGCGTTAGGCCAAATACTAAGTTGTGTGTAATATGTGAGAGGTGCGTGATGTTATGTTATGTGTTAGGTTATTAAGATCATGGGTAAGTAGGGGTTAGTGACCATGAACAACTAAATGACGATCTTGGGAATAGATCCAAAGTTTGGACTGTCCAATCTTAGGTCGAATTCCAAAATTTTAGAAACCAATTGATTTTAATAAATTTTAGGATAAATATCTTTTTATCTGAACTGTCTTTAAGCAAATTTTAACGATGTATGTTAGGGTGAAATTGACAAGTGTGACATTCGTGATTTCTTTTCTAGATCCTGATTGATCATTTAATTGCTCACTTGAGTCAAAACTTGAAATCGAAATCAAATTAAATTTGGAGAAGAACAGTATGGATAATTTCAACCTGGATGAATTGATGGACCTGGCAGAGGCATATGTGGGACCGATGGTAGATGCGATCTATCGTCGGCTGATCGAACGAGACTTCGCTCTGGAGGACCCAGAGGTGGTCATGTTGCTGACCGCCCTGATTAACATCTTGGGGCACGACAACCGTGGGGACCGCCCCACGGAAGTCCTGTTGATGGCAGCATATGGAGAAAGAGGAGTACTAGACCGCCCGAACATGAGAGTGATGAGGTGGAGAAACGGGGCTCTCTCAGGGAGTGACTTGGCGAATGAGCCTGGGTTGGGAAGTTCTAGGACTTACCAACCAGGTGAGATGCCAATGCCCTCCAAGCCCAAACCTGGGCTGACGAGAATGCATCGGGAGATGAACAGCGAGGCGACCTCGTCTGGTTCACCACTGAGAGCAGCTGTGCCACCAAAAGGGGCGAAAGTAACACAGAAGGTTCAGACGAACCAAACCATACAAGATCTGGACGAGATGAACGATCAGTTGAGAAGTACGAAGAAGGAGTTAGACGATATGACGAAGACCATGCTGGCGATGGAGGAAGACCGGGACATGTGGAGAAAGTTGTTTGAAGACTGCAACAAAAAGCAGGGTCAAGAGATCGAACGCTTAAGGCAGGAATACAAAGAGCGATCGGAGCAGGTGGCGTTGACGACGTCCATTGAGAAAATGATACCTGCAAGGGATATTCCTCGTGGGCAGTCCCCGATGGAGCTCTTGACACCTCGAGAAATGAGTCAAACAACGGAGACACGGCTTCCAGCAGAGACGAACCGAGTAACAATCCCGGATCCTAGTGACACCTTGGGTGATCCCGTCGTAGAACAGACAGTGAGAAAACTGATAGAGACAGCTGGACGATTGGTCGCTAACAAGAATGCACCAGGTTCCGGGGTGACTGCACCCTATGGAACGATTGACGATACGGGCAGAGTACAACTCTCCCAGACAGTAATCAGACAAGGAATAAGTGACGTGACGCCACTCAGGGGGAGTTCGAAAATCACAGAGAGAAAAGTGAGGAAGATGCCAGCGAAGAAAGTATCTCGCGTAATAGACGTGCAGAAGAATAATCAATTGAAGTATAGTTTCACGGGAGTTCCGGAGACAGATCCGAGAGCCTGCTTCAATCGAGCTACCTGGAGCCCGGCTGTGAACCTCTCGGGACCACCACTCGGGACATCACACCTGATATTGGGAGACAGCTTAGTCCGAGTGCTAACGAATTTGAGGACCTCATGGGTCACCACGGTGATGGCCTTTGGAGGCGCGACAATTGCCCAATTATACCGGATGGTGGAGCTGATGAATCCCGGGAGGATACCCAGTGTGATGATATTAGTTGGGACGAATGATATCTCCAGAGGATCAGACGAGCAGGAAGCACTGTGGGAATCAATGATGGTGTGTTTGTTCACCACTCTCTGGCAGAAGTTCAGTTGCGCGGTACTGACCGTTTGCACTGTGCCAATGAACACAAGAAGCCTGACAGTATCAGGAAGAAGGCACAACGAGGGAGTCATGAGATGGAACAACATCTTGAGAAACCTAGCAAATAGAAACGCCGGAAGAATGATCCTCATGGACATTGAACATGAATTGAGAGCCATGGATCAAGCCAGACTGACCACAGATGGCATCCACTTCGACAGTGTCGAAGGACAAGCTTGGTTGAATCGAGTCTTCCAAGAACGGTTGGATGAGCTGGAAGCAGAACTCTTTGACACAGGAGTGCTGAAGGAAGAGGGAACGGTGAGTGATATGGTGATCACCACCTTTGTGCCTCCTAACCTGGAAACACGCTTGGGTACGGTCCCAGCCGCCATAAATTACCGGCAACAAAGCTCCAGTGAACCAGGTCGAAGAACAGATGTACAGGATCGGTTGGGAGAGGCACCGATGAGGAGAACAATTCATCCTAGGAGAAGGATAGGACCTGTCAACCAACCAATCGAAGAAGTAGCCGGTACATCTAGATCGGACACTAGATCGGAGACGACGAGTACCAGTCGAGAGGAAAGACCGAGCAGAGGCTCATTGATGTGGTCGCGATCCATACCGTCTCCTTGGCATATATACAAAGAAGAACTAATGAAGCTGGACCTACAGAGAGTGAGCTTCATCGAAGATGCAAGGAGGATGCTGAATGGAGCGACGCTATCCGTCAGCAGATTGTACTCGATAACCGGCGTAGACTGGTTGATAGCCGCTAGCATAAATTTCAGCTCCACGACGGCCTTGAGATTTGCCGACTTGGAGGGACTGCCCTCCAACAACACAATAGGACCTGTGAATGCAAGACCGTTGCAAGATGTGAGATTGAACCATGATGAGAGGAATCGTGAAGAAAGGCCAGGAAGATTCCTGACGGCGAGAGCGCCAATTGGACAACACGTGAAGATATTCAGGCAACTGACGACACCACCTAGTCATGTGAAGGAGAGAGTATACCCAAAACAAGTGAACCAAGATGGTGATGCCCAGAGATATGGCGGATTGACAGCAATAAAGAAAGATGAGAGCATCTTCGCCGCCTACGACAAAGCAGAAATGAGAAAGGCCAAGATCATGGTAGTAGCGAATTCAGAGTTCGTGTACACCTCTAAGTCTTTGTTTTGGCCGGACGTCATAATGCTGGCCGCAGTTGACCTAGACCTATTGCAATCAGTGTCATTGGCTATAGGGGTGCAGAGGCAGACGGAAATGAACCCGATAACGATTGTGTTTGCTGGTATTAATGACCATATACATAGTAGAGGTTTTCTGAGCAGGCTCAGAGATCCTGCAACGGCAGAAAACGCAGTATGGCCAGCGATAAAAGACATCTTGGAATCGATGGGTGAAGTGGTGGATGCGACGAAGGAGGGATCCTTCAATAAAGTGACGTTGAAAGTAGTATTTGCGTTGTCTCCGGGATATGCACATCTCCCGGATGGACTGAAATTTGTGTATGCGATGGTAGCCTTACTTTCGGAAGGAAAATATGATGTGATCATATCAGCCCCGAATCGCATGATTGAAGTGGAGAACCTGAGGCCACTTAAGGCTGAACTGCCGGCAGTATGGTCAGATATTTCAAACGCGATGAGAGGGCTCAAGGACCACGCGTTACACATGTTGGTGTTGGACGAGGTGCTGCGGTTGGAACTGTCCAACTTCAGTCGGCAACTCAAATTAAAACCAGGAATAGATGACGACCATCGAGTGATTACGGCAATGTCCAACGACTTGTGGTTCCGAGCAATGGAAGTGGCGAGTGAAGGCACGAGAAGAAAGAATTCACTGGAGACCAGAGCTCAACTGGAGGCCATGGTTCTGAGAACCAAGCCGGAAGCAAATCAGTGGCTACACCTGAATCCGAGAGTAGCGGCATTGGGTGCTGATGCTTTTCAGCAAGGCCCAGTGATGATCACTAGGATACACGCCTACTTGTTGAAGGAGGTGAACCTGGCGGAAAATGCCGGAGAAAAGACCGCGGAGTTCGTGAACAGAATGTGTCAAGTTACTCTGGAAACCTTCTGGACCCAGGAAGTGAAAGGACAGGAGGGATTTGAAAGGACAGACAGCATGCTAGAAGGGTTGGGAGCCGGATGGACCGCGTCCTTCTTGGCAAAAGTATACCCGAAAGTCTCGCACTATTTGATAAAGGAATTCCTCCAAGCAGTAGTGAAAATATCGATAGTGGAATTGATAGCCTTGTTCGTGACATTTGGAGCGGAGAATTTCGTGAAAGGACCGGCGATACTGCTTACGGATGGAATACAGAACCTGAGACTAGATGGACTTCTGACATTGATCGCAATAACCCACGGAAACTTGGCAGGACTAATGAAACTGACACGTTGTCCAGAGCAGATGAAAGAGAAAGTGAGGAATCTGGATATGCAGAAATCCACGGACTCGTGGAACAAAATAAGAGACCTGAGACACACTCTGATCCAGTATCTCTTGCAGCAAAATCGCTTTGGAACAGGAGAAGACGAGACAATTGAAAAGGAAGAAGATGTTAGACGACATGTTGGAGGCATGCCGCTATTAACAGATTTGAGCTTAGCTATGAGGACTGATCCCTTGGCGCTGATCAGAGGAGTCACGGAGTTCGTGACAGTGATCTACGGACCAGCAGTCACCTTTGCGTTCCCTGACGTTAAAGTGGAAGCATATAGGAGGTCGGTGCTGCACCTGAACCTCATATCGGCAGTGGACGGTAGTGCACTGAACTGGTGTGAGCAGCAGGCACTGCGGGAGCTCATGAGTGAAGATCTGTTGTTTGCGAAAATAGCGGAGCCGGAAATGACAGTCATCAATTTTGACGATCACTTCTGCGATCGCATGGGAGAAGTAGAAAGAGGACACATCGAGGTGTTTCCAAAGCTTTGGAATCTAAGGCCCTATGACAAAACGAATGGTGAGATAACCAGAGTACCTCGTCTCACAGCAGCATATCACAAGGTGAGGGAAGAGACGAAGGACTGGGGCGATTACAAGAAGCTACCGGAAGCAATCCCTGAATTCCCTCTGATAAGAAGGATGTTGCTCGGAGCAGTCTCCGTAGTACAAACTCCTAGGTTGAGAGCATTCGAAACCAATGAAAGGAGAGTAGGGAATTTCTCGGCGACGATGGATACATACTTCGTGGGGAGAAATGCCGCCGTGTTACAGTACACACGATTTGCGTACACGGATCAAGCGACGAGAAGGCGAATAAGCAACGCTGCTACTCCCAAGCCTGGAAGATTTGATGAGGAGTGGGAGGCACTAGGCTTAGCACCAATGAGGATGAGAGGCAGGACTGAATTGCCTGAAGCCTCAGTGATACTGACCAGTGTGAGAAAAGAGATGAAGGTTGCGGGAGTATTGCAGACGAGAATCTTCCTAGCACCCTTTGGCTGCGAAGAAATCAAAGTGGTCCATGGAGAAGAGGAAGATAAGTCGGCTGGTACGTTGCTCATACCGAGATTCCAGGAAGAAGCCGACAAAGACGAACAAGGACCATCGGGCTCGAATAGGGACAAGTCAGAAGGAGATGACGGACAGGGTGGAAACCGTCAGACTGAAGAACCCATGCAACAAGATCAAGCTGGTGGGGAGGACGACAGGGCATCGACAGGAGGAACATCCAGCCTGGATTTCAATATCTTCAGTGATCTTGAGAATAATGCAGACACGTTGGAGACGACTGAGCCAGCGGATGAAGGCATCTCGACACTGGAACCTCCGTCAGCCTTTATGGAAATGAAACGGAATTTGCCGGAGAGCTGCTCTCCTGGCAATACAAGAAATAACGATCAGAGAATCCTCATGGAATCACCTCGGAGGAGAAGAATAGAGGCCTCAGCCAGAGTACCTTTCTTGGGAACGCTACCCGAAGAAGAATGGGAAGTACATCACCGAGACCACGAGAGTAGGACGGGATGTAAGCTGGACAGAGTGGCGTTCATGGAAGAAGTCTGGACTGTGATTCAGAGCTATGGGACCCAGTCCATTCTCAAAACAGGTCTCAATCAACCCTTGATGAGAGAAGTACTTGACAAGCTTGATGAGTGTGAAGGGAGACTGAGTGAGTTATTGATCGACTCAGCCACTGATGAGAGTGAAGCGAATTCTCCCATCAAGATGACACCGCAGGACAATGAAGGAGAGGTGGTGTACCTGTCAAGGACCAGGAGAGGAACGATGCGATCGAAAATGGTGATTGATAAAATCAATGCGATGAAAATGAAGTTAGGCAGCAGAGTGATGCCGAGGAGGATTGGAAAGACGAAAGTGGATTCGGAAATATCGATGAAAGCTGGTAACTCAGCGAAAAGAAAACGAGTCGAGGAAGTCATGGATTTGGGGCAAGGTGATTATCAATTGTCTGGCACAGATAGAATATTAACTGATATAGCGATGGTGCCACCCATTCTCATGGCGGGAATAAAGTCAACCGGCTATAAATCCAAAAGGAGTGACCGCACTCTGACTGGAGCGACTTTAGAAATGGAAATACTCAGTCAATGTGGAGAGAGTAAAATGAGGGACTTCAAGCCATCTCCCATGAATCATGGAAAGGGAAGTGTTGCAGGACAACTAACACCAGTGGAATACAACAGACTGACAGTGTCTGAGACAGTGTCGATAGATGAACCCACCGGTGGATACATGGAGATGTTGGAATACCGAAACTCGGCTAGAGGGTATGTAGTGGCCCTGGAAGACGAAAAAGCCATGGAGGGTTATCTGGAAATGATGTTGCAAGGCACCACCCTCAAGCAGAAGGCGTACGGAACTTTGGCGTCGTCTGACGTAGAGGCGGAGACGATCGAGCAGTTAGTGAGCCTTCCATGGAAAGCAGTAGTATTGAGGTATTTCGAAGAAGAAATGAGGACTACGCCAAGAATACATGCTCTCGTGGCAGTACCTTACGTAAGGACAGAATTACAACTCAGGTTCGCCTGGTGCATGATGGGACTGACTCGCGAAGAATATGATTCGGAAGAAAGGAAGAGATCAAAGGAGGAAAAAGTTTTCCTTATGACGAATCTGAGGGATCTGATAGTCCAGGAGGGAGCAGCAGTAGCGTGTGCAAAGCGGAGAGACGCTCTCTGTTTCATTCGATTCCTGATAGAGCAGATCTCAGTACCTGCATTAAGCACTTGTGTTAAAATGTTGAAGGAAGGCGATGAGCGAACGAAAGCCATGTTCTTACTAGCAATGCTGGATATGCAGCAAAGTAAACCGATGAGGGTGAACATGAAAGAACCTGAAGAATTGGAACCCATGAAAAAGATAGACGAGATCAGGAGATTCTCAAACAAGGAGTTGAGGCTCACTAAAGAATCTATGGGAGCATTGCCGAAATCCAGTGAATACTGTGGACCGATCAAGAAGAAGTCATATAGCTATGTATCCGGGATCATAGGGATAGCGTACAATCCTTTCCTGAGTGAAGACATACGTGATTGCTTCTTTGATTATGAGCAGGCGGTGTTACTAAGGTTCTGGACGTCCAGAATTGTAACGACTAAGAGCGTTAACAATCCACAGGCCAAATTGGGATTGGTCTTGGAAGAAGAGGTGACTGCACCTTCAGTACCAAAATCCGACAAGAGAGTGGAATTTGGGTTGGGATTCTCAGATGAATTACTGAGAACGAGCTTGATGGCAGTGTGGGAATTGATGAAGCCATCGTGGTGTCCTAGTCCCAACGCTGACTCAATATTACGGGCGACACAGGACATACAGAGGGAACTGAATGCGGACTGTAACCTGCGTGACCTCAACATCATATATAATGTGATGATAACAGCCTCTAAGAGCAACGGAGAAGATAGAGTGGAGTTGCCTGGCTGGGGACCAGAAGACTGGGTCAAACCTGGTAGCTGTCTGGCGGAAGTCTGTGGACTAGAGGGTCACGTTTGTGGAAGTCTAGACTGTGTGAAAACCCTGGAGAAACAACACAAGCAGTTGACGGTATTGTTTGGAGATGTAGTGATGAAAGCAAGAACGGAAACGGAACTGATAGCAGATTGCCATGGAGGAACTGATGTGAATCTAGTGACAGCACTAGGATTCTACAGCATGTTTGGTTCTTTAGAGTCACTATTGAATCTAGAACAGAAACATGAGATGGTCACAGCCATCAGCGTAGAAGTATTCCCAGGAGTTCTGCAGACTGAGCAGAAGTATATAGGAAAATGGAGGGAAGCAATCGAAACGGAGATGAACATCAGACACAGCGAAACTTATTGTAGACCATCAGGAGCACGATATTTGGTGGGTTCAACGTTGGCTCCAATGTGCAAGAGCAGATACCCTGTACATTTCGTGGCTGTGGACGTGAAGAGTACAAGAACGATCGTGGATCAAGCTTTCTCAGTGCCAAAGTGCGTGAGATTGGCGAGAATGTCTGAAAAGTCTTACGAGTTACTATGTAAGATGTTCTCAGCAGTTCCAGAGAGAACCAAAGAGGAGTTGGAGTCAATACTAGGAAAGAAGTTCATGGGATATGTGAGCGGGAACTTCAGTGACTTTGAAAAACAGAAACAGAGAGGATCAACTGTCACAGATTACAATGCAGTAGATGAGAATGATGAAATCCACCGAGTGATGATGGAAGTGGAACCATTGCTGGAAGCTTCAGGAAAACGCAATTGGAGGAGCATCATGTTGACACATGACGAGTTTCCTTGCCACTGCTTGCTGCAGACCTGGTGGTATCCCAAGCGTAGTAATTTGGTGTTGATCTGGGACTCTGGAGAGTTGCTCTCCATGGGTTTACCAGATTCATCACAGCCCATAACAATAGTGATAGTGGGAGTTATGATGGCGATACGATGGCTGGAGGCTCATGTGAGAGAAAATAATAGACAGGAGGCACCGACGAGAGAACAACTGCAGAAATTAGATTGTCTAAAAGATTTAGATCTTTTTGAGACAATGTGCAAAGTTCTAAACATTCCGATGGAAGTGAAGAAGATATGGGCAAGAAAACGATTGATGCCATGGTTCAGAGCTAACATGACTGCATGGTTGTACGAGTATGCGAAAAAGCATATGTCGAAACATGGCAGAGTGTACAGTGAATATCAGCTGGACATTGGGGCAGGAGCTTTCAAGCGAGCTTTCGTGACCCATCGGAATGCAGTGACCACCGCTGTGAAAAGAATTTCCAGGACGAGCGAGCGTAGTGGAAATGAGAAGGCAGAGATGCTGAAAGAAGATTTGGAGAGAAACGTGACGTTGTGTCTCCACAACAGCTTCTGTAGAAACAGAGAATCAAACGTGGATCCCCTACCTTGCTGTAAACAGAGGGTGGAAGAGCAGAAGTGTTGGAGGACGGCTTCCACCAGCGTCAGGATAGTCAATGACGTGCTACAAGACACGGAAACCGAGAGTGCGGAGTCAGTGTCACAGGAGGAGGAAATGGAGCATTGACGAATGGTCGAGAAAACAAGAGGCAACAAGAAAGAAAATTAGAAGAATTTAGAAGTTTTAGAACTTCTAAACGACGAAAAAGGAAGAGAACAAAGGGATGATGAAGAAACGTTAAAACTCAGAATTGTTTTATGTGTGTGAAAAACTCAAGTGAGAAACCAAGCAACCAAGTTGTAATTGAAAACTGAAACATTTTGTTGAGTTCTGAAATTGTTGCATTTATAAATTTGCATTTTGATTTTAGCAGAAGTGGCTTTAGAGACACTTGTTATTTATTTAGAGAGGCTTGAGAAAAGAGTATATTTAAATATTCCAGCCTGCATGATTGTTTTTAATCACTTAGGAAAACTGATCACTTTGTGGTGATATGAAGGACTTGAGTAACCTCTTGAAGAAGGAGGTTGGTGCATTGTTCTTTCTAACCACAAAGTTTCTTAGTTTTAATATTCAGGACAATAAACAAGCAAGATTTCCGAAGGGAAGGAGCATAGTAGGATAATTTTAGCTTGTTGGTTGGCAGGACTGTCCTGCAAGCCAACACTTTTTAAATCTAGGAGAAAAAGTTTTAGTCGGGACATAGACACTGGAAGTCAGAAAACATGTTTTATCTTAGGTTATATTCTCAATGTGCAGATTAATGAAAGAATTTGAAGGCTATAGTGATGTAGTATGATGCCATTTATATTCTGCAGTGAGTTGATATGACGTGGATAAAAGTAATTCCGTGCATTTTGTAAATTCTGTTCGATGGCACTGTAACCATTTTATGAACATTGCGCGATTCAATGAGGACATTGACCGGACTGTCCGGGGAGTATGTGACATTCGACCAGAATGGCCAAAATGCAGTCTCTGCAGAATTCGGTATTTTAGCAGCAAGCCTTCCGAATTGGCGATTTAGAACGGATAAGGACGTTATTTGAACGATTAGCCAAACGGTGAAGGCTAGAAGATTCTGGAATTCTAATTTTTAAAAATTCGAATTATGACGTCATATTTCTGAGAAACGTAAGAAACGGCCATTTTAGCAAAAATAGCAGAAAGAAACAGAACAACTTTATCTGCGATTGCAAACAGTACGAAATCGAGACTGAAAAACAACAACGAACTACCGAACAGCAGAGGACGTTCCGAGTTGCAACTATTGTGCTGTTACAATAGTTGCAAGGCCGTTGCGAGCAACGGTGAAGGGTAAAAACCAGCCCTCCGAGTTAGTGTGAACTCGACATTAAGAAGCTTGATTCACCGGATTCAAGAATCCGGAAGGGTCTCGGGACGTGAACTTTTATGAACTTGTACTGAATTTTAGCATCCTGTCATGTCCTGACTTGAATTTAACTGATATTTTGATTAGTTTTGACAAGGATGAGGTGCTAGGAGTTGGGGGAAAGGGTTGATCCATCTTCGATGGAGATGATGATTTTTATCTACTGAACAAAAACAATAGTAATATGATAAGTAGTAGCCCTGTTTTTAGGAGTGACCTCGTGGTCTGGGGATACTGAGACCCAGCCATGAGCTCACTAATTTTGCATGTAATTCAGTTAATTTGAGCGTTCTGGTCGAAGCCGGAGAACAGTAACGTTTTTGTCAGCCTGATGTAAGAAAGACCACCGAAAAGTACTGGCTTGGTAGAGACGGTGAAAAACATACAAAGCTCTGTTTAGACGCTAGCCAGTCGTCTTAAGACTTAGTTTTGTTATCCGTCGATATGTATCTTCTGGGCGAATGTTACTGAAACAAGAAAGCTCTTCGACCCGATTCGACAATCTGGAAGGGTCTTGGGAAGAGACTGAGACTGGTTTTTAAAAACAACTTTTAGCTTCCTGGTATGTCTTGAACTGAATTTAATTAACATCTAATTCATTTTTTCGGAATATGAGAAGCTAGGAGTTGATGGAAAGGGTTGATCTATCTCCGATGGATATGATGTTTTTTATCTACTGATTAAAAACAATAGTAATATGATAATAAGTAGTAGCTCTGTTTTTAGGAATGACCTCGTAGTTTGGTGATACTGAGACCCAGCCATGAGCTCACTATTTTTGCATGTAATTAAGTTAATTTGCGCGATCTGGCCGATAGCCTTAAATAGGAACGACTTTGTCGACCCGATATTAATGGACCACACATTGAACTGGCTTTTGTAGAGAGGGTTAAAAGCATGTGAAGCTGTAGTAGTAGTAGTAGTAGTAGGGCTTTTGTGCTCGTAGCACAAGGGGTTTCCCCCTTTCAGTTTTTCGTTCTATAGTGAAGTTTTGCTTCTACAGTCATTCATTGTGCAATCGCAAGCAATTCTCCATGTGCACTTGTTCATTTGTTCGTAGTCCTTCTCAAATTTTCTCCAAAATAACCACAATATTCGCTTCTTCAGTCTGCTTGTTACTCTCACGTCAATTTTGATCACATTCGCTAGCCGACATGTTTGGTAAAAGAATTCGTCCTCCAAAAATTTCTTTTTCGGCCTCTCGAGCTGAAACATACAACCGCGCGAGGAACAGGAATACGATGGAACTTTCAACATGTCAACATCATAATTTTTCGATAAAATTTTTGACAGCAACAAAAGGTTGTTGATCTGTATATAAATTGGCAGTGGCAATAGTGAAATTTCGATTAACCGATCTTTGTACGAATCCATATGCGGAATTATCCATTTAACTATACGCCTTTGTACATTTTCAAGCACCGTAATAATGTATTTACTTAATCCATAACATGGACTTGCGTACGTGAGTATTGGTACGATCATAGATTTATACAAATCCAGTTTAGCTTTTTGTCCAAGATTCGATACGCTTCTTTTTATCATGTGAAAAACACGAATTGCTTTGCAGCAAACCTTATTTATATGCAAATTCCATTTTAAGTCACAGGAAAGCATGAGCCCCAAATCAGATTGTGTTTAGACGCTAGCCAGTCGTTTTAAAAC
>NC_087063.1:74305914-74555652 GCF_963678635.1 Symsagittifera roscoffensis | reverse complement strand
CCTAGAGAATCTCCCTGCACTTTTGAGGCAAGAAAGACCATGCCAACCATCCTCGGTAACGTCTTTTCCGCACACGCATTTATGCCGTTCGCATATTTTTGATCCTAATCGAAGTCCTATCGCAATTCTGAGTTGTTGGTTCGACAGTTTTAACCTTAAATTTTTGCAGGGGATGACGTTTAACCATTGGGATCCAAATCTATCTTGGAACGCGTTGTAACATTCGCCCGGAAGATACATATCAACGGATAACAAAACTAAGTCTTAAGACGACTGGCTAGCGTCTAAACAGAGCTTTGCATGTTTTTCACCGTCTCTACCAAGCCAGTACTTTTCGGTGGTCTTTCTTACATCGGGTCGACAAAAACGTTACTGTTCTCCGGCTTCGACCAGAACGCTCAAATTAACTGAATTACATGCAAAAATAGTGAGCTCATGGCTGGGTCTCAGTATCCCCAGACCACGAGGTCACTCCTAAAAACAGGGCTACTACTTATTATATTACTATTGTTTTTGTTCAGTAGATAAAAATCATCATCTCCATCGAAGATGGATCAACCCTTTCCCCCCCAACTCTTAGCACCTCATCCTTGTCAAAACTAATCCAAATATCAATTAAATTCAAGTCAGGACATGACAGGATGCTAAAAGTTCATATGAGTCAATAAAAGTTTTCCGTCCCGAGACCCTTCCGGATTCTTGAATCCAGTGAATCAAGCTCCTTAAGTTCGAATTCACGATAACACGGAGGGCTGATTTCTTACCCTTCACCGTTGTTCGCAACGGCCTTGCAACTATTGTAGCAGCACAATAGTTGCAACTCGGAACGTTCTCTGCACTCTGCTGCTGTTTTTCTTCAATTTCGACTTCTTCAATTTCGATCAAGTTGTTCTCGTCAGCGCAACTAACGTTGTTGTTCTGTTTTTTCACTCGTTTTTGTTAAAAATGGCCGTTTCAGCATTTCTCAGAAATGTGACGTCATCATTCGAATTTTTGAAATTTTAAAATACCAGAATATTCCAGCCTTCACCGTTTGGCTAAACGTTCCAACAACGTCGTTAATCCTTCAAAATCATCAACTCGGAAGGCTCACTGCTAAAATTTCGAAGTCTGCAGAGATTGCATTTTGGCCATTCTGGTCGAATGTCACATACTCCCCGGACAGTCCGGTCAATGTCCTCATTGAATCGCGCAATGTTCTAAACGGTTACAGTGTCATCGAACAGAATTTACAAGATGCACGAAATTACTTTTATCTACGTCACATCGACTCACTGCAGAATATAAATGGCATCATACTACATCACTATAGCCTTCAAATTCTTTCATTAATCTGCACATTGAGGATATGACTTAAGATAAAACATATTTTCTGACCTCCAGTGTCAATGTCCCGATTGAAACTTTTTCTCTTAGATTTAAAAGGTGCTGGCTTGCAGGACAGTCCTGCCAACCAACAAGCTAAAATTATCCTACTATGCTCCCTCCCTTCGGAAATCTTGCTTGTTTATTGTCCTGAATATTAAAACTAAGAAACTTTGTGGTTAGAAAGAGCAATGAAACAATCTCCCTCTTCGAGAGATTACTCAAGCCTTCCACATCACCACAAAGTGATCAGTTTTCCTAAGTGATTTAAAAACAATCATGCAGGCTGGAATATTTTAATATACTCTTCCCTCAAGCCTTTCTAAATAAATAATAAGTGAGTGTCTCTAAAGCCACTTCAACTAAAACCAAAATGCAAATTTATAAATGCAGCAATTTCAAAACTCAACTAAATGTTTCAGTTTTCAATTACAACTTGGTTGCTTGGTTTCCCACTTGAGTTCTTCACACACATAAAACAATTCTGAGTTTTGACTTTTCTTCATCATCCCTTTGTTCTCTTCTTTTTCGTCGTTTAGAAGTTCTAAAACTTCTAAATTCTTCTAATTTTCTTTCTTGCTGCCTCTTGTTTTCTCGACCATTCGTCAATGCTCCATTTCCTCCTCCTGTGACACTGACTCCGCACTTTCGGTTTCCGTGTCTTGTAGCACGTCATTGACTATCCTGACGCTGTTGGAAGCCGTCCTCCAACACTTCTGCTCTTCCACCCTCTGCTTACAGCAAGGTAGGGGATCCACGTTTGATTCTCTGTTTCTACAGAAGCTGTTGTGGAGACACAACGTCACGTTTCTCTCCAAATCTTCTTTCAGCATCTCTGCCTTCTCATTTCCACTACGCTCGCTCGTCCTGGAAATTCTTTTCACAGCGGTGGTCACTGCATTCCGATGAGTCACGAAAGCTCGCTTGAAAGCTCCTGCCCCAATGTCCAGCTGATATTCACTGTACACTCTACCATGTTTCGACATATGCTTTTTCGCATACTCGTACAACCATGCAGTCATGTTAGCTCTGAACCATGGCATCAATCGTTTTCTTGCCCATATCTTCTTCACTTCCATCGGAATGTTTAGAACTTTGCACATTGTCTCAAAAAGATCTAAATCTTTTAGACAATCTAATTTCCGCAATTGTTCTCTCGTCGGTGCCTCTTGTCTATTATTTTCTCTCACATGAGCTTCCAGCCATCGTATTGCCATCATAACTCCCACTATCACTATTGTTACTGGCTGTGATGAATCTGGTAAACCCATGGAGAGCAGCTCTCCAGAGTCCCAGATCAACATCAGATTACTACGCTTGGGATACCACCAGGTCTGCAGCAAGCAGTGGCAAGGAAACTCATCATGCGTCAACATGATGCTCCTCCAATTACGTTTTTCCGAAGCTTCCAGCAATGGTTCCACTTCCATCATCACTCGGTGGATTTCATCATTCTCATCTACTGCATTGTAATCTGTGACAGTTGATCCTCCCTGTTTCTGTTTTTCGAAGTCACTGAAGTTCCCGCTCACATATCCCATGAACTTCTTTCCCAGTATTGACTCCAACTCTTCTTTGGTTCTCTCTGGAATTGCTGAGAACATCTTACATAGTAACTCGTAAGACTTTTCAGACATCCTCGCTAATCTCACACACTTCGGCACTGAGAAGGCTTGATCCACAATCGTTCTTGTACTCTTTACGTCCACAGCTACGAAATGTACAGGATATCTGCTCTTGCACATTGGAGCCAACGTTGAGCCCACCAAATATCGTGCTCCTGATGGTCTACAATAAGTTTCGCTGTGTCTGATGTTCATCTCTGTTTCGATTGCTTCCCTCCATTTTCCTATATACTTCTGCTCAGTCTGCAGAACTCCTGGAAATACTTCTACGCTGATGGCTGTGACCATCTCATGTTTCTGTTCTAGATTCAATAGTGACTCTAAAGAACCAAACATGCTGTAGAATCCTAGTGCTGTCACTAGATTCACATCGGTTCCTCCATGGCAATCTGCTATCAGTTCCGTTTCCGTTCTTGCTTTCATCACTACATTTCCAAACAATACTGTCAACTGCTTGTGTTGTTTCTCCAGGGTTTTCACACAGTCTAGACTTCCACAGACGTGACCCTCTAGTCCACAGACTTCCGCCAGACAGCTACCAGGTTTGACCCAGTCTTCTGGTCCCCAGCCAGGCAACTCCACTTTATCTTCTCCGTTGCTCTTAGAGGCTGTTATCATCACATTATATATGATGTTGAGGTCACGCAGGTTACAGTCTGCATTCAGTTCCCTCTGTACGTCTTGTGTCGCCCGTAATATTGAGTCAGCGTTGGGACTAGGACACTATGATGGTCTCATCAATTCCCACACTGCCATCAAGCTCGTTCTCAGTAATTCATCTGAGAATCCCAACCCAAACTCCACTCTCTTGTCGGATTTTGGTACTGAAGGTGCAGTCACCTCTTCTTCCAAGACCAGTCCCAATTTGGCCTGTGAATTGCTGACGCTTTTAATCGTTACAATTCTGGACGTCCAGAATCTTAGTAACACCGCCTGCTCATAATCAAAGAAGCAATCACGTATGTCTTCACTCAGGAAAGGATTGTACGCTATCCCTAAGATCCCAGATACATAGCTATATGACTTCTTCTTGATCGGTCCACAGTATTCACTGGATTTCGGCAATGCTCCCATAGATTCTTTAGTGAGTCTCAACTCCTTGTTGGAGAATCTCCTGATCTCGTCTATCTTTTTCATGGGTTCCAATTCTTCAGGTTCTTTCATGTTCACCCTCATCGGTTTACTTTGCTGCATCTCCAGCATTGCTAGTAAGAACAAGGCTTTCGTTCGCTCATCGCCTTCCTTCAACATTTTAACTTAAGTGTTTAATGCAGGTACTGAAATCTGCTCTATCAGGAATCGAATGAAACAGAGAGCGTCTCTCCGCTTCGCACACGCTACTGCTGCTCCCTCCTGGACTATCAGATCCCTCAGGTTCGTCATAAGGAAAACCTTTCCTTCTTTTGATCTCTTTCTTTCTTCTGAATCATATTCTTCGCGAGTCAGTCCCATCATACACCAGGCGAACCTGAGTTGTAACTCTGTCCTTACGTAAGGTACTGCCACGAGAGCATGTATTCTTGGCGTAGTCCTCATTTCTTCTTCGAAATACCTCAATACTACTGCTTTCCATGGAAGGCTCACTAACTGCTCGATCGTTTCCGCCTCTACGTCAGACGACGCCAAAGTTCCATACGCCTTCTGCTTGAGGGTGGTGCCTTGCAACATCATTTCCAGATAACCCTCCATGGCTTTTTCGTCTTTCAGGGCCATTACATACCCTCTAGCCGAGTTTCGGTATTCCAACATCTCCATGTATCCACCGGTGGGTTCATCTATCGACACTGTCTCCGACACGGTTAGTCGGTTGTATTCCACTGGTGTTAGTTGTCCTGCAACACTTCCCTTTCCATGATTCATGGGAGATGGCTTGAAGTCCCTCATTTTGCTCTCTCCACATTGGCTGAGTATTTCCATTTCTAACGTTGCTCCAGTCAGAGTGCGGTCACTCCTTTTGGATTTATAACCGGTCGACTTTATTCCCGCCATGAGAATGGGTGGCACCATTGCTATATCGGTTAATATTCTATCTGTGCCAGACAATTGATAATCACCTTGCCCCAAATCCGTGACTTCTTCGACTCGCTTCCTTTTCGCTGAGTTACCAGCTTTCATCGATATCTCTGAATCCACTTTCGTCTTTCCAATTCTCCTCGACATCACTCTGCTGCCTAACTTCATTTTCATCGCATTGATTTTATCAATCACCATTTTCGATCGCATCGTTCCTCTCCTGGTCCTTGACAGGTACACCACCTCTCCATCGTCCTGCGGTGTCATCTTGATGGGAGAATTCGCTTCACTCTCATCAGTAGCTGAGTCGATCAATAACTCACTCGGTCTTCCTTCACACTCATCAAGCTTGTCAAGTACTTCTCTCATCAAGGGTTGATTGAGACCTGTTTTGAGAATGGACTGGGTCCCATAGCTCTGAATCACAGTCCAGACTTCTTCCATGAACGCCACTCTGTCCAGCTTACATCCCGTCCTACTCTCCTTTCATTGGTTTCGAATGCTCTCAATCTAGGAGTTTGTACTACGGAGACTGCTCCGAGCAGCATCCTTCTTATCAGAGGGAATTCAGGGATTGCCTCCGGTAGCTTCTTGTAATCGCCCCAGTCCTTCGTCTCTTCTCTCACTTTGTGATAGGCTGCTGTGAGACGAGGCACTCTGGTCATTTCACCATTCGTTTTGTCATAGGGCCTCAGATTCCAAAGCTTTGGAAACACCTCGATGTGCCCTCTTTCTACTTCTCCCATGCGGTCACAGAAGTGATCGTCAAAATTGATGACTGTCATCTCTGGCTCCGATATTTTCGCAAATAACAGATCTTCACTCATGAGCTCTCGCAATGCGTGCTGCTCGCACCAGTTCAGTATACTACCGTCCACTGCCGATATGAGGTTCAGGTGCAGCACCGACCTCCTATATGCTTCCACTTTAACGTCAGGGAACGCAAAGGTGACTGCTGGTCCATAGATCACTGTCACGAACTCCGTGACTCCTCTGATCAGCGCCAAGGGATCGATTCTCATAGCTAAGCTCAAATCTGTTAATAGCGGCATGCCTCCAACATGTCGTCTAACATCTTCCTCTCTTTCAATTGTCTCGTCTTCTCCGGTTCCAAAGCGATTTTGCTGCAAGAGATACTGGATAAGAGTGTGTCTCAGGTCTCTTATTTTGTTCCACGAGTCCGTGGATTTCTTCATATCCAGATTCCTCACTCTCTCTTTCATCTGCTCTGGACAACGTGCCAGTTTCATCAGTCCTACCAAGTTTCCGTGGGTTATTGCGATCAATGTCAGAAGTCCATCTAGTCGCAGGTTCTGTATTCCATCCGTAAGCAGTATCGCCGGTCCTTTTACGAAACTCTCCGCTCCGAACGTCACGAACAAGGCTATTAATTCCACTATCGATACTTTCACTACTGCTTGGAGGAATTCCTTTATCAAATAGTGCGAGACTTTCGGGTAAACTTTTGCCAAGAAGGACGCGGTCCATCCGGCTCCCAACCCTTCTAGCATACTGTCTGTCCTTTCGAATCCCTCCTGTCCCTTCACTTCCTGGGTCCAGAAGGTTTCCAGAGTAATCTGACACATTCTGTTCACGAACTCAGCTGTCTTTTCTCCGGCATTTTCCGCCAGGTTCACCTCCTTCAACAAGTAGGAGTGTATCTTAGTGATCATTACTGGGCCTTGCTGAAAAGCATCTGCACCCAATGCCGCTACTCTAGGATTCAGGTGTAGCCACTGGTTTGCTTCCGGCTTGGTTCTCAGCACCATCGCTTCCAGATGAGCTCTCGTCTCCAGTGAATTCTTTCTTCTCGTGTCTTCACTCGCCACTTCCATTGCTCGGAACCACAAGTCGTTGGACATTGCCGTGATCACTCGATGGTCGTCATCTATTCCTGGTTTCAGTTTGAGTTGCCGACTGAAGTTGGACACTTCCAACCCCAGCACTTCGTCCAACACTAACATGTGTAGCGCGTGGTCCTTGAACCCTCTCATCGCGTTTGAGATATCTGACCATACTGCAGGCAGTTCAGCCTTAAGTGGCCTCAGGTTCTCCATTTCTATCATGCGATTCGGGGCTGATATGATCACATCATATTTTCCCTCCGAAAGTAAGGCTACCATTGCATACACAAATTTCAGTCCATCCGGGAGATGTGCATACCCCGGAGACAACGCAAATACTACTCTCAACGTCACTTTATTGAATGGTCTCTCCTTCGTTGCGTCCACTACTTCACCCATCGACTCCAGGATGTCTTTTATCGCTGGCCATACTGCGTTTTCTGCTGTTGCAGAATCTCTGAGCCTGCTCAGAAAACCTCTACTGTGCAGATGGTCATTGATGCCAGCAAACACAATCGTTATCGGGTTCATTTCTGTCTGCCTTTGTACCCCTATAGCCAATGACACTGATTGCAATAGGTCTAGGTCAACTGCGGCCAGCATTATGACGTCCGGCCAAAACAAAGACTTAGAGGTGTACACGAACTCTGAATTCGCTACTACCATGATTTTGGCCTTTCTCATCTCTGCTTTGTCGGAGGCGGCGAAGATGGTCTCATCTTTCTTTATCGCTGTCAATCCGCCATATCTCTGGGCATCACCATCTTGGTTCACTAATTTTGGGTACACCCTCTCCTTCACATGACCGGGTGGTGTCGTCAGTTGCCTAAATATCTTCACGTGTTGTCCAATCGGCGCTCTCGCCGTCAGGAATCTTCCTGGTCTTTCTTCACGATTCCTCTCATCATGGTTCAATCTCACATCTTGCAACGGTCTTGCATTCACAGGTCCCATTGTGTTGTTGGAGGGCAGTCCCTCCAAGTCGGCAAATCTCAAGGCCGTCGTGGAACTGAAATTTATGCTAGCGGCTATCAACCAGTCTACGCCGGTTATCGAGTACAATCTGCTGACGGATAGCGTCGCTCCATTCAGCATCCTCCTTGCATCTTCGATGAAGCTCACTCTCTGTAGGTCCAGCTTCATCAGTTCGTCTTTGTATATATGCCAAGGAGACGGTATGGATCGCGACCACATCAATGAGCCTCTGCTCGGTCTCTCCTCTCGACTGGTACTCGTCGTCTCCGATCTAGTCTCCGATCTAGATGTGCCTGCTACTTCTTCGATTGGTTGGTTGACAGGTCCTATCCTTCTCCTAGGATGAATTGTCCTCCTCATCGGTGCTTCTCCCAACCGATCCTGTACGTCTGTTCTTCGACCTGGTTCACTGGAGCTTTGTTGCCGGTAATTTGTGACGGCTGGGACCGTACCCAAGCGTGTTTCCAGGTTAGGAGGCACAAAGGTGGTGATCACCGTATCACTCACCGTTCCTTCTTCCTTCAGCACTCCTGTGTCAAAGAGTTCTGCTTCCAGCTCATCCAACCGTTCTTGGAAGACTCGAATCAACCAAGCTTGTCCTTCGACACTGTCGAAGTGGATGCCATCTGTGGTCAGTCTGGCTTGATCCATGGCTCTCAATTCATGTTCAATGTCCATGAGGATCATTCTTCCGGCATTTCGATTTGCTAGGTTTCTCAAGATGTTGTTCCATCTCATGACTCCCTCGTTGTGCCTTCTTCCTGATGCTGTCAGGCTTCTTGCGTTCATTGGCACCGTTCAAACGGTCAGTACCGCGCAACTGAACTTCTGCCAGAGAGTAGTGAACAAACACACCATCATTGATTCCCACAGTGCTTCCTGCTCATCTGATCCTCTGGAGATATCATTCGTCCCAACTAAGATCATCACATTGGGTATCTTCCCTGGATTCATCAGCTCCACCATGCGATATAATTGGGCAATCGTCGCGCCTCCAAAGGCCATCACCGTGGTGACCCATGAGGTCCTCAAATTCGACAGCACTCTGACTAAGCTGTCTCCCAATATCAGGTGAGATGTCCCGAGGGGTGGTTGCTGCAGGTTCACAGCCGGGCTCCAGGTAGCTCGATTGAAGCAGGCCCTCGGATCTGTCTCCGGAACTCCCGTGAAATTATACTTCAATTGATTATTCTTCTGCACGTCTATTACACGAGACACTTTCTTCGCTGGCATCTTCCTTACTTTCCTCTCTGGGATTCTCGAGCTCCCCATGAGTGGTGTCACGTTACTCATCCCTTGTCTGATTACTGTCTGAGAGAGTTGTACTCTGCCCGTATCGTCAATCGTTCCATAGGGTGCAGTCACCCCGGAACCTGGTGCATTCTTGTTAGCGACCAATCGTCCAGCTGTCTCTATCAGTTTTCTCACTGTCTGTTCTACGACGGGGTCACCCAAGGTGTCGCTAGGATCCGGGATCGTTACTCGATTTGTCTCCACTGGAGGTCGTGTCTCCGTTGTTTGACTCATTTCTCGAGGCGTCAAGAGCTCCATCGGGGACTGCCCACGAGGAATATCCCTTGCAGGTATTACTTTCTCCACGGCCGTTGTCAACGCCACCTGCTCCGATCGCTCTTTGTATTCCTGCCTTAAGCGTTCGATCTCTTGACCCTGCTTTTTGTTGCAGTCTTCAAACAACTTTCTCCACATTTCCCGGTCTTCCTCCATCGCCAGCATGGTCTTCGTCATATCGTCTAACTCCTTCTTCGTACTTCTCAGCTGATCGTTCATCTCGTCCAGATCTTGTATGGTTTGGTTCGCCTGAACCTTCTGTGTTACTTTCGCCCCTTTTGGTGGCACAGCTGCTCTCAGTGGTGAACCAGACGAGGTCGCCTCGCTGTTCATCTCCCGATGCATTCTCGTCAGCCCAGGTTTAGGCTTAGTGGGCATTGGCATCTCACCTGGTTGGTATGTCCTAGAACTTCCCAATCCAGGCTCATTCGCCAAGTCACTCCCTGAGAGAGCCCCGTTTCTCCACCTCATCACTCTCATGTTCGGGCGGTCTAGTACTCCTCTTTCTCCATATGCTGCCATCAACAGGACTTCCGTGGGGCGGTCCCCACGGTTGTCGTGCCCCAAGATGTTAATCAGGGCGATCAGCAACATGACCACCTCTGGGTCCTCCAGAGCGAAGTCTCGTTCGATCAGCCGACGATAGATCGCATCTACCATCGGTCCTACATATGCCTCTGCCAGGTCCATCAATTCATCCAGGTTGAAATTGTCCATACTGTTCTTTCCAAGTTTGATTTGATTTCGATTTCAAGTTTTGACTCAAATGAGCAATTAAATGATCAATCAGGATCTAGAAAAGAAATCACGGATGTCGCACTTGTCAGTTTCACCTTAACTTATATCGTTAAAATCTGCTTAAAACAGTTCAGATAAAAAGATATTTATCCTAAAATTTATTAAAATCAATTGGTTTCTAAAATTTTGGAATTCGACCTAAGATTGGACAGTCCAAACTTTGGATCTATTCCCAAGATCGTCATTTAGTTGTTCATGGTCACTAACGCTTACTTACCCATGATCTTAATAACCTAACACATAACATAACATAACATAACACACATATCACATATTACATGCAACTTGGTCTTTGGCCTAACACTCTTTCGCACATCACTCAGCCTATACTTAAATAATATTTCTTATGTAGATATACTTGTATGTTCGTATCAGAGAATATCACGTGTACAAGCGCGTACAATTCCCGAGGATGCAGTCTTCCTTCCTCTATTTGGATCGTACACTGGAAGCGAGAGCTCCTTCACGTCCATTTCCACAAGGAAGTCCCTCAGCCTCGTCAAAGACAAGACTAGGTTTTCTGGGTCCACGTGCTGCTTCTCCGTCGCCCTCGTTACCAAGAAGCACAAGTACTTTCCCGGTATCTGCGACACTGCCGGAGGTAAGGCTGCTACGCCCCCTATCCCTGGTCTTTGCTTCCAAAGGAATTCCACGTTTTTATATTCCCTTTTAAAATCTGCCGCTAGCGCCGTCCTAAAACTCATGTCTGCGGTGATTGCTACCGCACATGTTCTGTTTGTGAGTATGAAATCACTGTCTGTTAGTATTATGTTACTAGAATATTCATTTTGTAAATTAAAATATGACTCAACTACCCTGCCTATGTCAGGTTTCTTAGGTTCTTCACCTGTTTCTGCTTCTAAGTCTCCTGTTTCTCTTGCTATTCTTAATTTTTTTATTATCAAGTTTTCAGTGTGGGTAAGTCCTACCCCCACTCCCCGGACAAAAATATCCATCGGCGTCCCCGTCGATCGCATACCGGGTATTAAGTCAAGGTTAGAAGCTGGAATGAGAAGTTGTCCTTCCTGGGCAGCCCAGGAAGGATCATCTCGTTTGGTCTTAATGTATTTCGCGCTTTCGCGATCTACGTCTTGAATCGTAACGTTGGTCTCTTTAGGGTCTGATGTCATTTCGTTCAGCCACTCTAAGACGCGCAGGTTCGTCAGGTCTTGTTCATTTGACTGCTGTTGCTCATCGTCGAATTCTACTTCGGGTTTCGACCAGTCGTCAACCCACTCATCGTTGTGATCATCGACTATGTCAATGTCTTGTGACACGGTTATTTCCTCTAAACCCACTACTTCCTCCACTATATTCTTTAGATCTATCCTATCCACTACAAAGTCGTCACCGTAAGGATTGTATTTCTTTCTTTGTCTCGTCCCGTCCTTCTGACGAGTCTGAATCGTGAGCGGAAGATCTGGTTCCAAGTTCTTGGGAACCTCTGTCTGTTCGGGATCCCGCCAATCCTCTTCTGCGTAGGGTAAGGTTTCATCTTCCGCTTCGATCTGTTCGTTTGGATCCAGGTCCAATGGTGTATCCGTACCTTCCTCTACGACCTCGTTTCCATCGTTCTTCTCCCTGGTGCCCTTTTCATTGACCTCACAAGCAGGATCCATCATTAAATAATCCCCTTCTTCCATGTCTGCAGGTATACACCAGTCTTCTGTCGATGGATTGTGTGGCTTGATGTTCTCGTAGTGGGCGGCCCGGCCAGTACTCAGTCTATAAAAGCGTCCCTCCTGGTGCACCTCCGTAATCATGAAGGGTCCCCTCCATTTCTTTAGAAGTTTCTTTGTCCCTTTCGGTGGTATAACGTTCTGAAATACCCATACATAGTCTCCCACCGAGTAAGCTTTTGCACCAGCTGCTTTCTTGTCGAATCTTTTCCTCTGCCTTGCCTGTGCCTGCTGAGTGTTTCGTCTACACAAGTCGTTCAACTCCTGTTGGCGTCTGATCACATCCCTCACGTAGACCTGTGGGGATGTTTTCTTTCCCTCATACTCTGGGTAGAAGAATGTCAAAGGTAAAGACTTCTCGTGTCCCGTCAGCATCATGTGTGGACTGACTCCAGTGGTGGAGTGTTGCGTGCTATTATAAGCTCCCATCACCTGTGGAAGGTATCTGTCCCAATCGGTCATGTACCTGGAACAATATACCCTCAGCATCGACACTAACGTCCTATTCTGTCTTTCCACTAAACCATTCGTCTGAGGGTGGTATGTCGTGGAGTGAGCCTGAGCGACTTGTGACCGTCTCATGAGCTCTTTCGTAAGCTCGCCTACGAAAGCCGTTCCATTGTCCGATTGAAACGTCATTGGACATCCATGTCTTGCTATCCACGTATTGATCAGGTGGTCGCATGTCTCTTCCGCCGAGGCAGTTATGCAGGGCACGGCCTCTGCATACTTCGTGAAGTGATCTATCATGACCAAGACTTGGTTGTAACCGCTGTCTGTCATGCATATCTTCTGGTGATCTATCTGCACCACCTCGTTGAATTCAGACGACTCAATCGACTGTAAAGGAAATCGCAACTTCCTTGGATCCTTGACCTGTTGGCATGACAGGCAGGCTGTTACCCATTTCTCACATGCCTTTTTCATTCCAGGCCACTCAAAGCGCTTCAGGATCCTCTGATACACTTTGTCGATCCCTTGATGGCCCATCTGATCATGCGACCTGAATAATAGTTCTGTCTGATAGAGTTGCGGCAACACTATCGCGTTATATTTGTATAAGACCTTGTCTTCTTCTCTTCTCCTGCAAGCCACGATCCCGTCCTTGTTCAGATATAATCTCCCCTCCTTCTGCATGAAGTATTGTCTCAGGATCCTATAGCTGTCTTCTTCTAGGTCATCTTTGTCAGGTGCACCGTTTTCTATCCACCTTTTTAGGTTGCTTGTCATGCGATCATTTCTCTGCGCCCTTAGAAGGTCCGAGAGTCTGTATCTCGCCTTCAAGTACGTCTTCATGACTCTCATCTGACTATTCAGCTCGTTGGGCTGATGTGTGTCTTCTTCCATCTTAACGCACCAAATCTTCGCCAACGGTTGTGTTTCTTGCTGAAACGGCTGAAGATCAGTCCTGACTACCTCTTTCTGCGGCAACAGGCTTATCGAACGTTTCGATACCGCTATCGTTTCTAAGTCATCCGCTGCGTTATCAAAGACTCTTTGGCTCGGTATAAGGTAGCGATCGCTGTCCGGATCCTGGTACACCTCTCTGTCCAGGTTTCTCGCCCGAGTTTCCACTAGTAGCGTGTGTATCGCCAGTTCTGACAGTTCTGATCCCGAGGTCGAATCCCTGTCTGAATGGGTGTTCATTCTTGAGCTTTCTGACTTATCATCCGTCGAAGGTGTTGTGCTGGAGACTGCACGCTCCTCCAGATCATGTCTGTATTTCCTTCGCATCCATCTGAACTCCCCGGACAAAACCTTGTTCTCTAGGTCCTGTTTCTCATCAGGAATTTTCTCGTCTATCTCGGACTCCCCGGACAAATTCACTTGTCCCGGGTGTTGATCTTGTGATTGCTGGTTCTTCTCCTCATCCTTCTCCCCGGACAAATAGTCTTGCGGCAGATTTTTTTCTACAACTTCACCCTCTTTATCCCGGTCTACAAAGGTGACAGTTTTCTTTTGCTTGCCGCTCTCCTGTCCTTTCTGTCCGTAAGAAGTACTGGTTAAAATCTCCTGGGGTATTGAGGATACTAGTTGCTGAACTATTGTCCTACAATCCCTCTCGTTCTCTTCGTGCTGTCGTCTGGACGGCATGATGTTCACCTTCTCACTGACTGTTAGCGATGCCACTGCTGCTGTCCACTCGGGGTCATCTCTGGTCACTTCTCTTTCTAACAATCCACCCAGCATCCGCATCACTTGTGGTGTGACTTGCACCGTTTTATTCAATAATGAGAGGCTGTTTATATTCATGCGAGAAAGTTCTTGCTGGACCAGGTTCGAGCGCAGCAACAAATCCAAGGGGACCGGATCCTCCTTGGACAGGATCTTTATCTCGGCTGCTTTCTCTACAGGTAACTCAGGATGCCCTGGAATTGGATGTCCAGACTTATCCAACCATCTCGTTAAGGGAAGCGCTTCATAAGTTTCTTTGTCCAGAAACGAGAATCCCTCCTTTACTTCCGCCTGATTGGCCTGCTTCTGCTCCAATCTTTCATAGAATTCAGTTTTCTTACTGAGGCTGTCAGCATTCTGGTGTTTGTCACGCATCCTATGTTCGATTATCATATGGTAGCCATCCAGTCTTACTATCCACCTACCAATATAACTCTGATCCATCGAGTAGGTCTTCAACCAGGATAACGCTCTGTTGTCCACGCGTAACTTGAAGGGAGCGCTCCCCAAGTATGCACGGTACTTCTCCACGAAAGTGACTACTGCAAACATTTCTGCTTTTGGTGCGCCATATTTCATCTCTGTGTCACTCAAGACTTTGCTGCCGTATGCAATGGGACGGAGAACTGTTCTTCCGTTCCATTCTTGCTCTTGATGCAATATTCCTGAGATGGCCACCACCAATGCGTCTGTGTCAAGAACATACATGCCCTTTTCTGTAGGCATGCCCAGCACTGGCGCTTCGCACAGTTCCCGCTTTATGTTCTCGAAAGCAACTTGTGCCTCATCGTTCCATTCGAACTTCTTCCCTTTGTTGCGCATCAGCTTCTGCATCGGATACACCTTGTCCGCATATCCTTTAATGAATTCACGGTAGTAATTGGCAAACCCTAGGAAGCTCATGAGCTGTGTGTCCGTTCTAGGAGCTTTCCATGTCAGCACAGCCTCTACCGCTTCTGGATCTGGCCTCACACCATGCATGTCCACCATTCTTCCCAGGTACTTGATCGAATCCCTAAGGATTTCACATTTCGATGGTTTGCATTTCAAGCCTGCTCTTTTCATACATCCAAAGACCTCATCGAGCCGATCAATGTGATCCTCCAGGGTCGGTGTCGCTATGACTACATCATCCACGTAGCACATCAAGAGATTCCCGTACTTTTTGGTCACTCCTGTCAAAGCCTGAGCCATCAGCCTTTGAAAAGTTGCTGTTGCATTGCACAAGCCGAAGGGCATCCTCTTCCACTGGTACAACCCCAATTCGCACGCGAATCCGGTTTTCTCTCTGTCCTTCTTTCGCAGAGGAACCTGCCAGAAGGCAGAACCCAAGTCCAATGTGGTGAAGAACTTTGCATCACCAAGTTTAGATAGGCTCTCGTCTATTCGCGGTATCGGGTACGCATCTTTAATCGTTACCGCGTTCAAGTAACGAAAGTCGCAACAAAATCTAAGCTGCCCCCCTTTCTTTTTCGCCATGACTACCCCGCAAGCCCACGGCGATTTCGAGGGTTCTATCATGTCGTATTCAAGCAACATTTATATTTCCGCTCGGCACGCTTCCGATTTATGTGGCGTCATTCGCCTTGCGCCTTCCCTATGGGGAACGGCGCCCTCTTCTAGTTCGATTTCGTGTTCGACGAAATTACAGCAACCGATGTCCGCCTTATGTTTTGAAAATACCTCGGCGTTCCGATTTAGGAGGTCCCGCAATTTTTCAAAATCTCCCTCACCTATTTTTCCTTTTAAATGTTCTATTTCTGGCAAAACCGGTTTGTCAGAATCTAGTTCATATGACGAGGGGCGTTCCGGAAAATTCGAGCAACTTGATAAGCCGTCGTCCATTTCGGATTTCATTGAAAACAATTTTTGAATAGATTTTAATTCATTAATTCTCTTTAAGAATTTATCTTTATTTGCATGATAAGGACAGTCTTTCACATTATGTTTCTTCAAGTTTTGTGTCTTCTCATAGTCGGTCCTCATCGGCAAGGCGTAGCCAAGCTTCTTTCCACGCTGGATTGAAACCGTGGTGTCCAGTGTGTTCAACAACACACTGACACACAGTCCGTTTCGCGTTACCGAGAAGCTCCGGCCCAAAATCACCGAACTCTGACTATTTGGATTCGGTACTAAGCAAACCTGTTTGCTATCACTTAACGAATTTAAATTTCTCATTCTAAAAATTGCTACTACAGCTTGTCCTGGTTGTAACTTTACTTTTCTATCCAAAAAAACTGGTACTTTATTTTCATCTGTTATTATCCTATTAATTGGTCTCTTAACATACTTTCGGTCCGGGTTTCTAATCCATATTAGACCGTTGTTCAAGTCAATCATCACGTCAAAATTCCTGACAAAATCTCTGCCCAAGATGAATTGGTCGGCGTCGTCCAGACTCTCTACCACCAGGAAGCTCATCCAAAGGTCTCGTCCTCCCATGTGAAGGACCGTTATCGGTGTTCTTCCGGCCACGTAGATGGCTCCTCGATTTGCGGCGGCCAGTCGGAGGTTCGTAGGAATCAGATCTTCCCGTGTGAAGCCCATTCTTTCCCAAGTTTTTATCGGCATCACACTCACCACCGCTCCTGTGTCCAGAAGCCCTGTGACTCCGATTTTTGTTCCGTTGGTGTCGAGCAGGTGTGCTGTCACATCTGCTTCATATCCAATGTGTACCGCGTCTTGTTCCATCATGGCGTCATGGCCTATCCTGCGGACTTTGAGTTCCTCTTCACCCAAATAGATCTGCCCTATTTGGTCATCATCTTTTGTTACATAAGTCCTGGTGTAGATACTGATCCCATCCACGTTCAGCATCACTTGATACGGCCCATAGACTTCTAGGTAGCGTCCATGAAGTTTCTTCATGCGAGGGCCACCCGTGGTTAGTAGTGCCCTCACAGCCCTCGACTCGGTGCGTGGCTCCATCTGCCTCAGATAGTCTGCATATGTGTCCAAATGCATCAAAGTGAACTCAGATGGTTCACTCAGATTTCTGATTACCTGATGCCCTGCCACCGAGATTATCGACTGTATTTTACTTCCTTGCGGTGCCATACCGAACCTCTGACCGGAGATAACATTAAGTTTCATGCTCAAGCTGCTTGGTGCTTTTGCCTCTTCAACTTCCGTTGCTTCAAAGGCGTTCAGTTGCTCCTGTAATTTTTCATTCTCCAGCTCGAGTTTCACCTTTTGCTCAATCTCTTTCGTCACTAGTTCCTGCTGTACTCTATTTATAGCATCCCTCGCAGCTGCCCTATAATCGATTTTGAAGTCATCGGCCGCAGTTGCTGGTTCCGGATCACGTGCTTCCTCTGTTACCGCTTGCATCTTCTTTGCCACCAGCTCTTGAGGTTTATCCTTTCTGCGTGCCTCCGCTTCACTCAAAAGTCGAGCCTTGCTGGCTTTCACTCCTGACAAAGCTTCTTCATGTCTTGGATGCTTGATGTCTGCTACTGCATCCCAGAATTGCGGACAATCTGATTTAAAAAGACCTTCCAAGTTACAAAAGAAACACCTCGGGCCGAATTTCGCAATTACTCCTCTCATGAAATCCTCATGATCCAACTCTGACGCATCTTCGTCCTCGAGGCTAAAGCCTATTGCTTTCATGCCTTGTTTGTAAGCTGGGCATGCTGACACATGATGGTCTGTTGAACTGCAATTAGCACAAGAACGTCTCTTGTCCATATCATCCCTCGGTTTGTACCAATTGTTCCCTTGGTTTGCTGGTCCGTTGTTAAAATTGCCATAATTGTTCTTGTAATATCCAGATCTCGAAGGAGGTTTCAACAAAAGATACTCTTTTGATTTGAGCCTCAACTCCTCCGGTGTTGGCGCATTGGTTGATAGTGGTGTGTAATGCGTTGCTAGCATCGTACGAAGTTCATCATTTTTCACACCATCGATGAATTTTGAGGCTACGGCCAGGTTCATCCTTCGGTTTGACTCATCCGGTTGGCTGCGTCTTCTCAGCATTTCCAAATCATCGAGAAACTTTTCTATTGTTTCATCTTCTCGTTGCCTCCGTTTCTCGAAGCGCATCATCGCCTGGTGCCCCTGCACCCCTGATCCGAAACGGTTTAACAAGATTTCGAAGATTTTCTCAGCAGTGTCACGTTGATACTGTTTCTTGGCCATGACACAGTTCAGGGCTGTCCCTTCTAAGTTGCTGGTGAGCGCGCTGCATTCCTGTCTCTCCGACAAGTCCTCTTCCTCGAAATGCAGCTTCATTACCTCTATCCAGGTATCAATACAGCCATCAGATTCGTCTTTGTAGCATCTTGGTTTCTTAAAGACTCTTCTGGACTTCTCACTGCGTTCATTGGTTCTTGATAACCTCGTCAGGAATGTCTCTAAAGACCTGTTCAGGGGTTCAAATGCTGTGGCCATTGCCGTAGCATCCCTTGAGTGTCCCGCTTGAGTGTCCTCACACCTTGTCGAAGGCTCTGTGTGCGGTGCATCCCTGCAATCCGAATCACCATGAGCGTTTCCCGCTTGGCCCATGTGACTCCTCCTCGGGCTTGTATGCCCCATGTTGCCAGAATCGCTTCTCCCAGTCGCATGTGTGCTTTTTTGTTGGTCGTTCGTTCGAGGTTTGTCTGTTCCCCGTTGAACTTGCTCTACTGTTCGGGCCCCATGCTGTATTACCCCTTGTGGCATAGCCTGATGAACTGCCCCTGCCTCTAGTGGATCCATACGTCTTCCTCCTTTGATGTTCAATGAAGTTCACCCTCGGTTCCCTGCTGGGACCTCCCGAGTTCGGCTCTCCTTCTTTTGGTCCACTCTTGCTGCTTAGTAGCCCGTCCAACCTATCCATGATAGCCTGAGTTCGCCTCTCCATCATCGCGTCTATCTTTGTGTCAAGAGACCCAAGAGACTGCTCTTGCTGAATTCTTAACTTCTCCATGTCGGCTCTTAAACGTAACTCCCTCTGTTCCGCCTCTCTTGTCATTCGCGACAAGTTCCTCGTCATATGTTCGTCCGTTCTTTCTTTCAAGCGTTTTTCGCTTCTGTCAACTTCTTGTCTGTTGAGGTTTATTTCTTCCCGCAGACTTTCTCTTTCAATGTGAACTGCTCTTTCTAGTTCACTCATCCTTATCGACATCTGTTCATTTTGTTCTCCTAAACTGCCCACTATGTTGTTTAAGGCTTCCTCTAGTGCAGCCCCGTTATCCATGAGTGGCGTCACTAGTGGTGGTGTAACCCTGTCGGTCCCAGGTAACTTCGTGCTTGTCGAGATCCGGGCCTTGACTCTCTGCTCCAACGTCTTTTCATTATTTAATTCAGGATCCATTAACGCCTTGCCAAGCCCTCTGGTTCTACTCTCTCCAGGTTGTGGCTCCGAACTTGTCCTAATCGCGAAGTCCTTTGACTGGCCCGGTGTGTTTGCCTCTTTGCTTATCGTTGTCACTACACCAAATTTATCCATGGTTCCAGTCTCTCTTCCGACGTGTGCCTCACTCTCCTGGATCGAACTATTGAGGCTGACTTGAGATCCAAAGTCCCCTTGCTCCTCTTCATCCTCTTCCTCCTGGGACTCACCATCGTTTCCTGCTCCTCCTCCGATGCTGAATGGAAAGATGTTTCCGAAGGTGTTCTTCATTCTTTCTGAGAACGATGATGAGGTTGTTTGTTTCCCAGTTCCGCTTGCCATCATAGTGTTGTCTGTCGGAGATCTTCTAGTTGCGGTTACTTCAGTTGAGATGTCGGACAGTTCCGACATCTCCTCTCGATCCAATGTCCCGGTGGAAGTGGCAAAATCATGGCCTTGTTCTACCGGAGTAGATTCACTCGCCAGCCTTCTGCCTCTCCCTTCCAGTCCATTTACTCCCTGGTTGTCGTTCATGGTATGGTCCGTATTGACCTCACTTCTAACAGTTCTCTTCGCTCTTCTGAGGTCTTCTGACTTCTCGTTTCAACCATTCTGCCTGAAACCGTCTCCTCTTTATCGGACCGGGTTCGCTTGATCCAATCCACAAAAGGATCGGTCATCGTTTTTCTTTGCTTTTCAGGTATGAATTTCCTAGAGCTATTACCTCGTTTTGGTATCCTTGACTTGTCTAAACTCATTCTTTATTTGTCACTTTCCTATGCCCACTCTTGACTCAATTGCTAGAGACCTTATAGTTTTATTAACAATAATAATGACACAACACAATAAATTTCACCAGATTCTACTAAATAGTGACCACGAATCCCTGTATGTTGTCAGAGTACAGTTTGTATAAAATTTATTCACACTGACCGATTATCGGTCCAAAGATCTGGAAACTAGCACAATATGATGTTATCAGTCAATTTCAAAAGATAGTGTACTCACTACCCAATCAAGCACTGTTTAGGTTGATTTAAAAAAAAAAATATATATATATATATATATTGACACAATATGAATGTATATATAAAAAAAACGTATGTGTCTTGTACTCTTAGTCGGTCGCAGTACAATAGTCGAACCTGTCTTTTAAAGAAAAAGCTTTCCCTGCTTGGTGCTGCACCAAACAGACAAAACTTTGAAGGCAGTAATTTTCTCAAGTGGGCGTCTATTGCACCCACCGAGTACTGTGTTACCTATTCTGCCTTCGGACTGCCCGAGCTAGACCTACTAAAATCCTCAGGGCAGTCACTTTTCCCAAAAACGTATTATGTTTCAATCCACACCAATGAGTCACGCTCTTTTTAATTTAGACTTAGTGTCGCGAATATCCGAGTTCGGACCTGTTTTGTATTAGTCTGGTTCTTTTTGAAAGGCAAGTTACCAGTGCAGTCACTGATACCTAGCCTGTGTATTAATAACCTAATACCTCTCGCTTTTTAGTCTTTCTTTCGTTTACCTAAGTCCTTAATAAAATAATACCCCTCCGGATTGGCACAAATAGGACCCTTCCGGACTGTCAGAATATAGACCCCTCCGGATTGGGACCCCTCCGAGTTAGTTAATAGTAGACCCCTCCGGATTTGGACCCCTCCGAATTAGCAACCATAAGACCCCTCCGGATTCGGACCCCTCCGGTTTTGTGGAAAGTAGACCCCTCCGGATTCGGACCCCTCTGACTTTGAAAAATTTCGACCCCTCCGGATTGGGAGCCCTTAGCTCTGTCAAAGTAGCTTTTCGTAGTTTTCTTAATCTCAGCTTATACCCCTCCGGATACGTTCTGCGTTGCTTTTATGCTGTTTGAATTAACTGGGAAGGGTATAGGGTCCTTTCCTAGACCCCTCCGGATTGAAGTTAAGGCACTTATTTGACAATTCACACTAACGGTGAAGGGTCTTATCACTTGCCTAATTTCGACCCTATTATGGTTGTCTTGTGCCTTCAGCCCTCCCTTTTTGTCTAGAACTGTCTTAAGTTACTTAGTTCAATCGCTATCAACTTTTGGTGGGGGTATAAGGGTTTTTCAGAAAAGTTTATAAAACGTGAAGGGTGTACCCCTCCGGATTTGTGTAATTTTGCTAAAAACAATCTCAAAAATTGTCTCGCTTACTTTTCCAAAAAAAATTTCTGACCCTATCAGTAAGCTCAGCTAATTTCTGATCTATTGGTACCAAGATCAAATCAATATGCTCAGTAGTTCCAAAGTTATTAACTAAAACGTCTTTCTTCCAAACTCAAAAAATTTCTCTCTTATAGGTTCCGCCTAACTTTTTCCGCAAATCTGGTCCTTTCGACCTAAAAATTATTGATCTGAGCTCAGAAGGCCTATACTCTTCTAGTTCAATGCAAAAGACCCGATCTAAAACGCTTTTGTAGAAAAAATTTGCGAAAAACTATGCTACCTGGACCCCTCCGGATTGATGAATCCACCAAATCAAACACGTTATGTTCGATTTCTCTGCGACCCGGAAGGCTTTCGGGTAGCGGGTCTTAAAACTCGTAGATTCACCAGTGGACGTTGTCCGATCAACTATTTTTACTGTCCTAACTCAAAGATTTCAAAAAATTTTCTGATTTTATAGTGTTTCTTACTATCAAAAAATGGGAAAATTTGTTTTTTTGTACCAAACTAGTTCCAACCACTTCCGAACTAAAGTTAACCGGTTCTACTTATTACAGTAGTGCAGTTACGATGTAACACACTAACTTAGCGCTTTTTTCCGTTTCAAAAAATATCGATATCTCAAAAATCGCGACTTGTGGGGGGATCAAAATATCGCTATTTTGACCCTAAAAACCGGTCTGTTTTCGTTGTTTTTCACTGAAAAACGATATAAGACTATTAATATAGGCTATATAAATAATAATATTAGTAATACTATACCCCTCCGGGTTTGTTTATTATCCGAATTAAGGTGCTTAACTCGGATATTCGCAGTTCGGTGAAGGGTCACTACAGTGCAGCACTGTCGAGCCCCCCACAGATTACTATCTTACTTTTTGTACCAAAAGGGATACAAAACTTGTTAACGATACCCAACAGTCGATTGTTGTTGTCGTTGAGCCCCTTCTTGTTGCTCCTTGAACTGCTTGCCGGATCGGTCTTCACCCAAGACCCTTCCGAATTGAGCGCAAATCAGCTGACCCTTCCGGATTGAGCGCAATTTATCATTAAGGTGCTTAAATGCTCAAATAACCCTACAGTACAAGCCTCACAAACGGGCTACAGAACTGATCGTAGCAATCCTGACTGATATAAATGCCTGTAACAACAATATATCTATCAACAACAAACGGGGGGGTTGAATCACATCTTGTCTGGGGGGATGATTTCTACTGATTTTTTACTTTTTTTTACTGTTTTTGGTTTTTTCGGTTATTTTTTATGTTTTTTGTTTTTCTTGGGTACTATGATACTTTTTGTTTGGTTTTGCTTATATCTTTAAGTGTTTTTGGTCACAAACCACTCAGGGGATGAGGGGTTCATGATTCCCCCCACCCTTCCTGGTTCGTGAATTTTCGGTCTTAACTAGGTTAAAAAACTATTCACGGTAATCCGGAAGGCTTCCGCGTTCCGAACTACCCTTCCGCCCCGGCAGTTTAGGCCTATTAAGGGCGTTAATGTGAGCATCCGCTCGGCGCGGAGTGCTCGTTAACGGTTCCGCCGGTCATGATGTTATGAAAGAATAACACCCAGGAGCGCCATAAAAACATACATGTAACATTCGCCCGGAAGATACATATCGACGGATAACAAAACTAAGTCTTAAGACGACTGGCTAGCGTCTAAACAGAGCTTTGCATGTTTTTCACCGTCTCTACCAAGCCAGTGCTTTTCGGTGGTCTTTCTTACATCGGGTCGACAAAAACGTTACTGTTCTCCGGCTTCGACCAGAACGCTCAAATTAACTGAATTACATGCAAAAATAGTGAGCTCATGGCTGGGTCTCAGTATTTCCAGACCACGAGGTCACTCCTAAAAACAGGGCTACTACTTATTATATTACTATTGTTTTTGTTCAGTAGATAAAAATCATCATCTCCATCGAAGATGGATCAACCCTTTCCCCCCCAACTCTTAGCACCTCATCCTTGTCAAAACTAATCCAAATATCAATTAAATTCAAGTCAGGACATGACAGGATGCTAAAAGTTCATATGAGTCAATAAAAGTTTTCCGTCCCGAGACCCTTCCGGATTCTTGAATCCAGTGAATCAAGCTCCTTAAGTTCGAATTCACGATAACACGGAGGGCTGATTTCTTACCCTTCACCGTTGTTCGCAACGGCCTTGCAACTATTGTAGCAGCACAATAGTTGCAACTCGGAACGTTCTCTGCACTCTGCTGCTGTTTTTCTTCAATTTCGACTTCTTCAATTTCGATCAAGTTGTTCTCGTCAGCGCAACTAACGTTGTTGTTCTGTTTTTTCACTCGTTTTTGTTAAAAATGGCCGTTTCAGCATTTCTCAGAAATGTGACGTCATCATTCGAATTTTTGAAATTTTAAAATACCAGAATATTCCAGCCTTCACCGTTTGGCTAAACGTTCCAACAACGTCGTTAATCCTTCAAAATCATCAACTCGGAAGGCTCACTGCTAAAATTTCGAAGTCTGCAGAGATTGCATTTTGGCCATTCTGGTCGAATGTCACACGTTGAACCTTTTTACGTCCGTTGGTTCGAGTCGTAAAATCAAGTCTGCAATTTCGCTGTCAAAAATTGGCTCCGTCCAATTTTTTTGGATTTCATTTTTCGGAGCCATTTCAATTTTTCCAAGGTCAAACCACCGTTTAAGCGCATCATCATAGGTTCCATCCACATGCTCCAAACCAAAGATTTCGCTCAAGGCATCTTTCGCTCCTACTGCTGAGGCTAAGAAAGCGGGTAAAGCGAGTAGACGAGCGGAAGAAACGCCCAAGCCACCTTTGGCTGCCGGGAGAACTGCTTGTAAAAACTGGTTATCATCCATTTTCACGTTAGTGACCTTGCATAACGAATTTCTTAGTAATTTATCGTAGCGTTCCAAAAAATCATTTTGCAAAAAACAAGGGTTCGTACGCAAAAAATATAGGAGTTTTGGCATGCTAAAGCAATTTTTCAGGAGGTTAAAACCATAATGGGCGTCTAGTTTCTCAATGACATCCGAGATTTTTCCAAGCTCCCTAATTTTTTCGTCGAGCAATTCTTTTCGGCAAAGTTCGCCGATTGGAGATCCTAAAATGAGGAGTTCTTCTTTTGTTTTTATTTTTATTTTGGGGCATACTTTCGAAATTGTGTTAAAATTGAATTATACTGTGTACTAGTAGTCGGTCCCAAAAAACAAAGTTCACACTCCTCAGTGTTTAAGCTCAGGCCGTAAATTTGTTCCAATTTCAGAATGTTTTTAAGGTCCCGGAGTACTACCTTATAGTCGTCGGCTAAATTCCCATCATCTAAATACCAGATGTTAATTTTCGACTCCAACTGTTTGACTAGTGTATGAATTGTTTCCGCAAAAAGAGGTGGGGCTTCAGGATCACCTTGCTGAGTTCCGTCTTCGGACATTATGACAGAGCTTCCGTAAAAAAGGTAACTAGGTTTACCATACGCGCAATGGGTGTAATTATACAATTCGGGGCGATTTGAAAAAACATGATTCAGCATTGTTTCTCTGTTTAAAGAGTTAAAGGCTTTCTTAAAAACTAGTTTTAAAAGAACAGTACATTTTGGATTGTCGTCGCGTTCAATTAGGTTTCGAAACGAGTGCGCAGCTATTTCTGCTCCTCGTTTGGTACCGCATCCTACCTGTACGTTTCCGAAAAAAATTTGTCGCTCGGAGAGGGCCTTGCTTCCAGCGCATTTAGACGCGATACGTCTCAGCGTGTTGCCTATGGCAATCGGTCTCAACCCTCCGTCTATTTTTATGAGGGCGATAAGCTTTGCGCCAAAAAAGAAAGGTCTTAGTGGTTCCGGTATTTTGCCATCTCCAATGAGGTTTATCAGCTTAGTAAGCGATTTCAGAAAATTAAGTCCTGTACTGCCATTCGACTTACTAACAAGATCTTTAAAAATTTGAGGAAATATTTTATCAGGACCTGCTGCTGATCCGTTTGGAAAGGACATTATCGCTTTGTATAGGTCGAAATTGGTTACGAAAAAACTATCCAACTTTTTTGGATTTGGAGCTGCAAATTTGGCTCGCTGCGGCTGCTTAGACAACAATTTTTGATAGTTATCAGTTGAAAAAGGAGCTATTTTATCATCCGAAGCAGCAAGCCTTATTCCTCCCTTTACATTTCCTTCATCGAGCTTACTACTTATTAACTTTATTCTCTGCTCGAGGTCACTCAGAGGCGGGCTTGAAACTTGGGGATGGGGTTTTGGAAGTGACAAGTCATTTGCTCGAATTTTTTTATTTATCAAAGAGCTCATGCTTGTGGTCTGTTTGCGTCCACTTCTTTTCGGTTGCTCCAAAAAAAACAAGAACGACGTTAAAAAAATTAGCCATTTTGTAACATCTTCTACATTGTAGACGATGTCATTTATTTTGTCCGACAGACTTTCCGCCAAGGGAACACGCGAGTCTTTTGGTACTCTCTTGAGTACTCGGACATTTGAGATGGCTGTGTTAACATAATTGTCTAGCACTAAATCATTACCTATTGTTGCTTTATTAACAGATTTTACATCAACGCATAAAGGACACTGAAACCATTGGGTTTTCTTAGAGTCGCTAAGAGAAATATTTACACAACTGATGTGATACCAACTAGAGCAACAATCACATCTAATCCAATTTATCAGTCCTGAAAGTTTTAAGCAATCTTTGCTTGTACACTCTTAGTTGTTTTTCCTCGTCTTGACGCAGCATAAAGGTAAAAAAAAGGATTTTGACTGGACTTTAGGGGACTGAACTAACCCATGATAAGCGGTTAGTGGGAATTTTACAAATCAGCAAATAAAAAAAAAAGTTTTAGTGGGAAGTTTTACATCGGCAAAACTTTATGAATAAATCAAGCCGATTTTAATGCATCCAGAGAATTGTCAATTAAAATCTACCCTCCTCGATTATAGCACAGAAAGAAATGTCAATGTTGGATGAATTTTTAAAACTTTTGCTCCCCCTGAGGAAGAGGATTGCACTCTTCAGAAGAGCAAAACTTATTTTTGTTCTTTCAAAAATTATTGTGCCCGAGTACGATTCGTTCCGTTTTTCACTTAGTTTCTCTACTAGTTTCTGGACGGTTTTTGTAGAGCCTGCGGCTGCTGCTCCGGTACACGCAAAAATTAGTGGAACAAAGCTGCTGTGTTCCACATCCTGAATTCTTTGTTGGTATCTTAATGTTTTGACACTCTCATGATATTGGTAGGCGTCAGATATAGTTTTAGGGCAGGATTTAGCATGGGGGTTGAAAATTTTTACATCGAAAAGGGTTCGGCTGAATCGGCATCCCTAGCGTCCATTTGCCTTGATGTCAAATCGAGCTTCATCTTCATCAGTGGTTGTTTTGTTGTGAAAGCTTTCGCCTTCCAATGATTGAAGTTTCGGCTATTTCAACAACATGGCATTCTTCGTCCAGAAGCTTCGCAAAGGTATGTAAAAATTTCATCATAGGTGAGTGTATGCACCTTTGGGACAGTGTAGTGAGTGGGTCAGTGTGAACGTTTGTCCAGATGGGCATGTATGTGAAGTTTTTGGTAGTTCCCATCCATGTCTAAGCTGTAATCAATCTTTAAACTTTGCTTTGTTGAGGTAAAAATTGTATTTTTAGGGATAGCACGCTTAGCCAATTCGATGCTCCTTTCTGTGACGCTAGATTCATTGTCAGTTTTTTTTTCTGATGAGCAATTTTCCATTACTTTAGCCTTTTTCGAGAATGTGATGTTCTGTCTCTCAGTTTTGATGTTTCTATTTATCAGAGTTTGTTCCGTTTAGCTAATTCTGGATCATTGTTTTCTAACGGATCACTAATGGCTTGTGACCACTCATGATTTCTGGAAAAGTCCGTGTTACTGAAGAGGTCTAAACCTCCCATTCTTAGTGGTGGTGCAAAAAGGCTGCGATCTTCATGGGTTATATGGTTTTTACCAGTAATACTAGAGAGTAGCTGCTGTCCTACTTTTTTTCTCAATTTCATCCATAAATGCTTCCGGATTTGTTCTTGTTAGAACGTTTAATTTATTTTGAACTCCTTTTGTGTAGAAGGAGTAAGCATTTTGTGGTGATATTAGCTATATTTCCATTAAGGGTAGCTGTTCTTTCAATTTCGCTTTCCATGAATTTATCGCATGCTGATGGCGTTCCTATAACTGATCCAAGGACTCTAAAACCGTCTACCATTGTAATATTTGCGCCTTCGAAAGATTTTACGGCGCTTTCCCGAAGGTTTTTTTTTTCTATGAGTTGACACTTGGAAGGCTTCACATTGTTTCCTAAAGGCTTTCCGTGCACATCCAGGTTGTCCAGTATTGCGCGGAGACTTTTAAGATTTGATTTTGTAGGAGCTAAATCAGTGGGATTATACCAATTCCGTACATAGCATTGCGAGGGGATCACCTTGCGTTGTGCCTAATCATGCTATTGAAATATCAATTTGAGGGATCTTTATATGAGTTGGCCAGCGCATGATGTAGTCCCTGACAAAGGATTTCTACATTTTAAGAGTAAGTTCTCTATTGAGCGAGTTGAAGGCCAATAGTTCTTCTCAGTACCTCGCCTATAGCAATGGGCCGTACGCCTGGAGTTTTACAAAGCTCAATGGATGTCTGGTTGAATTCTTTCGCAAAGCTCAATTGTTTTGCAAAGCTCAATGGATGTCTGGTTGAAGTGAGTTATTATCCTTCTCCATTCGCACGCATCTAGACCTGAGAGACCGCGTTTTCAGTGTTGATTTTCGAACTGTCTTGGCGTTTGTTTGTTCAAATATAGAGGGGTGGTATGGCATTAGGTCTTCACCTACTTCAGTTAAATTGTTAGTGTTTGCTGTTGTGACTGGGGGGTGTTTTTTTTTCAGGATAATAAGGACTTTTTTCCTTCAACGACTTCGTTTAGGGGAAATTTTCCTTTTGGTTTCTTGTCTGAAAGGCAGCCAATGGCTGCAGATATTTTTTCTATTCGCATTAGTTTTCTTCGAACTTCTTTTGTTTTGGATGTCTAATTGGGAGAGCTTTCGCATCAGTAGGCTTTGCTTCCATAAAACTATGCGGCGGCTTCGAGTTCTGGAATTCCATACGTTTGTTTCTGATTTAGATTTGAAGAGCAGCAGCAGTTGTGGGAGAATGGTTGCTGCTTTCATTGCGCCGTTAGAATTTGGTGTTTCTTCTACTAATGACAGCAGCTGCTGGTTCACTAATTCTATGATTTGGAAACCGGGCTTGTTCTTGCTTAAAACTATGAAGCGTGGTTTGGAGTTAACGACCTTTTCATATATGTCGTATATTTTAATTTAAAGTTCTTGGTCGATAAGTTTCCCGGGGTCGAAGGGGGCTGTCGTGATTGCTGAGGCGATGGATGAGATTGTGTTGCGTTTAGCAGTACGCTTGTTTCGGGTGTTGCTGTGATGAGGCTGTGCTTGTTGGTCTCATGGTGTAATCGGACCCTTTTGAAACAATCTCATTGCATCCAAGTGCCTTGTATCCAGGATAACCCATCGTAATCAAAATTGCTGCTCTGTAGCCCGCTAAATGAGACATGGATGTTTAGTTTGCAAATGACGCACCATGTGCCTCCTTTTTGGAGGTGGCGTTTGCAAAAATGGCAGTGCGTTTGATCGGCCAAAAGTAGACAGCAAGGAGGATAAATTTATGGTGAATAAAAACAAGTTAGCTGAGCGAGCAAAAAACTGAAAACTTTATTAACATAAAAAGAAAGTTGAATAGCATCCTTATAAAACATATTAGCTCTAAAATTAACGTTTAGATTGGGAGAACCAATTCGGATTCTTGAGTTGTAAAATTTAATAATATCGCGAAACAAAGAATTATTTAGAGCACCAAATTGTCTGCTTGTGAAGTGATAATTTGAAGAGAAGATGGTTTTGGGGATAATAAGCTGATTTGAGTTAAACTTATGAATTATCAAATTTATTAAAAATCTCCAATCATTAGCAAAGTTTGAAACCAAAACAGATGATGCAAAACAAAGAAAGAATAGATTATAAAATCGATTGTAGAGAATAGAAACAAAAAAGAAATGAAAGCGATTTAAATCTGGTTTTTCACGGTTGGAGGTTCCGGTGGGGATGTCCGAGTAGAAAGGTAGTATTGCGGCTTGACGAGCTTGTCTCTAACATTCCGTCCCGGGCCTTCTTCTTACAAGCGTACAATTATGAGCGTATCGTATCACATGAAACCAGTATGGGAATGATACTCTTGAGTGCGGAAGAAAGCAAGAAGAACACTTTTGAGGTCAATAAACCGATGTTTTTGAACACGCTAGATGAGAAGGCGTGGCAAGATTTCTTGAGTAAATTCAATCAGAAAGTAGGATGCGAGGCTAAGCTGAAAGACTTCAAGGAGGAACTTCGGATTACGATGATGAAATTCGGGGAACCTGTCCTGATGGGCACCGGACTAGACGAGAAAGCGAGAATCGAGCTACTTGAGAAGATGATTAGTCTGAGGGAACCGAAGCAGAAGACTGAGGCCAACCCATGTAAAGACAGCTCTACTTTGAGTGAAAAAAACTGATGATAATGGAATTAGGATTGGAATGGATGATAAAAATAAGACTAGTAATATAATTAAAAGTATAAACATCCTTAAGGCTCGAGAAGGGGGAGGCAAGAGTAGGAGAAACAAGATCTGGATAAAGAGATTGAGTCAGTGATGATAATGGTGACGCCCCCGAGTAAAGGAATAAGGTCTAGGAAAAGGAAACGGGAGACAGAAGAGGCAAGTCCTTCGGCGGATGCGGTTTCAGAGAAGAATCTAAAAGAGACGGCTCCCATGATTCTAGCGCGATGGAAAACAGCGGCCAACAAGAGCAGCTCAGCATCCAGGAAGTTGGCCGAGGTTCTGGGGAAATGGAAGCCTCGGCGACTCCGGGGACAGAGGAGGACTTCAAACCCCACAAGACAAATGCAAACGCGAAAAGGAGTTCGACTAGTGGACAAACGTGTAATGTGGACGTCGGCAAGGAATGGCTTTCGACTCAACACCAGGCTACTGTGAAGCAAGTGACGTGCAATCCTTCTGAGAGAAATGCGACGAGAAGCACCGCTTGACCTTGGTGGATAGCTCTGGAGACCACGAAAGAACTGGAGAGTTGCCTGAAGAAGCTTGATCGCTGGGTATCCCGCAGGCCGCGGCTTTGGGCTCCCAGCAGAAGGCCGAAGTAAATACGGTAGAGTTGGGAAACCAGATATGGTGGACTTGGGAGAACCTGCTGCTAGATACTTTGAAGATGCGATGAGAGCAACCTCGTCGGGATTGCCATTGATGGCGAATCCCTTCGTCAGAACGGCAGGACAGTTGATGTTCACATGGAGTTTGGCGGGAGTGGCGTTAGAGGCGTTTTGCTCGCACGACAAACTTAAGCTGGGAGACAAGGTTCGTCGGTGTACCAAATCCTGGTGCAGCATATTGCCCGAGACAACTCGGGATTGAGCCTAGCGAGGAGAAAAGATGCCACTTGTTTCTTGAGGTGGATCATGTTATTGATAACCGACTTTACTGTTCAAGTGTGCCATCAAAAAGCGATGGGAGGTAAAACTATGGCAAAGAGAGTCTCCACTGTCATCCTGAACGTGTACCGGAGTATTGGAATCGAAAAAGGGGATGGCTCAAGGCAGTCTCTAGAGAGCCAAGGGAAGCTTGATGAAATACGAAGATTCTACAACAAGAAATTCGAGGAGGGCCATGAAGTGCATCGTAATTTAGCCCGAGCAGAAGACTATTCGAAGCCCACAAAACGGGGAGGGTATCAATATGCGTCTGGAGTAACGGGAATAGCTTATAACCCTTTCTTGGATTCGGAGGCCGGAAACGCCAAATGAATTTTGCGGTGGCGGAATTGTACAAGTTCTGGACGGAGAAAATCATTGAGATTGACCCGACGGAAAGGGAAAGGCGAAGCCTAGGTCTGTTTCTTGAGAAGATGCGAGAGGTGATCAGCATGCCGCGCTTGAACAAGAGGGTGGATCTAAAGATGATAAATGGAAACGACATGTTGACTACGAATTTGGGGACTGCTTGGAAACTGCTGAGATCCTCTTGGTGCCCACATCCCCATGCGAGTTTGAATGACGAAGTCACGGTGCGAGTGACACTGTCACCAGCGAAAGATGAGGACTTGGGGAATCTGAATGTGGTGCACAAACTGATACTACCTCATCGAAAGGAATCGGAGGAAAAAACGAGGAAGTTGGATAAGTTAGTGAAGAAGATGGAACCGGGTAGTTGTCTGGACCTAGTGTGTGGAGGTGGAGAGCATTCTTGTGACGGACGATCTTGCGTCAGTATAAAATCTTTTCAAAAGGAGGACTTAGCCACCTGGTTTGGTGACTTCACAGAGAAATTAAAAAGTGAGGTGCAGATAGTGGCTGAATGTTATGCGAGCACCACTGTGAACATAGCGTTGGCATTGGGATTCTTCTCGAGGATGTGCAGCTTACAATCATGGGGATGCTAGAGTCCGAGCACCATTTGGTGACTGCGTTGAGCGTGGAGTAATGGCCTAGAGTTTTACAAATGATCCAGAAACAGATCAGAGGATGGAAGATTGGTCTTGAGGGGGAGATGGGATTTCCCGTGAGTGAAGCCTACAGTTTGCCAAGGAATGCAAAGTCTCTAGTGGAATCAGTAATAAGCCACTACCCGTTATACATAGCGATGGTGGAGGCATCCAGTCAGAAGGTATTAATTGACAAAGCCTTGTTGATACCCATGTGTGTACGCTCGGCTCGAATGCCGCTTCACTCACATAGACTTTTAAAGAAGATCCTGGGAGCTGTGCCGGGGGACCAAAGAAAGAACTTGAGTGAGATCTGGGGAGGAGAAACTCTTGAGAGACAGAACACGATCGGGAAAGCGATGAATAGTGCCCCAGCCATGGAAAAAAATGACGTGACATATGAGAAAATGATGGAGTTTGAACCTCTGTTGGAAGCTTCGGAAGAACGCAAACTCCGGAGTATCAACTTGACACACGGGGAATGCCCATGCCAGTGTCTGGCACAGATAGTGTGGTATCCGGAGCATTCGAACCTCTGCTGGATATGGGACGTAGAAGAAATTCGGTCAATCGGGTTTCCCGATCATCAGCAGAAGGTCAACTTTTTCGGGGTGAGCTCGATGCTGGCGTTGCGGTGGATTGAGGAAAACATGACGAAATATCGAGAGTCGACGGCACCAACAGTGGAATCAATACATCCCATTGTTTACAGCCGGAGGCTTGAAATGTTTGAGACTGCGTGCAAAGTATTCTCTATACACATGGAGGTGAGGCACGTGTAGAGTCGCATAAGATGCTTCCCATGGTTTCGAGCGACGTTGACGTCTTGGTTGTACACGGTGACGAAGGATCACATGAAGAAGCATCAGAAAGAGTATCGGCAGTTCCTGGCCGAGATAGGGCCGGAAGTTTTCAAATGACCCTTGCTAACCCATCGCGACGCGATAACCCTCGTGTTGGAAAAGAGTTCGTAGAGTGTCTCAAGATAGCATCAAAGCGAGGGAACCGATATTGGAGGAGGACTTGGCGATATGTTGAGTTAGGGAGAGTTTTTTGTTGATCCATCTGAAATGGATCAAAGGTCCACTGTCTAATAAAAAATAATTATACATAAGGTTCCGAACCTGTTTTTAACGGCGTTCGCGTATTTTAGGTACTGTGAGACCTGAGTATGGGGGCGTTGTTCTTTTCTAGAGTGGGGGGTATTTTGGTCTTATTTTAGTAGTAGTAGTAGTAGTAGTAGTAGTAGTAGTAGTAGTAGTTGTAGTAGTAGTATAGGATTTAGAGCATCTGCTTTAGGGTTTTCACCCCTCAGTTTTCAATCAGCACGAGTTTTTCCAAGGGATTATAGTTTCCAAATGGGCATAGCACTTTCCATGAGCAAGAGTCAATCTCGTTGAATCTGTCACGCTAGAATGCGTGGTGTATTTTGGCGATTCTGTTTTTGTTGATGATTTCATCTGCAAACAGGCTTCTTTATATTAAATTTAACAGTTTTGGTGCAAGGATCCAGAAGTTTTCGTCGCATTTCTTGAGGCGCTGTTGGGGGATATAGGGTTTGGTCTGGTGTCTTGTAGGCCCTCCACGGTTTTTTGTCGTTGGCATGTTTTTGGCCTCATAGTTTCCTTCTAGCAGAGACATGAGGTATAAAATATCATGTACTTCCATGTACATTGATGGTGGTAATTTTTTCAAGCGGAGAAAACTTTCTTTATAATCTGCAGTCCAGTTGGTTATCTATTTGGTGGCTTTCCTCTGTACTTGCTCTATCTTCCTCATTTCAGTTTTTGAGGGGTACCATACCTGCGATGCGTAAGTAAGCACTGGTACTACATATCCTGCGTCGGCATTCAGTTTTGTCTCTAGCGATACATGTTTCGAAGTATTTCTGATGAGGAAGTATAAAGTCCTTCCGCCTTTAAGTGTTCGCCTACTACAGTTTTCTTTCCAGGATAAATTGTTAGACATGATGACTCCGAGATCTTTCTGTGATGTGACGGTTTTTAATCGTCCGTTTGTTTGTGTCTCTCCTTTTATGCAAAGTATGTTAATTTTGTCAACATTGAGAATCATTTTCTTTTCGACGCTCCATTTTTCTATTTGTGAAGCCGCCGTTTCTGCGTTACTTGAAGATGTGGTCACCACTTTAAAATCGTCTGCATAACCAAAGATTTCTCTGTCTTCTATTCCATCAGGAAGGTAGTTCACATATACCAGGAACATGGAGTTTGGCGGGAGTGGCGTTAGAGGCGTTGATCTCGCACGACAAACTTAAGCTGGGAGACAAGGTTCGTCGGGTGTACCAAATCCTGGTGCAGCATATTGCCCGAGACAAATCGGGATTGAGCCTAGCGAGGAGAAAAGATGCCACTTGTTTCTTGAGGTGGATCATGTCATTGAAAACCGACTTTACTGTTCAAGTGTGCCATCAAAAAGCGATGGGAGGTAAAACTATGGCAAAGAGAGTCTCCACTGTCATATTGAACGTGTACCCGAGTATTGGAATCGGAAAAGGGGATGGCTCAAGGCAGTCTCTAGAGAGCCAAGGGAAGCTTGATGAAATACGAAGATTCTACAACAAGAAATTTGGGGAGGGCCATGACGTGCATCGTAATTTAGCCCGAGCAGAAGACTATTCGAAGCCCACAAAACGGGGAGGGTATCAATATGTGTCTGGTATAACGGGAATAGATAATAACCCTTTCTTGGATTCGGAGACCGGAAACGCCTATATGAATTTTGCGGTGGCGGAATTGTACAAGTTCTGAACGGAGAAAATCATTGAGATTGACCCGACGGAAAGGGAAAGGCGAAGCCTAGGTCTGTTTCTTGAGAAGATGCGAGAGGTGATCAGCATGCCGCGCTCGAACAAGAGGGTGGATCTAAAGATGATAAATTGAAACGACATGTTGGCTAGGAATTTGGGGACTGTTTGGAAACTGCTGAGATTCTCTTGGTGCCCACATCCCCATGCGAGTTTGATTGAAGAAGTCACGGAGCGAGTGACACTGTCACCAGCGAAAAATGAGGACTTGGGGAATCTGAATGTGGTGCACAAACTGATACTACCTCATCGAAAGGAATCGGAGGAAACAACGGGGAAGTTGGATAAGTTAGTGAAGACGATGGAACCGGGTAGTTGTCTGGACCTAGTGTGTGGAGGTGGAGAGCATTTTTGTGACGGAAGATCCTGCGTCAGAATAAAATCTTTTCAAAAGGAGGACTTAGCCACGTGGTTTGGTGACTTCACAGAGAAATTAAAAAGTGAGATGCAGATAGTGGCTGAATGTTATGCGAGCACCACTGTGAACATAGCGTTGGCATTGGGATTCTTCTCGAGGATGTGCAGCTTACAATCATGGGGATGCTAGAGTCCGAGCACCATTTGGTGACGGTGTTGAGCGTGGAGTAATGGCCTAGAATTTTACAAATTATCCAGAAACACATCAGAGGATGGAAGATTGGTCTTGAGGGGGAGATGGGATTTCCCGTGAGTGAAGCCTTCAGTTTGCCAATGAATGCAAAGTCTTTAGTGGAATCGATAATAAGCCACTACCCGTTATACATGGCGATGGTGGAGGCATCCAGTCAGAGGGTATTAATTGACAAAACCTTCTTGATACCCAAGTGTGTACTCCTGGCTCGAATGCCGCTTCACTCACATAGACTGTTAAAGAAGATCCTGGGAGCTGTGCCGGGGGACCAAAGAGAGAACAACTTGAGTGAGATCTGGGGGGGGGGGGGGGGGTGGAGGAACTCTTGAGCTTAAAAAGCGAAAACACGAGTGATTTCGAGAGACAGAACACGGTCGGGAAAGCGATGAATAGTGCCACAGCCATGGAAGAAAATGACGTGACATATGAGAAAAAGATGGAGTTTGAACCTCTGTTGGAAGCTTCGGAAGAACGCAACCTCCGGAGTATCAACTTGACACACGGGGAATGCCCATGCCAGTGTCTGGCACAGACAGTGTGGTATCCGGAGCATTCGAACCTCTGCTGGATATGCGACGTAGAAGAAATTCGGTCAATCGTGTTTCCCGATAATCAGCAGAAGGTCAGCTTTTTCGGGGTGAGCTCGATGCTGGCGTTGCGGTGGATTGAGGAAAACATGACGAAATATCGAGAGTCGACGGCACCAACAGTGGAATCAATACATCCCATTGTTTACAGCCGGAGGCTTGAAATGTTTGAGACTGCGTGCAAAGTATTCTCTATACCCATGGAGGTGAGGCACGTGTAGAGTCGCATAAGATGCTTCCCATGGTTTCGAGCGACGTTGACGTCTTGGTTGTACACGGTGACGAAAGATCACATGAAGAAGCATCAGAAAGAGTATCGGCAGTTCCTGGCCGAGATAGGGCCGGAAGTTTTCAAATGACCCTTGCTAACCCATCGCGACGCGATAACCCTCGTGTTGGAAAAGAGTTCGTAGAGTGTCTCAAGATAGCATCAAAGCGAGGGAATCGATATTGGAGGAGGACTTGGGGATATGTTGAGTTGGGGAGAGTTTTTATATTGATCCATCTGAAATGGATCAAAGGTCCACTGTCTAATAAAAAATAATTATACATAAGGTTCCGAACCTGTTTTTAACGGCGTTCGCGTATTTTAGGTACTGTGAGATCTGAGTATAGGGGCGTTCTTATTTTCTAGAGTGGGGGTGTTTTGGTCTTATTTTAGTAGTAGTAGTAGTAGTAGTAGTAGTAGTAGTAGTAGTAGTAGTAGTAGTAGTAGTAGTAGTAGTAGTATAGGATTTAGAGCATCTGCTCTAGGGTTTTCACCCCTCAGTTTTCAAGTAGCACGAGTTTTTTCAAGGGATTATAGTTTCCAAATGGGCATAGCACTCGCCACGAGCAAGAGTCAATCTCGTTGAATCTGTCCCGCTAGAATGCGTGGTGTAGTTTGGCGATGCTGTTTTTGTTGATGATTTCATCTGCAAACAGGCTTCTTTACATTAAATTTAACAGTTTTGGTGCACGGATCCAGAAGTTTTAGTCTCATTTCTTGAGGCGCTGTTGGGGGATATAGGGTTCGGTCTGCTGTCTTGTAGGCCCTCCACGGCTCTTTGTCATTGGCATGTTTTTGGCCTCATAGTTTCCTTCTAGCAGAGATATGAGGTATAGATTATCATGTACTTCCATGTACATTGATAGAGGTAATATTTTCAGGCGGAGAAGTCTTTCTTTATAATCTGCAGTCCCGTTGGTTATCTATTTGGTGGCTTTCCTATGTACTTGCTCTATCTTCCTCAGTTCAGTTTTTGAGGGGTACCATACCTGCGATGCGTAAGTAAGCACTGGTACTACATATCCTGCGTCGGCATTCAGTTTTGTCTCTAGCGATACATGTTTCGAAGTATTTCTGATGAGGCAATATAAAGTCCTTCCGCCTTTAAGTGTTCGCCTACTACAGTTTTCACTCCAGGATAAACTGTTAGACATGATGACTCCGAGATCTTTCTGTGATGTGACGGTTTTTAATCGTCCGTTTGTTTGTGTCTCTCCTTTTATGCAAAGTATGTTAATTTTGTCAACATTGAGAATCATTTTCTTTTCGACGCTCCATTTTTCTATTTGTAAAGCCGCCTTTTCTGCATTGCTTGAAGAAGTGGTCACCACTTTAAATTCGTCTGCATAACCGAAGACTTCTCCGTCTTCTATTCCATCAGGAAGGTCGTTCACATATACCAGGAACATGGAGTTTGGCGGGAGTGGCGTTAGAGGCGTTGATCTCGCACGACAAACTTAAGCTGGGAGACAAGGTTCGTCGGGTGTACCAAATCCTGGTGCAGCATATTGCCCGAGACAACTCGGGATTGAGCCTAGCGAGGAGAAAAGATGCCACTTGTTTCTTGAGGTGGATCATGTCATTGATAATCGACTTTACTGTTCAAGTGTGCCATCAAAAAGCGATGGGAGGTAAAACTATGGCAAAGAGAGTCTCCACTGTCATCCTGAACGTGTACCCGAGTATTGGAATCGAAAAAGGGGATGGCTCAAGGCAGTCTCTAGAGAGCCAAGGGAAGCTTGATGAAATACGAAGATTCTACAACAAGAAATTCGAGGAGGGCCATGAAGTGCATCGTAATTTAGCCCGAGCAGAAGACTATTCGAAGCCCACAAAACGGGGAGGGTATCAATATGCGTCTGGAGTAACGGGAATAGCTTATAACCCTTTCTTGGATTCGGAGGCCGGAAACGCCAAAAGAATTTTGCGGTGGCGGAATTGTACAAGTTCTGGACGGAGAAAATCATTGAGATTGACCCGACGGAAAGGGAAAGGCGAAGCCTAGGTCTGTTTCTTGAGAAGATGCGAGAGGTGATCAGCATGCCGCGCTTGAACAAGAGGGTGGATCTAAAGATGATAAATGGAAACGACATGTTGACTACGAATTTGGGGACTGTTTGGAAACTGCTGAGATCCTCTTGGTGCCCACATCCCCATGCGAGTTTGATTGAAGAAGTCACGGTGCGAGTGACACTGTCACCAGCGAAAGATGAGGACTTGGGGAATCTGAATGTGGTGCACAAACTGATACTACCTCATCGAAAGGAATCGGAGGAAACAACGAGGAAGTTGGATAAGTTAGTGAAGAAGATGGAACCGGGTAGTTGTCTGGACCTAGTGTGTGGAGGTGGAGAGCATTCTTGTGACGGACGATCCTGCGTCAGAATAAAATCTTTTCAAAAGGAGGACTTAGCCACGTGGTCTGGTGACTTCACAGAGAAATTAAAAAGTGAGGTGCAGATAGTGGCTGAATGTTATGCGAGCACCACTGTGAACATAGCGTTGGCATTGGGATTCTTCTCGAGGATGTGCAGCTTACAATCATGGGGATGCTAGAGTCCGAGCACCATTTGGTGACTGCGTTGAGCGTGGAGTAATGGCCTAGAGTTTTACAAATGATCCAGAAACAGATCAGAGGATGGAAGATTGGTCTTGAGGGGGAGATGGGATTTCCCGTGAGTGAAGCCTACAGTTTGCCAATGAATGCAAAGTCTCTAGTGGAATCGGTAAAAAACCACTACCCGTTATACATGGCGATGTTGGAGGCATCCAGTCAGAGGGTATTAATTGACAAAGCCTTCTTGATACCCAAGTGTGTACGCCTGGCTCGAATGCCGCTTCGCTCACATAGACTGTTAAAGAAGATCCTGGGAGCTGTGCCGGGGGACCAAAGAGAGAACTTGAGTGAGATCTGGGAGGGGGGGGAGGAACTCTTGAGCTTAAAAAGCGAAAACACGAGTGATTTCGAGAGACAGAACACGATCGGGAAAGCGATGAATAGTGCTCCAGCCATGGAAGAAAATTACCTGACATATGAGAAAATGATGGAGATTGAACCTCTGTTGGGTTGGAAGCTTCGGAAGAACGCAACCTCCGGAGTATCAACTTGACACACGGGGAATGCCCATGCCAGTGTCTGGCACAGGCAGAGTGGTATCCGGAGCATTCGAACCTCTGCTGGATATGGGACGTAGAAGAAATTCGGTCAATCGGGTTTCCCGATCATCAGCAGAAGGTCAGCTTTTTCGGGGTGAGCTCGATGCTGGCGTTGCGGCGGATTGAGGAAAACATGACGAAATATCGAGAGTCGACGGCACCAACAGTGGAATCAATAGATGCCATTGCTTACAGCCGGAGGCTTGAAAGGTTTGAGACTGCGTGCAAAGTATTCTCTATACCCATGGAGGTGAGGCACGTGTAGAGTCGCATAAGATGCTTCCCATGGTTTCGAGCGACGTTGACGTCTTGGTTGTACACGGTGACGAAGGATCACATGAAGAAGCATCAGAAAGAGTATCGGCAGTTCCTGGCCGAGATAGGGCCGGAAGTTTTCAAATGACCCTTGCTAACCCATCGCGACGCGATAACCCTCGTGTTGGAAAAGAGTTCGTAGACTGTCTCAAGATAGCATCAAAGCGAGGAAAGCGATATTGGAGGAGGACTTGGCGATATATTGAGTTAGGGAGAATTTTTATGTTGATCCATCTGAAATGGATCAAAGGTCCACTGTCTAAAAAAAATAATTATACATAAGGTTCCAAACCTGTTTTTAACGGCGTTCGCGTATTTTAGGTACTGTGAGATCTGAGTATAGGGGCGTTCTTATTTTCTAGAGTGGGGGTGTTTTGGTCTTATTTTAGTAGTAGTAGTAGTAGTAGTAGTAGTAGTAGTAGTAGTAGTAGTAGTAGTAGTAGTATAGGATTTAGAGCATCTGCTCTAGGGTTTTCAACCCTCAGTTTTCAAGTAGCACGAGTTTTTTCAAGGGATTATAGTTTCCAAATGGGCATAGCACTCGCCACGAGCAAGAGTCAATCTCGTTGAATCTGTCCCGCTAGAATGCGTGGTGTAGTTTGGCGATGCTGTTTTTGTTGATGATTTCATCTGCAAACAGGCTTCTTTACATTAAATTTAACAGTTTTGGTGCACGGATCCAGAAGTTTTAGTCTCATTTCTTGAGGCGCTGTTGGGGGATATAGGGTTCGGTCTGCTGTCTTGTAGGCCCTCCACGGCTCTTTGTCATTGGCATGTTTTTGGCCTCATAGTTTCCTTCTAGCAGAGATATGAGGTATAGATTATCATGTACTTCCATGTACATTGATAGAGGTAATATTTTCAAGCGGAGAAGTCTTTCTTTATAATCTGCAGTCCCGTTGGTTATCTATTTGGTGGCTTTCCTCTGTACTTGCTCTATCTTCCTCATTTCAGTTTTTGAGGGGTACCATACCTGCGATGCGTAAGTAAGCACTGGTACTACATATCCTGCGTCGGCATTCAGTCTTGTCTCTAGCGATACATGTTTCGAAGTATTTCTGATGAGGAAGTATAAAGACCTTCAGCCTTTAAGTGTTCGCCTACTACAGTTTTCACTCCAGGATAAATTGTTAGACATGATGACTCCGAGATCTTTCTGTGATGTGACGGTTTTTAATTGTCCGTTTGTTTGTGTCTCTCCTTTTAGGCACACTATGTTGGTTTTGTCAACATTGTGAATCATTTTCTTTTCGACGCTCCATTTTTCTATTTGTGAAGACGCCTTTTCTGCGTTGCTTGAAGATGTGGTCACCACTTTAAAATCGTCTGCATAACCGAAGACTTCTCCGTCTTCTATTCCATCAGGAAGATCGTTCACGTATACCAGGAACATTAATGGTTCAAGGATAGTGCATTGAGAAATGGATGACTTATAATATCCAATTTTAACTCTCTGTTTCCTTTCTGTTAGGTAGCTTACGATTAATTCCAGGAGTCTCCCTCCGGTGGCACGGTTAGATATTTTTTCAACAAATTTCAGGTGAGACACTTTGTCGAAGGCTTTGCTGAAGTCAAGGTAGAGAAAGCTGATGTCAATGGATTTCTTTTGTTCAAGCTTTTTTATAAATGTTATCAACGAAGATTAGGTACTGCGGTATCAAAGACGAAGTTAGGTATCAACGACGGAATTGCTGTACTGCCAATTTCTTGTGCATAAAGCCGCATTGAGCGCGATGGAAACTAGGCTCGAAGTGGAGATACATTTGATTGAAGATAAGTTTCTCAAAAACTTTTGAAACGTTGGCTAGGAGGCTTATCGGCTCGTATTGGGTAACGTCAGCTTTGTAATTTTCCTTGAAATTAGGTGTAACTTCGCTAATTTTCCATTCCTTCGGAATACATTTTTATTTAGACAGGTTTGGAATACTAGCTTCAGGGATTTTGAGAGACGTTGAAGGTTTTTCAGAAAGATGTTATCGATGCTGTCGGGTCCACAGGCTTTGTTCACATCTTAACCTAATAGGATTTTGCTTATTACTTTTTCTGTCACCAGCACTGTATTCAGGGCTGTCTTTTTAGAGTCGTTGATGTTTATGTTTTTGGATGGTGTAAATACACTTGAGAAGAATTGTTTGAACAATTCGCATTTCTGACTGTTATCGCGAGCTATGGTGGATTTGTTTTCACCTTGTTTGAAATACATTTCATCTGTGAACTGTTTGATTTTGTGCAACGATTTTAGATATTTCTGCAGAAAAAAAAACATTCTTCTGCATAAAAAATTTTTTCTTCGGGAACAGTTTGGTCGTTCAACATCTTGTTTCTGAGGTTCCTTTCATTTTTCTTCATTTTGATAAGCAAGGCCCGTTTTCCGGTTTTTTCGTGTTTCTTTCTTATGGTGATAATTTTCTTAATTACATGTGATGTGGATGGGCTGATCGAGGGTGGTAAACTTTATCGATGTGCCGTGACTATTGGTACTTTTTCGTCAATAATTTTTTGTAACCATTTGTACCATTGTTTCACTAGTTCATCAATATTGCTAAAGCAGTATGGTATGAATGGATATTCTGATATGTACATGTTCATTTGCTCCCAGTTAGTTTTTGTGAAAGCAAACATTTTCTTGGGTGACGGCCTGGTTGGTTTAAATTCAAACGAAAACACTGTTAGTAATGAGTTGTGGTCAGAGCACTTTTTTCCAGATGTGGAGAAACTTGTTTCAATTTCGCTGTCGATGCATGAGTGTTCAACGGTTTCTGGTAGTTGGGTAAGAAAAATGTCTAGATATTTTCCATTTCTATTTGGTAGTGCTTGGTAGAAGCTCATGTCCTCCAGTTTTTCTAGTAGCGCCAATTCATACTCGTCTTCAGAGGATAAACCTTCCCATATTGTTTCTAGCAAGTTTATATCGCCAGTGATGATAATGTTGCTTCAGTTTTGAGCGGTTTGAATTTTATCAAGGGTTTCAAGAATGTTTTTTTTTAAAAATCCTGTGTAGGCATTCGATAAGGACTCTGCTTGGGTGGATTATATACAGCATCTCAGTATTGAGTCGCTTGAGTTGTAGACTTGGACTATGACGCACTCAATTTTAGTTTCCAGAAGTATTCGTTTGTGAGCTAACCCACGGATAGCAATTAGCACTCCGCCGTGATTTGAGGATAATGAGATATTCTCACGATCCCTTCTGTAAATATTGTAGATGAGAAACAAGGCCTCATCTGGAACTTCTCGAGTGAGTAATGTTTCGATTATGCATATAATATCATGGTCGCGTGTGGTTATCGCGTTTGCAAATTTCATTCTCGTGTTTAGTTCCAGTATGCTCCTAACATTAAAGGTTGAGAGTTTTAATTTTCTGTTTGAGTCAGTGTACAGTAATTTATTGCTTGCTTCAGTGTCAACAATTTCAACATTTTGCCATTGATCGGTTTCTTTTTTCTGTAGCTTTAAGTTCCGGATGCGAATATCTTTCGAGCTTATATTTTTGTTCTGAATTAGATGTCCTCGTCTCAGTTTGAGGGCATTGTTTTCCAGTTTTTGTTAATCCGTGTTCAATTCTTTGCTCATATATACATCTTCTGTATATGAAGCTAGTTTGCGGGCTGATATTAGTATGAGTCGACAATGGTGTTCGTTGACAAGCTTTATCACAAGAGTTCTGGTTTTTGATTGGTCATAATTGCCCACCCGTTTTGCATTTTCAATCACGCAATCTATTACCAAGAAGTCAACGATTTTCTTAACTTCGTCTAATTCTTTCTCTAGTCGTTCTTTCACTACTCGACCCATTTGGTTCAGGTATTCCTCGAAGTCTTATTTCATCATAACTTTCCTTTTTGGGGGTAGTTGTTCGTTTTGTGGGTTTTTCTTTCACTTTTTCAGCGAAATTCGTGACCGGTTTTTTCAAATCAGATTGTACGCTTCTATTTGACTTCTTATATCTCCGAACTTTTCGAGTTTTTCTATGCTTGTCTCTTTCATTTTGGGTTTACTTTCTTGTAGCTTTTCCTATTTTTTACTGCTTGCGAGTCTATCAATTATGCTGTCGCGTTTGTTCATCTGTGTACATTGGTTGCACAAGAGGAGCACGTTCTGACTAATTTCTTGGATACTCATTATGACTACATGGGACATGCCTGTACACGCTGTGGTCATGTGCATTGTATCGCCGCATGCTGTACAAAAGAAGGTGGCTTCACGTTTACTAATAGTTTTGGTGCAAGTTTTGCAAAGAGGAAGCATTTCCACTCAATCCCGCGATTTCAAGGTTGTTCACCTCCGGATTCACTGGGTTTGATTGAAAATGTCTCGAGAAAACAGATTTTCCAAAACCGCGACTCCAAGTTTTTCACCTCCGGATTCACTGGGTCTAGAAAAAGAGAAAACTGCTGCTTAGAAACGCGATTCCAAGGTTTTTCACCTCCGGATTCACTGGCCCAAACAGAATATGAGTAAGCACAAACAAAATTCTTTTCTATTGCGCGATTCCAAGGTTTTTCACCTACAGATTCACAGGAAAAAGAAAAAATTTACTCTTACTTAGGTTTTCTTGGCTTTCCTTCTCTTCCTAGTTTTTCTTTCGACTGGTTTCCCCCCTCTTTTCTTTTGTCTGTCTTTTTGTGCTTTGTTCATCTTCTTCTTCTTTGATCCTTTCTTGCGAATAAGTCCACGTAAGTTATCACTGTTGCGCAGAACTCTTGAAACCAGTTGATGGTCAATTGCTGTTTGGGGGTGGATTCGAGTAAGTTCGTATAGAAGCTCGGGATTTCTTTTTTCTTTTCTCAGGAGCAGATTTTTCCGTACTTCTAGGATCAGAATTCCACTATCTTTTAAAGCGATTGAGAGGTCTGGAGTCCCTTGCCTTCGGGTGTACAACTGCTTTAATACTGTATTTCTTCGTGAGGTTTTCGAGAGTCCTAGCAAGTTTGCGAGGACTGAGGGGTCGGTATATGATTGATAATATCGTGCCAGATGATATTATCTTTGCGTTGTCGAAGTACGCCTTAATTTTTGAACAAATTCTGGACTACCTTGAGGGGATTCCTGGTGTTGAGGTTCAAGGAAAGTCCGGTGATAGAGGTTGATTGGGCTTTGAATTTTTTCCTGTTATTGTATGTCAGGGATTGTGTCAGTTTATGAAGACAGCTGGCTCCAATAATGTATACCATTGGGGGTCACAGACGGCTACCCCTTGCAGTACCTGTCTCTCTAAAAAGTCACTATTTTATAATTTGATCCATCTGAATTGATTCAAAGGTCCACTGTCTAATAAAAAGTACCTATACAAGGTTCCGAGCCTGTTTTTAACGGCGTTCGCGTATTTTAGGTATTTTGAGACCTGAGTATGGGGCGTTCTTATTTTCTAGAGTGAGGGGGGTATTTCGGTCTTATTTTCTAGAGTGGGGGGGGGGGGGGTATTTTGGCAGTGGCCTTTAAGCTGTAACGCGGGTTTTGGTCTCATGTCGCAAGTGAACCGAATTGGCTCCGCTCGCTTGAGGTAGAAAAACACAAGCTGGTAATTTAAAATTTCTTTTGTCCTATTCAATCAGGAAATTGTCATGCAGCATTTTGATTTATATAATAGATATAGCATATTAATAACAATATCTCATTTGTTAAAATTTATTTTTCGTGAACCCAGATTTCATCCGAGTTCACCCCTGAGCCCCCTCCCTCTCAAGACTCAAGACTCTGGAATTTCCTTTTGAGCCACCGGCTCACCTCGTGTTCTTCGCCCTCGAGGCACCCGATCCAGATATGTTTGACACTGTGATATGTTTCAATGGTGCCTCTTCGTCATCGGAGCTGATCACAATCTCCTCCCAAGCCTTCAGCTGTTCACAGGATCGCATTCACTCCCTTTGCTCTTGCAATCTCTTCACTTGATTCGGTAATCTCTTCACCTTCGACTCCCGGTTCAAACAGAAGGAATTGTGAAGTCTCAGGCTTACATTCTTCGCTAGGTCCTCCTCCAGTATCGACTCCCTCGCTCTAGTGTTGTCTCTGGATACTCTACCCACTCTTTTCCACCCCGTCGTGATCGCATTTCGATGGGTCAGCAGAGGTCTTTTGAAGGCATCTGGTCCTATCTCGGCCTGGAATTGTCGATATTCTTTTTGTTGTTTCCTCATGTGATCCTTTGTCACCACATATAACCAGGATGTTAACGTCGCGCGAAACCAAGGAAAGAATCTCAAGCGGCCCCACATGTGTCTGACTTCCATTGGTATGGCGAATATCTTGCATGCGGTCTCGAACAACTCAAGCCTCCTGCTGTAATCTATCGCGTGATTCGACTCTGCTGTTGGCGTCTTCGATTCCCGATACTTTGCTATGTTTTCTTCCATCCATCGTAGAGCCAGCATTGTGCTCACCACCAAGATGGTCACTTTTTGTTGATGCTCGGGTAGTCCCAACGACTTGATTTCTTCCACATCCCAGATCAGGCAGAGATTGGCGTGGTCTGGGTACCACACCGTCTGCGCCAGACAGTGGCATGGACAATCCCCGTGAGTGAGGTCGATGCTCCTAAGATTGCGTTCTCCCGAGGCTTCTAGGAGAGGCTCAAGTTCCATCATCTTCTCGTGTATCACGTCGACTTCTTCCAAGTTTGGAGCACCTACCATGGGTTTCCCAGTCACGTTCTGTCTCTCGTGGTCACTTGTATCTTCACTCTCCAAGCCTAGAAGTTCTTCACCCCAGATTTCACTCAAGTCATCCCTTTGTTCTTTCGGCACTGTTCCTCGGATCTTCCTCAACAGCTTGTGTGAATGATGTGACATCCGAGCCAGTCTTACACATTTGGGCACTGAGAAGTCTTTGTCTATCAATACCCTCTGGCTGGACACTTCTACCATCGCCATGTGTAATGGATAGTGGCTGCCACATAGGTTAGCCATCACTGACCCCACCAGGGACTTCGCATTTAGAGCCAGACCATAGGCTTCGCTCATGGGAAATCCCATCTCCGCTTCGAGTCCAACCTTCCAACTCTTGATGTGTTTCTGGGTCACTTGCAACACTCCGGGCCATGACTCCACGCTCAACGCGGTCACCAAGTGGTGTTCTGACTCTAGCCTCTCCAGTGACTGGAGACTGCCCATTCTTGAGAAGAATCCCAGAGCTGTTGCTAGGTTCACCGTGGTACTCGCGTAACACTCAGCCATTATCTGTATCTGACTTTTCTCCCTTTCGGTGATGTCCTCAAACCAGGTGACTAGGTGTTCTTTCTGGAAAGACTGTATCCTGACGCATGATCGTCCATCGCAGGTGTGCTCGCCATTCCCACACTTCGAGTCAAGACAACTGCCTGGCTCCATCTTTTTTATCGACCCTGTTCCACTCGTCATCTCGCTTGATTTTTTCATTTGAGGCAGGATCAGTCTATGTACTATACTCAAGGTTGCCATATCTTCATCCTCTGTCGGCGCTAATCTCACTCGCTCAGTGACTTCCTCGATCAGGCTCGCATGGGGATAGGGACACCAGGAGGGCCCGAGCAATTTCCACACTACTCCCAGATTCGTGGTCAACATGCCGTTCCCGTTACCCATTTTCAGTTCTACTCTTTAACTTGAGCGTGGCACACTTATTACTTCCGGTGTTCTTTCGAGAATCAAACCGAGGATAGGTCTCTTTCTTTCCACAGGGTTTATCTCCATTATCTTCTCTGTCCAGAACTTCAGTAGCTCCGCCACCTCATAGTTTCTGTGGGCACCTCCAGCTTCTAAGTCCAAGAAAGGGTTGTATGCCATCCCCATCACTCCAGACACATACTGGTACCCTCCCTTCTTGTTGGGTTTCAAGTACTCTCCTGACGAAGCCAAGTTACGGTGAACGTCGTGTTTCTCCTCAAACTTCTTGTTGTAGAATCTCCGTATCTCATCTAACTTCCTGTGGCTCTCTAGAGATTGCCTAGAACCATCCTCCTTTTCTATCCCAGTACTCTGATACACATTCAAGATGACTGTGGAGACTCTCCTTTCCAGCGTCTTGCTTCCAACTGCTCTCTGGTAACATGCTAGGATGAAACTGTCAGTCATCATCGACATTGTCCATCTCAAGAAACAGGTAGCATCTTTCCTCCTTGCCAGACTCAAGCCTGAGTTGTCCCTAGCAACGTGCTGCATCAGCATTCGATATACCTCTAGATTCTTGCCTCCCAACTTCAACTTGTCGTACGAAGTCAGTGTCTCTAACTCTATCCCCAACAGGCTCCACGCGAACATCAGTTGTCCTGCGGTCCTAACAAAGGGATTCGCCATCAACGGCGATGCCGATGAGGATGTTCTCATCGCTTCTTCAAAATGATCTTTTAACAAGTTCTGCCAAGTTCTCTTCAGTTGGCTCCCCAATTCCAATTTATTGATATCAGCCTTCTGCTGGGTAGCCCAGTTGCGTCGTTTGCGTGACACTCCACTGTCGAGCTTCTTCAGGCAATCTTCCAATTCCTGCAACGTTTCCAGGGCCACCCACCACGGTCGGGCGGTGTTCCTCGTTTTATTTTTCTCAAGAGGATCGCTAGTCACCTGCTTCCCGGTAGCCTGGTGTTCATTTGAGCCCATTCTTTGCCGACGTCTACTTCCCAGGTCTGCCCGCTCGTCGAACCTCGCTTCAATTTTATCCTCTGAGGTTTGAAGTCTTCTTCCGTTGTTGAGCTGGTGGGGATTTCCATCTCTTTTTCTACGTCGAGCACTTTCCTCGGCTCGTAGCTACTCTTGTAGGCTGCTGTCTTCCATCGTGCCAGAACCATGGGGGCTGTCTCTCTCAATTTCCTCTCCGAAACCGCATCCGCTGAAGGACTGCCCAATCCCTCCACGTCTCTCTTCCTCTTGCGAGACCTCACATCTTTACTCGGGGGCGTTGTCGTTATCATCACTGATTCGACTTCCTTGTCTCTATCCAACCCTCCCAACTCTTGCCTCCCCCTGCTCGAGCCTTAAGGATATTAGTACTTTTATTTATATTACTAGTTCCGACCTTATCCCCCCTTACATGTTCAATTATTTTATTGTCCGTTTTTTGTTTCAGAGTAGAGCTGTCTTTACATTTATCTTCCTCGGTCTTTCGTGCTGCCTTCCTCAACTCGACCATCTTGCTCAGCAGCTTTCCTCTAGTTTTCTCCTCCAGGCCTGTCCCCATCAGGACAGGCTCTCCGAATTCCACCACTGTGTCCCACAGCTCCTCTTTAAAGTCGTCCAATGTGGTGTCGTCGTCCACTTCTCGATTAAAATCGCTCAAGCAGTTTCGCCAAGCATCCTCATCCAGAGTGCCTAGGAAGGCATCCTTGTTTCCCTCGAAGGTATCCTTCTCCCTTCTCTCCGCACTCACTAAGATCATTCCCATGTTGGGATTTTCGCTCGTCAGTGGCAACTCTAGATTTTTGCGGGGAGATGAGGTCAGAGGTGGCGTGGGGGTGTCTGCCCAATTTTCTCCACTCAGATCTTTCAACAGTTCTTGCGTGGTGAACTCTTCCTCCGTCGGCTTCTGCTCCTGTGTGTTCCCCACCTCCATATCCTCTCCTGCCTCACTGAGAGTCTCATCCATGCTTTCCTCTCCCGATTCTGCTTCTCTTCTCTCAAGAATCCTCCTGAATCGATCTTTTACGGGACCATTCCTTTTATCCCCAGGGGTGTCCACTGATAGGGGTGATGGTGTTGCTGGACCCGTTTTCTTATACTCTGTCAGAGCCACATACAATGGGCCTGCTGCATCCAGCTCCTTTCCCTCCTGTCTCATTTCCACCTGCTCTAGTCCGTAAGGTGCCCGGTATCTCCTTGTGGCAAACACCATCTCGTCTCCTTTCAGTGCGATATGTCCTTCATTCACGATCATCCTGCCATCGTCCCACACTGGCAACTTGTTCTCTAGACCTGCCCGCTCAAGTGTTCTCAAGGCATCTCGTACCTCGAATTTCGGGGGCATCGACCCTCTCATTTTCTTGGCTTGAGTTGTCCATGAATTTATTTTCGCATCGCTGGTATGAAAATAAATTGCTGCAGAGTAGCCGATGAAGAGAGCCGTCGATGAACTCCTTCTGCTGTTCTTCGGTTGCCGCTCTCGCGAAAAAGTACGGGACCACCAGGGAGCTGTTCATCCCCAGGGTCATTCTCCTCACTGTTGGAAATTCTGGAATGCTTGCTGGCAGGACCTCCTTCTCCAATATCGCCTCTAGCTCCCTTTTCACCAGCTCGAAGCTTTTCTTCCATGCGGGAATTCTCAAGATCTCTTGTCGATTTGCCGTCAGGGGATTTAGATTCCAGAACTTGGGATAGGTTTCGATGGGGCCTTCGCGCTTGCCTCCCATCCAGCACTGCAGTTGTCCTCGGAAACTGTATATCACCAACTCCGGATCCTTCACCTTTCCGAAGAGCACCGTGTTGCTCATCTGTGCCCATAGCACCTCCTGCTGACACCAATTGAGTGTTGTCCCATCTAATATGCTTATGAGGCTCACGTGGGTCACTGAGTATCGATAAGTTGTCACCAGAGGATCTAGAATCGCGAACGTGACGGCCGGTCCATAGATACAGGTTACGACCTCCTCTAGCCCCCGGATCATCCCCATGGGGTCCGATCTCATGGCCAGGCATAGGTACGTCAACAGAGGCATGCCTCCATTCACTTTCCTCCACTCGTCTCTTGTCTTTGGGCTCTTTTCTTCACCAGTCAGGTGCCGGTTTTGCATCAGTAGGTACTGCATTAGCAGCGTCTTTAGTCCGGCAGCACACTTATACGAATATGTGTCAAGGATCGAGTGTGCTCTTCCCATCGACAGAGGCTCTCCGTACTTCATCAGTCGGTGAAATGACACCAGTTCCCCGTGGGTTAGAAGCACCAATGCCAAGTACCCGTCAATCCGGAGTGTGTCCACGCCCCTACTGAACATGTACGCGGGACCCATATTGAACAGGTACCTTGGGTAAACCAGATACAGTGCCAGCAACAGACTGATGGGCATATTCAATATTTCCTGTATGAAGGCTCCAAAGATGGTCTCTTCCGCGCTGTACACTCCAGCCAGGAACTCTTTTTTCCAACAAGGACTCAAGAACCCAAGAACCTCGTGATCCCTCCTCGTCCTCAGCTCACCCCTTGCGTGCTCCCTCCAGAATCCTCCAATCGTGACTTCGTTGGCTGCTGTGACGAACCTGCCAACAGGCATTTCCCTCTTCTCGGCCACTTCCAGCTGCTCCTCAAGAAAATCCCAGATCTGCTTCACCAGAAGTGGTACACCTTCTCTTGTCTTCTCCGTGACGTTCTCCAGGCTTGGTGTCAGGAAGGGCCACCTGCCTCTCTCTTGTGTCAGTCGATACACCATCGACTCCAGCTGCTTCTCCGCTGCGGCCACATTCTTCCTCTCGTTGCTCGGCCCTCTAGTTTTACTGGTGGAGCTTGTGATGGTCAACTCCATGCTTCGAAACCACACCCTGCCCGTCAGGTGAGTCACCACTGGATGATCATCCCCTATAATCGGACTGAGCTTGAGTTGCCTAGCTAAGTTGGATATCTCTAGCAAGAGGACCTCGTCCAATACGATGAGGATGTCAGCCAACTCGTAGAAGCCCCTCAACGCGTGGGACACATCCGCCCACGCCGCCGCCAGTTCTGATTTGCGAAGTTTCAAGTTCGTAGGTTCCAGCTCCCGATTGGGAGCTGCCATCAGAACACGCCACCCATTGCCCTCTGCTATCAAGATCAAGATCGCATACACAAATTGCAGAGCTGGGGGCATGCTCGCGTACCCGGGGGGCATGCTCGCGTACCCGGGGGACGTCGTGAACGCTACTTTTGTCTTGGAGACAAATCGTGAGGCAAAGTTCTCTTGTACTTCATTCATGGCCGCAAATAATGTCTGGATGGCTTCCCAGATCTTCTTCGGTGCCAGTTCATCACCCTTGAGCTACTCAAGAAACCCCATCGCATGTAAGTGATCGTTCATCCCTGCAAACAGCAGTAGCTCAGGCTCGCAGGGCATCTCCGATTTTATCGCCACCACCAGGGTTAACATCTGGTTTAGCTCCGCTCCCGGCAGTGAATATATCAGAGTTTCCGGCCAAAATAACTTGGGAGACGTTCCCTCAAAGTCCAATCCCGCCACGATGACCACCCTCGCAGCGGCTGGGTCTGCCCTTTCATAAACTACCAAGGTTTTGGCCAGCTGCGTATTCCCGCAGGGTTTCCCATATCTGGGGTCGTTGGCCAATCTTGCACCTTCATACGCGGCGTCTGGTAATTCCATTTCTCTCGGATCCATCAGTTTGCCACCACCCTCAACTGTGCTGGAGTGGTCACCCTAATCCTGGCAATACTGGTTCGGTGCTTGGGAGGCTCCACCACGAGTCCCGGACTCCCTAATGACTTGAGAGGTCTGTAGTTGATAGGTCCCATCACCGATTTTGTGGGAATCCCAGTCAGATCCGCCGTCTCCATCATTTTCGCTCTCGAGAAATGTGTCTCGTGAGCCTTCAGCCAGTCCACGCACTGGTGTCTACCCAAGTCTTCGTGCGACACCCGCTCAAGACCCAAAGCTTTCGCTAACTCCAGCCTGCATTCCAGGTCTTCCAAGTCCAGTTCCTTCACCTTCTCCACATATCTCGACGTGCTGGTCTCCGCCGGCCTCTCTGGTTTCTTCTTCTCCGCCACCACCACCGAGGATATTAGTGATCCCTGAGGAGTTGATGACGTTGCCTCCTCAGCCTCCATGGGCGCGGTGCCCGGCAACTTGGTCCGGCTGTTCCTCGAACTCTCTCTAGAATCGGCCATCGCACCCAAGCGACTGGACAAAGCCCTCGGGTTGAAGAAGGGTGGATTTGGGGGTGGTCCGAATGTGACCTGTGCCGTCTCTAGCAACTCTGCCTCCAATGCGCTTATGTGCCTTTGGAAGACGTCATTTAACCACTCCACCCCTCTGGGCCTGTCAAAGTGAATCCCATCCGAGGATGCATCGTCAGAGAAAGCAGATAGCTCCATTTGCTCGGCCACATCCAACAACCCAACGGGGAGGACACTTCTTCGGTTTATCTGCCTGATTATTTCGTGTTCATCTCCATTGCATGTTGGTCCGCTTTCATGTTGTAAGGGATGGTGCACACCGTAAAAATAGCCGGATCCATTTGAATCCGCAATTCCTCAAGAATGCAGCTCATCTTGTCGTGCAGCCTCGTCACCTTCCTTGCTTCCCCCCTGGACACGTCATTCGTCCCGACCATCAGAGTCACCGTGTATACTCTTGCCATCCCTGGCATCTCAAGTGTTGCTAACATCTGCGGCGTCGCAGCTCCAGCGAAGCTCAAGATCCCCGTTTGCCAATGGGACTGGATCCGAGTCAGCACCCGCAACAAGCTGTCCCCTATGATCAGGTGGACCGCCCCCTCGGGCACACGTGGCTGCGTGAGGTATTCCACCCAAGCCGCGTCATGGAAGCAATCGCTTCTGTCTCTCTGCGCCGTGCTCCAGTCCATCCGATTGTGCCTGTGATATCTACCTTCCGTATTCTTCTTGTAACTTGAGATCACCACACTCATGACAGGTTGCTCCCCCCACGTCGAGGGTAGCTCCGCTCTTGCTGGACTCTCGCGACTCCTTAGCTGTGGCCGCTCGTGCAAATCTTTCAGTCGTGACGAGCTACCACTCACCTGACTACTACCCGGGGTCGAACTTGGTGTATATCCAGGCAGCGCGACGTCCATCAACGGGCGTATTACTTGTGTCTCTAGACCACGCAGTGAGGACACTGATTCAGTCGGTATCCACACTTCCAACCCTTCGTTCATATGTTCTTGAGCCGCGCGATCGAGGTTAAATCGTCCCTTCGACCTAGGAGCTTCATCCACCTCCATACGTGACTCTGGTCTTGAGCCGGTCACCACCCGCTCTTTGGGCCTAGCCCCTTTCTGCATGTCGAGCTCGCGTTGTCGTTGCTGGATCCTTTCAAGCTCCGACTTCAGCTGCTCGCAATTCGCGGCATTCTCTCGCACCCTTTCTGCCTGTAGCTGTTCAGCTCTCAACATGTCCAGTTCCCTCCGCGCTTGATCCCTCTCAAGTTTCGCCTGATCTCTCTCGAGCTTCGCTTGATCCCGGTCGAGGTTTGCCTTGTTCCTCTCCCGCTGAGTCCTCTCAAGCTCTCTCTTCATGATACTGACGTCCGGATACGCTTCCCCCGTTTGCTGCGCCCGTGACATCAATGGTGCCTTGCTCGTGCTCTGGCCCGTGGACCTGACTGATGGTCTGACCGGCAGTGGGAACTCCCCTGCACCATACTCAGTATTGTTACTCAAGCTAGGGTTCCTTGCCAAGTCGAACCCCCTTATTGCTCCATCCACGTTCCAGGACAGCCACCTGGTTTGCTCTTGATTGGATATTGCATCGGTGGTGTAGCCCACCATCAAAACCGCTTCTGTCGCAGACTCCCGGCACTCGCCCTGTTCCTCCAACTGGAGGATGGCATTCAACATCACTGCCATTCTCTCATCCACTTGAGTATAATCCAGGTCCATCAGACGTCTGTACAACTCGTCAAGCGTGGGTTTCTTCAAAGCCGATGGCATGGACTTCCAGAATCGATCTGCCATTTCCGTAATTTCCAAGTGATCTTGAGTATTAGCAACTTGAGTTTTACCTGAGCAACTTGAGTTTTACCTGAGCAACTTGATTTTACCTTACCAACTTGAGTTTACTTCTTGAGATGTCGTTCAATTTGCGTTCTCTTTTTTCAATTGAATACAGTTGGGTAGTCAATTTGACTTCACAAAATCAATCTGAAAATAACACCCAATTTTTAGACTAACAGGCTGTGTTCCTAACCTAAAAACCCCCCTTCACTACTATAATTAAAACCCTTTCCTTTCCGTCCTTCTAAAGTAGTTCAATTGGAAATCTTCTAAAAACATGCAGATTCATTTTATTTTTTAGCACCATCAATCATTTAAAATATTAATTGTCATGCCAATCACCTCTAAGATTCTATACCTGTTTTGTACCCCCACACCTAACTCGAGATTCTTGCCTCATGCCCAACTCAAGAACCCCGTGTACCCGATTCAGGCGATGCTCAAGTAGTATTTCTTGTGAAGATGCACCATTATTTCAGTTTCTGCGAAGACCTTGTGTAGGATAGCGTACAATTCCCTTGGGCTCAATTTGCCCCTGTTTGGGTCATACACCGGCATTGAGACCTCCGTTATCCCTCTTTCAATCATGAAGTCTCGTAGTCTTGTTAGTGCCAACATCAGGTGTTCGGGATCGATCGTGTTCCTGTCATTGACCCTCGTCACTATGAAGCACAGGTATTTGCCCGGGAATTGTGCTACTGATGGTGGAAGCGCTGCCATTTCTCCCAGTCCTGGTCTCTGTCTAAACAGAAACTCCACGTTCTGGTACTCTCTCTTGAAGTCAGCTTCCAGTCTTGATTTGAAACTCATGTCCGCCGTGATACAGATTGCGCTAGTCCTGTCTGACAGAATGAAGTCACTCTCCGTTATCAGGATATTTTCTGAGTATTCGTTTGGTATTTCAATATTCGTTTTGAAATTCCGTCCTATGGTAGGCTCGGCCTCCTCCCCTTCCAGTTCCAGCCCGCACTTTTCTCTCACTTCTCTGAGTTTCTTTATCATCAAATTTTCGGTCATTTCTTGACATCTCGCATCCATTCTAATATCCTCAGGTTCGTATTCTCCCTCCTCTCTATCTCGCTCTGTTCTAAATCCGTCTCCCGCTCCGGCGTCGAGTAGTTTTCCTGTGGGTAGTGTTCATTATCATTGATGATCTGCCATTCGCCATCTGCCGTCAGCTCGCCCACACTTATTAGTTCTTTGCCTAGGTCATCGGGTTGTATCTTGTCGATCAGGAAGTCGTCCCATACCTGTTGTACCTCATGCCTGTGCGTTTGCGATTGCCACTCCTTGTCCCCGCTGGTATTGAAAAGTCTGGTTCAGTCCACCTTGGCACCTCACCTTGGTCCGGATCGTTCCAATCTTCTTCCAAAAACGATTCCGCTTCAGAGTCCGCGTCTATTTTTCCATTGTCATCCAAACTCAAGTTCTCATTGCCATCATTCTTATCTCTGGTGCCTTTTTCGTTCACTTCACATGCTGGTTCCACCAGTAGGTACTCTAGTCCCTCCATGTCCTTTGGTATACACCAGTCCTCTGGGGATGGGACATGAGGCTTCAGGTTCTCATAATGTGCTGCTCGCCCAGTACTCAAGCGGTAGAACCGTCCTTGTTCATGTACTTCAGTTATCATGAATGGTCCTCTCCATTTCTTGAGTAGTTTCTTCGTCCCTTTGGGCGGTATCACATTCTGGAAAACCCACACATACTGGCCCACTTCATATGGCTTCGCCTGTAATATTTTTTCATCATATTTCTTGCGCTGTCTCATTTGTGCCTGCGCAGTGTTCCTCCTGCATAGCTCGTTTATTTCCTGCTGTCTCCTGATCGCTTCTTTCACGTAAGCTTGAGGCGACGTCCTCTTCCCTTCATACTCCGGGTGAAAGAACGTCAGGGGCATCGCTCTCTCTTTGCCTGTCAACATCATGAATGGACTGATTCCCGTCGTTGAGTGTTGAGTACTGTTGTATGCCCCTACGACTTGCGGCAGATACTTATCCCAGTCCGTCACGTATCTAGAGCAGTATACCCTCAGCATGTTCACCAACGTTCTTTTCTGTCTCTCCACCATCCCGTTGGTCTGAGGATGGTAAGTCGTTGAGTGCGCTTGAGCAATGTGTGACCTCTTCATTAATTCCTTAGTCAAGTCCCCCACAAAGGCCTTGCCGTTGTCTGACTGAAAAGTCATTGGACAACCATACCTTGATATCCAATAGGTTATCAAGTGGTCATAAGTCTCCTCTGCCGAAGCTGTTTGACACGGCACCGCTTCTGCCAGCTTTGTGAAGTGATCAATTATAACCAGTATCTGGTTATACCCCGACTCCGTCATACAGATCTTCTGATGGTCTATTTGCACCACTTCATTAAATTTCGAGCTTTCCACCGACTTGAGTGGGAATTTCATCTTCCTTGGGTCTTTCACTTACAAGCATGCCAAGCATGCATTCACCCACATCTCACAGGCTTTCCTCAATCCTGGCCAATCAAACCTGTGAAGTATCCTTTGTTGCACCTTGTCTATCCCCTGGTGCCCCATTTGGTCATGTGATCTGAACAGCACCTCTGTCTGGTACAATTGTGGTAATATGATGAGGTTGTGTTTGTGTAGTATCTTGTCCTCGTCTTTTCTCTTGCATGCTACCACCCCGTCAGCCGTGTGATAGAGTAACTCTTTCCTCTCTTTGTAGAACTGGCTCAGGATCTTGTAGCTGTCTTCTTCAAGTTCCCCTTTCTCCTTGGACCCCATTCGGATCCATTTGGAGAGATTGCTTGTCATCTTGTCATTCTTCTGGGCTCTTATCAGGTCCGACAGCCTATATCTCGCCTTGACATGTTCCTTCAGCGCCATAATCTGCCCATTCATCTCCCCAGGGTTGTGGACGTCGTCCTTCAGCTTCACGCATACTATCCTCCTTCCTACCTTCATGTCATCTTCTGGCACCAGATTTGTTCTCACATTTGAACTGCATGATAGTTCCCTGAATGGCTTCCTCGAAACTGCAATCCTTTCAAGTTCTTCACCACCTCGTATTTCCTGCACGTCCAAGTTGAAGGTTCCTGAGGACGGATCTGTTTGTAATTCCCTGTCGTGGTGTCTGATCTTTTCTTCTGCCAATATCATGCAGAGACTATCTTGATTGTCACTGCTCGCTTCCGAGTCCTCATCCCACATTCACACTCCCCGGACAAATTTTCTCCTTCAGTGTTTCCTTCTTCCGTGGACGTGGACCGCTCCCCGGACTCTTGACCTAGTTCCAGGTATTCAGCTTCTTCCTTGAACTCCACTCTCTTTCTCCTAACTCTAGTCTGTTCAAGTAATTCGGCTGGGATCCTTTCAACCAGTGACTGCACCACTTCCTTCCCATCAAGGTTAGTCACCTTCGAAGTATCTCCATCACTAGCTGTCCCGCTCTTTCGCAGTATTGTGACATCAGGTTTCTCCTTACAGTTTTCTTGAATCACTGGCTTATCATCTGCTAGTTTCTCGAGTAACCTCTTTAAGTCATCGTCTATTTGTGCTTCCCCCGTCTCTACCTGGTTGAGATCATAGCCTTTTGCTTTGAGCGTCTCCCTCACGATCTTCGACTTGAGCATTATTCCTATCGGCATCCCTCGGTTCTTTTTCAAAATTGTTTCTTTCATGGTATCTTTTGGTAACTCGGGGTGATCTTATATTGGTTTGCCTGATTTGTCCAACCATCTCGTGAGAGGAAGACTGTCATACGTTTCCTTGTCCATGAAGGAGAAGCCATCCTTGATCTCAGGTCTATCTGCCTCTCTCTGTTCTTGTCTCTCGTAAAACTCCGTCTTCTTGCTCAAGCTGTCAGCATTTTGATGTTTGTCTCGTGTTCTATGCTCAATTATCATATTGTATCCGTCCAGGCGAACTATCCACCTCCCAATGTAACTTTGGTCCATTGAGTACGTCTTCAGCCAGCTTAGTGCCCTGTTGTCGACTCGCAACTTGAATGGCTCACTGCCTAGGTATGTCCTATATTTCTCAACAAAGGTAACCAGCGCGAACATCTCTGCTTCCGGTGCTCCGTACTTCATTTCCGTGTCACTTAGCACTATGCTCCCATACGCTATTGGTCTCAAGACTGTCTTCCCATTCCACTCTTGTTCCTGGTGGAGAGTTCCAGATATCGCTACTACCGACGCGTCCGTATCTAGTACGTACATCCCCTTCTCTGTTGGCATCCCTAGTACTGGTGCCTCGCACAACTCTTTCTTTATTCTCTGGAATGACTCTTCCGCTGCGTTGTTCCACGTGAACTTCTTGCCCTTGTGCCTCATTAGTTGTTGCATCGGGTATACCTTGTCCGCGTAGCCCTTAATGAACTCCCTGTAATAATTCGCGCAACCCAGGAAGCTCATCAATTGATGTTCCGTCTTTGGCGATTTCCACGTCAGAACTGCTTCTACTGCGTCTGGATCTGGTTTGATGCCGTGTTTGTCCACCATCCTGCCCAAGTATTTTATCGAGTCCTTGAGTATCTCACACTTTGATGGTTTGCACTTCAGCCCCGACCTCTTCATACACGCAAATACTTCGTCAAGTCTCTCAATGTGGTCCTCTAGTGTGGGTGTCGCTATTACCACGTCATCCACATAGCACATTACCAGATTGCCATACTTCTTCGTCACGCCTATCAGCGCGTGTGCCATCAACCGCTAAAACGTGGCTGTGGCATTGCAAAGTCCAAACGGCATCCGTTTCCATTGAAAAAGACCCAACTCGCAGGCAAACCCTGTCTTGTCCCTGTCCTGTTTCCTGAGTGGTACCTGCCAAAAGGCCGAGCCTAAATCAAGAGTCGTAAAAAATTTTGCATCACCTAACTTCGAGAGACTCTCATCAATCCTAGGTATGGGATAGGCATCCTTCACCGTGACGGAGTTCAGGTATCGAAAGTCACAACAAAACCTCAACTGGTCGCCTTTCTTTTTGGCCATCACTACTCCACACGCCCACGGTGATTTGGATGGTTCTATCATGTCATACTCTAGTAGCGTCTCAATCTCCCCTTTCTACACGCATCCGATTTGTGTGGGGTCATGCGCCTCGCCCCCTCCCTGTGCGGTATTGCGTTTTCCTCAAGTTCTTTTTCATGCTCAACAAATTTACAACACCCGATGTCTGCTTTATGTCTTGAAAAAACCTCTTCGTTCCGTTCTAGTACGTCCTTGATGGCTTCGAGCTGTTCGTCCGTTAACTTGCCTCTTAAGTGTTCAATTTCCGGTAGGACCGGTTTATCACTCTGTATTTCGTCTAATGTGGGCCATTCCGGGAATTTCGAACAGCTCGATAGTCCATCGTCTGTCTCTGACTTGAGTGACTTCACAAGACCTGATGAGTTTTTTATTTTATTCAATCGTCTCAAGATACAAATTTTGTCCCTATGATTGGGACAATCAACAACTTCATTTTGTTTATGGTTTTCAGTCATTTCATATCGAGTTTTTACAGGTAAAGCATATCCCAGTTTCCTCCCCCTCTGTATCGTGATTGGCATGTCAAGGGTATTTAACAAGACACTCACGCAGAGGCCGCTCTTCGTGATCGAGAAGGATCTTCCTAAAACAGCAGCACTTTGACTATTTGGATTTGGGACTATGCATACCTGCTTGTTGTCACTTAGTGCATTGTAATTTTTCATTCGTAAGCTTACGATCGCCGCCTCGTTCGCCTTTAGCCTCACCCTCCTACTCAGGAATACCGGTGCTTTGGTTTAATTTGCCATTATTAAATTTACCTGTTTGATTGCGTACCTCCTATCCGGGTTCCGTATCCTGAACATTGCATTGTTTAGATCAATCACTACGTCAAAGTTCCTGATGAAGACTCTGCCTAAAATGAATTGGTCAGACTCATCTAGGTTTTCTACCACAAGAAAGTTCATCCACAGGTTACGTTCCCCCAGGTTGAGGGCTATTATCGGCGTTCTGCCCAACACCCGCAGGGCCGTTTTGTTTGCAGCTGACAACCGTATTCTCGAATCTATCAAGTCATCTTTTTTGAAGCCCATTCGTTTCCAAGTTTCGATTGGTATGACACTCAAGACTGCTCCCGTATCAAGTAACCCACGTAACTGAGTCTTTTTACCACTTATGTCTAGCACATGTGCTGTCACATCTGCCTCTGTCCCGATGTGCATTGCATCTTCTTCAAGCATGGCGCAGTGTCCAATCGATCTCACTTTCAACTCTTCTTTTCCCACGTAGATTTGCCCAATTAGGTCTTCATCACATGTTATCATTGTTTTCGTATAGAAGTTGATTCCATCTATATTTAGCATCACCCCATGTGGACCATAAGCTTCTGTGTACCTGTTATCAACACGTACCGACTTGCTACCCCCTCTCGTGAGTAGTGCCCTCAATGCTCTAGAAGTCGTCTGTGGGCCTATGCAACTCAAGTAATCTGCGTACACATCAATGTGCATTATTGTCTGATCACTAGGTTCGTTCAAGTTTCTCTTTACTTCATGGCCGCCCACAGTGATTATTGACATTATTCTTGCCCCAATCTTTGTTATGCTAAATGGCTTTCCTGTAACCATCTTTACAGTGTTACAGTTTCCATTTCTTGTCGACCCCTCAGCAGCTTCTGGTTTTGTTTGTGAGCAACTTAATGCTTCGTTCATTTTCTGTCTTTCGATTTCTTGCTTCAGCCGTTGTTCTATTTCTTTCGCTGCCAGGTCCTGTTTCACTTTGTTGATAGCCTCCGCTGCCGTCTTCTCATAATTTATTTCTTGGGCGTTCTTTGCCGTGGCCTCTATTGCACTATTACATTGTGTTACCGCCTTCACTGTTTTTGTCGGTAGCTCCGCACTTGGCCTTTCTTGGTTTTTCGTCTCAAATTCACCTTGTTTGTTTCTCTGGATCTGTACCGCTGCTAGCACCAACTTGTGTTTTGGATGACTCTGATTCTTAACCGCCTCCCAAAACAACGGACAGTCCATCCTGAAGTGCCCCTCTTGGTTGCAGAAGAAGCATCTTGCACCTATTTTGATGATCAAGCCACTATAGAACTCGTGTTCTTCCATCTGGCTCATATCTTCCTCATCGGGTGCATATCCCAAACTCTTCATGCCCTGTTTGTATGTCGTGCAATCCGCCACATGATGATCAGCTGACCCGCAGTTAGCGCATGATCTGCGTTTGTCCATGTCAACTCTGGGTTTGTACCATGACGACCTTTGTGGCTGACTCCCCCCCCCCCCCCTGTGTTTTCTTGTTGTCTGAGTACGAGTATTTCTTTGGTTTCATCAGCATGTACTCTCTTGACTTCTGCCTCATCTCTTCCGGAGTTTGTGCACTGTCTTTCGACAATGTATAGTATGTTGCTAACATCTTCTCAAGTCATCACTCTTTACCCCATCAATGAACTTTGAGGCGATGCTGAAGTTCCTTCGATTGGTAGACACTTCCGGGTCACTCCTTCTTCTCAAGCTCTCAAGATCATCTAGGAACCTGTCTATCAATTCATCGTCCCTTTGTCTTCTCTTTTCAAATCGCATCATCGCTTGATGACCCTTCATGCCTGAGCCGAATCGATTTAACAATATTTCAAAGATTTTGTCAATTGTATCGCGTTCTTCTTCTTTCTTCGCAACCACACATTTCAATGCTGTGCCTTCCAGATTGCTCAGTATCGCCGTGCATGCTTGTCTCTCATCGTTCAAATTGTCTTGTTCCAAGTGCAGCCTCATGACTTCTACCCAAATGTCAATGCATCCATCTGAATCGTCTTTGAATTCTTTTGGTTTCTTGAAAGTTTTTCTGAACTTGTTGCTTTCTCTGTCGCTCGAATCGGTGTTCCTTGTAGCGAAGGCCTCTAGTGTTCTGTTCATCATTTTCCAGGTGCTTGCTCATGTCATCGCATCCGGTCCCACGTTGTTCTGACTCGTGGAGTCTCCTGGACCACTAATTGTGTTCGCTGTTCCATTTTTTATAATAGCCCTGGCCCCTACCGGTGCCGTAATTGCGGCCTCCCGGTTTGCTGGTAACGGTGTTGACTGTCGCTTGTTCCTTTGTGGTTCCACGAAGTCAACTCTATTACCTTGTGTCCGCTCTGCCGCTGGCCTGTCTTGTAGTGTTGAATTCCTCAAGATTGCGTCTAACTTTGTCTGTATAGCACTTGAGCTCTCAGCCTGGTCCCTACTCATCGTATCCATTCCGTTTCCAAACTTCCCAACTGGCTATTCGCTGCGTCATATCGCTGCTTCATTTCTAGCATGTCTTTTCTGATGTTCTTGTCTCGCTCTCCATCAGTGGTTTCTACTTTGTCAGACATCTGCTGAAGCTTTTCCTCCGTTGCTCTTGCTAGATGGAAATAGTTGTCCAGGTACTCATGTTTGTTGTTTCTCATTTCCTTTCTTATCAAATTTCTATCGTTCGCTGTGCTTCAGTTTATCATCTATCTGATCTAGCTTCGCCATCAAATCACCTAGCTCAAGAGTAGCTGTTCCATGGTCAGTTGCTGTCCTGTTGTTGGTTGCTGTTCCCGGTCTGAACTGGTCTCCGTTTTGGTCGGTGTCTGTCGTTCTCGTGGAAACTGTTCTGAATGTTTTGCCTTTCTCGGTTTTCGTCTCCTCCACTGCTGCGTCCTTCGATCTCATTCCGACCATCATCGCTAATCTTTCAGTAAAAGACGTTCTCTTCTGAGACTCATCCTTCACTGTTTCTGGCGTGTTGCCTGTTGTGTCTTCCACGTTGTCTATCGGTGAGAACTCCATGGGCTTCGGATTAGGTTCTTCCGCATTGGGCATCGGAGTTGACTCTGTCGTTTTCTTTCCCACTTCATCCACACTTTGATCCGGTGTCTCTAGGTCAATCTCGATGGTTGGTTCTACTCGTTCCCCTTCCGTGCCCTCCTTTGCTCTGTTCTCCGTAGTACTCCTCGTGTTGACCATACTAACTGAAAAGTTCTTCTTTGTTACCTTCGGACCCATTGATGTTGTTTTACGTAGCGACGAATTATATTTGTTCTCGCCTCGGTAGATCTTTTTTCAGCTACCGGTACCCTGCTCCGCCTCATTATTTACAATTGTTCCTATTTACAGTATTACTATCTACAAAAATCTACTCTAAGGTTAAAACCTCTTTTGACAAAATTTTATAAAAAGAAATTGACAATTTGTTAAAAACAACTTTTCCAAAGCTCTTGAAAATTCTATATGTTAGGATTGAATAGAGAATTTGATTTTACAATTGGTTACTTCACCCTGACTTAGTACTCTTTTAGTACCCCCCTTCTTTATGCTGTTCCAAGACTTTCTCTCTACCGTCTCAAGACTATTCAGTGTTGTCCCAGTACTTCTTGATAGTGTCCCAAGACTAATGTCCCAAGACCAATGTCCCCAGACTAGTGTCCCAAGACTGATGTCCCAAGACCACTGTCCCAAGACCAATGTCCCAAGACTAGTGTCCCAAGACTAATGTCCCAAGACTACTGTCCCAAGACCAATGGCCCAAGACCAATGTCCCAAGACCAATGTCCCAAGACCACTGTCCCAAGACCAATGGCCCAAGACCAATGTCCCAAGACCACTGTCCCAAGACCAATGTCCCAAGACCACTGTCCCAAGACCAATGTCCCAAGACCAATGTCCCAAGACCAATGTCCCAAGACCACTGTCCCAAGACCACTGTCCCGAGACTGTTTCGTACCAAGACTGCTCTGGTCCAAGACTGTCCCAACGCTGTACTGTCCCAAGACTGTCCCAAGACTGCTCTGTCCCGAGACTGTCCCAAGACCGTGTTGCACCAAGACTGTCCCCAGACTGCAATGTCCCAAGACTTCTTCGGTACTGTCCCAAGACTCGTCACTGAGTGTCTGGATGTCGTGTCTCTTCTTCTTCGTTGTAGGGACTGTTGAACCACTGTACCTTTTACCACCACTTGAGCTCTAGTAAAAATTTTCCCAAAATCCCTATCTTACTTGTCAAAACCCAAATACTGATCCCCCTGTATTTGAAACCCTAAATTCCCCGCAGGTATCTTGTGATCACCTGTTCGTTAAAATACCAACAACAAATTTTCACCAAAACGTAAAAATTTAAACTGGAAAAATTTCAAAAACAGATGGATGAATTCTCCTGAAATTCAAGGTTGACCAATGTCAATCTTTGTCCGAAAAAATGTCTGGTACCCGATTGCCACGCGTTTTCCTCCCCCCTGCTAGCGATCTTATGGGGTATCACAAAAACTTTCTATGTCCGTTCCCCCCTACCGATCCGACCAGGGTACCTACCTTAACCTGGTTTTAATTTTGGATATCCGCTTCTTATAACCAACGCGTATGAATATCTAATGTAACTAAATCGACAATGCCGAACAATTAGTTACTCTAACGTGTCCCCCCTTTTTACAATTTACAACTGCTAACCTCTAACTTAACCAGCCCCCCTGCTAACCTCCCCCCTCTTTAGCCCCCCTCTTAAGCCGAAAAATCCCTTAAGCGCCGGGTGCTAAACCTCTCGAGAGAAAAGCGTAGACCTGTTTCCAGGCCTGCTTGTGCAAAAACTTCCTCAAAACAATGGGGCTCCGCTTATCCAATTTTACACTTATCTCCTATAACGTAATGTGGATTCTAACGATACCCGCTGCCCAACTTGAGAACACCCCTGTGCGTCCTCTTGTAGTGATCCTGTGCTGGTTGTCTCTGTTCTGCACTTGACAGCAGCACCACTTTCCCACTTGGCTCTAATTAGTTACTCTAACGTGTCCCCCCTTTTTACAATTTACAACCGCTAACCTCTAACATAACCAGCCCCCCTGCTAACCTCCCCCCTCTTTAGCCCACCTCTTAAGCCGAAAAATCCCTTAAGCGCCGGGTGCTAAACCTCTCGAGAGAAAACCGTAGACCTGTTTCCAGGCCTGCTTGTGCAAAAACTTCCTCAAAACAATGGGGCTCCCCTTATCCAATTTTACACTTATCTCCTATAACGTAATGTGGATTCTAACGATACCCGCTGCCCAACTTGAGAACACCCCTGTGGGTCCTCTTGTAGTGATCCTGTGCTGGTTGTCTCTGTTCTGCACTTGACAGCAGCACCACTTTCCCACTTGGCTGGTCACCTCTTCTAGTCAAGTCTCCTAGCGGTCCGGTTCGGTTGCAATCTATCTGAAAACCCTCAACAACGCCCCCCACTCGGGCACCTTATTGAAGTCACTGGTTTAAATTGCTAGATTGATCGAAACGATCGGTCTTATAAAACAGTATGGGTATACTATTTAATTAATATAAAGGTTTGATCCAAATGGTCCGGTATCAAAGTCACTGTCTTTTCGTTTTATGGTTTTTGTTCCTTTTTCTATACTTTTTTCTTGTTTTTGTTTCCCTAGTTGCCCCCCTTTACTCGGTTAGCTAGGCCTCGTTCGGAGAGCGTACCAGGAAGTTTTCTCAAGTTTTCTTAAAAAGCTATCACGGTACAACCTGAAGGTTTACACGTTCCCGCTGAACCGTACCACCGGTACTCTAGAATGGGCATGCAGCCCGGAGCTGTGTCAAGTGGGTTCGACTCCGTAGTCATGATGTCGTAAAAACACCCAGGAGCGCCATAAAAACACTATGTAACAGTCGCCTACTTCAGTCACATATGAGGCTTAAGAAAAATAGGCCCTATAACCATTGGCTCAAGAGTCAGGGACACTATCTCTTGTGTTTTTCTACCTCAAGAACGGTCGGAGCCAATTCGGTTCGCTTGCGACATGAGACTAGAACCCGTTGCAGCTTAAAGGCTACTACCAAAATATCCCCCACTCTAGAAAATGAGAACGTCCCCATACTTAGGTCTCAAAATACCCAAAATACACGAACGCCGTTTAAAACAGGGTCGGAACAATCCGTTAAGTTACTTTTTATTGGACAGTGGAACTTTGATCCATTTCAGATGGATCAACCTAAAACTCGCCTTATCTCAACATAACAATCATAAAACACACTCGAGAAAACTAAATTAGGGACTCACATGTTGATGCGCTCAAGCACAGGGAGTAATTAAATTGGTAAGCAACTCGAGAATTAGATAATATAACTAGATAAGTTTAATACTAGTCAGTTTTGATAACAGAAGTAAGTTCTGACTCTAGAATTGGAGTTTTTGTGTGAACCATTGGGACACTCAAGCTGTCCACCTTTCCATTGAAGGTTCACTCTGGTTTGTTCCGAATTTTTGTTCTCTCTTCTTTTTATTATATCTCCTCCTATTTCGGGATAAGACAGCTCTACTCGTGTCTTATTTTGTATCTGGAAATTGCGAATAGCAATTTCCCGCTGTTCTATTCAAGCACTTTCCCGCGATTGTAAATCGGTCGTTCTGATTCCTCACTTTTTGTGTTTTCAGTTGGTGCGAGAAAACTGAGCATGACAGGCTCCATTCGAAATTTTAAAAATAAAAACTTCACTCCAAAATCACGTATTTTCGTGTCCCTCAAGGTCAAACTTCCAGATATGACCGACTGGCACAAGTTTTTAACTAACGGGGCTAATATTTCTATTTATGTTGACAGGTTTGAAATGTCAACAACATCGGTTCTGTTCAAAGGTGTGGCGATCGGCGCAACTGAGGTTTGTATAATATTCTATGGATTAGTTTATTGGGAGAGTATATGAGAATTGCCATTTTAAATTGTTTTATTGTTAAATTTCATAACCTCTTTCAAGAAGAATAACGAGCCCTCTCGTTTTACCTCTAGAAAAAATAAAAATGACGAAGCTTTGTTTGGAATCACTGAAAGCTTAGTACTGACTTTTTTTAAATCCTTGTTGAAAGTATATGCTCATCTGATTTATCTGTATGGTGTGTTTAGAGCGCGTTTGAGGAATTTGTTCTGAGAGAAACCGGATCCGTCAGACCTGTGAAAGTCAGGTTCTACAATCCAGTTGGAGATCACGCATACTATCAACATGCGTGAGAGAATTTTTTAATTCACAATACGAGCTGGCAATGAATTGAAATACGAACGTGCTAACTGTATTTATCAATAATCTAGATATCTGTAAGCCTTGCTGAAAGCAATGTTGTTGGTGTCGCAACCACGGCTGGTCAAAACTCAAACGACGGAAAATTAAATTGCAATAATTGGAATGTTAAAAATCATTTATCAATTAATTGGCACAATCCAAAATTAAACCTATCTATCTATTATATTTTTACACAAGCAAAGCTTGTGTCACCGATTTTAAAATCAAAGCTTGTGTGATAGTAAGAATTCTATTTTTTTCCAACCTTAGTCGCAAATATTAGTGTTCATTTTGAAAGTGTTCTTTTATTGCAGTATGTGCACAAGATCAATGACCAGCTAGTAAGTGCAGCCAATGCTAAGGATATTAACACAGACTATTATACTACAAAAAGCATTTTATCATGGTTCTGTAGCTTACAGGTAGGGAAGGAGACACGCAACATTAAAGGAGGGTTCGAACCTGGGCAGGGTGGGATATTTTTAATAGGCTAGGCGATTAGATTTTTTCTTAAAATTAAAGCAATATCGCTAATGCATGGAAGATGCATGGTTTTTAATCGCCTATATACTTGTTGAAATGCGTCCGCTCTATAAAATGAGGCATGTTAGTTGGTAAATTATTTTTTTTTCAAATTGAGTGGTAATGCTAATGCGTCATAATTGGCTTGCTTCACTTGCAATTACGTAGACGCATAATTGGCGTGCGCCACTAAAGAAATTATGTAGACTCAAAGTTTTACTCATTCAGTTTTTCTCAGTAGCATTATTGATCATATTTTTGCTTGTTTATGCGAAGTGCAACTTCGCCTCTGTGTCAAATCGAGCTTCACTATCTCGTCAAGTTGATTTTTTTTCAACGTAATTCTATTGCACGTTTAACGAAAGAATTTTTCACATTCATGCTATTTCGTATATTGCAATAAATGAGAAGTTTTTTTTTCAATTTTCCCGTTTGAATTCAGGGTCCATTTCACCGATTTTAAAAGCAGCAACCGAATCATAGGTCATCATAAGTAATTTCTGTGAGCATGTCATCCTCTCTCTTCGTAGCTCGTTATGTTGACATTTTCTTATGTCACTTGGCTGTTGGGCACTCGGTTTCATTCGTGATTCATTTTTCTGTAGCACGTGCTCAGCAATTGGCTTAAACTCTTCCCGCTTGTAGTGATGCTCATACATATTTGGGCATTATTTCCCGCACCATCAGAAACCGAAGTTCCAAGGAACTGGGATCCCTCTTCTAGCATGAAAATCATGATCTGATGTCACTTCTGACTTTTAACGGATGCTGCGACCAGTGAGAGTCCAGGCGTGCTTGGAAGGCGTTGTCGTTTTCTGCTATCACAAATGTGTGAGGAAGGTCATTCCATGCATTAACTATTTGTTGAGAGAAAGCCAACTTGCGACGGTTCAGATGGAACTTCTGGTTGGTGAGCTTGCTAGATATCCGAGTGTTGCTTCGTAAGGACATTTTTTCAATAACGAGTTGCAGACCCGATTGTCGTATTCTGATGTTGGATGCAGAATTTTGAACACCTCGATCATGTAACCTCTTAGCCTCTTAAACGTCATCGAGGTAAGGTGTAGTTTATGTAGTCTTTCTTCATATGGCTCATTCCTTATGTTTTCCAGCAACCGTTTTGCGCTCCTTTAAACATTCTCTATCATTGCTGAGAGCTTTATATATTGAGGATTCCAGACTGAAGAAGCATACTCCAGATGAGGTCCTACAAGTGAGTTGAACAGCAATCGCAGCATACTCACCCCACATGTTAAATATCCTACGAATGAGTCCCAGGATGTGATTTGGTTTTTGCACCTCAGCGATGTGACCATCGAATTTGAGATCGCAATCAAAGATCAATCCCAGGATTTTTTCGGGTTTAGCCAGTTTCATTTTTGGGGCTGTTATGTCCTATCCCAATCTGTATTCAGCTTGCTTGATTTTGGCTTTGACCCTGTGCCTTACTCTGGCTTTGTCTGTGTGAAACTGAAGTTGCCATTTTTCGCTCCAGGCCACCATTGATTTTGAATCATCTTGATGTCGATTTTGATCCTCTGCGGAATTCACTATGCTGTATTCTTTGGTGTCATCAGAAAACATCTAAATTGTGCATCTTATCAAGTCTGGCAGGTCATTTGTTAACATGACGAACAAAATAGGTCCTAACACACTGCCATGAGGGTTTCCACTGGTCGCCTGGACTGGTTCTGACTGCTTGTTGTTGACAACGACAAGTTGAGTCCTTCCTGTCAGGAGTGCTTCAATCATTTCATGTAATTTACCTCGAATACCGTAGTTCCAAATCTTCGCTAACAATCTTCGGAGGGGAACCTTATCGAATGCCTTCCTGAAATCAGTTCAGATGCAATCGATACAATGTCCCATTTCCTGTGATGAGGTCAAGTCTTCCATGACGTTTAAAAGTTGTAGAGTTGTTGATCGCCCTGCAATGAAGCCAAACTGTTGATTCGAAAAGAGATAATTTTTCTGCATATGCTCGAGTGTAATGTCTCGAATCAAAGTCTCACAAGTTTTACAAGGAATGCTTGTTGGGCTCAACGGTCGGTAGTTTTCTGATTTGCGCTTGTCTCCCACTTATTAAATATTGCTGTGATGCTAGCTTTTTTTTCCTGTCCTCTGGCAGCAAGCCAGGTTCTAGAGATTTCGCGAACATCTTTTGTATCGGTTTTGCAATAAGCTCTGCTCTTTCGAGAAGCACTATTGGGTGAATCTCATCAGGTCCAGCTTACTTAGACTTATTTTTTTTTATTTTTTAAACCCGGAGGTTAATTATTTAGGTTGACATGAGCGCATATATTAAGCGACCTTTGGGCTATGACTTACTGGCAAGAGCTCGCCTTACAAATTGCAGTGCACGGGCGATTTGAACCAGAAATCATATGATTGCTGGGCACCATCACTACCGGAGCGCCACAATTCCACTTATTGAGGGCTTTCAGTCTCTTTAACATGTAGTAGTGATGGTGCTTTCAGGCACCATCACTACCGGAGCGCCACAATTCCACTTATTGAGGGCTTTTCAGGCTCTTTAAATACACTCGAGAAATAATTTTTCATTAAATTCGCTTTTTCTACGTCATTCTTGATAATTTGGCAAGATTCACTTTTCAATGAGGTCTCCAATTCCAGTACGTCTCTTCAACTTCGAGTTTATGTAACTCCAGAACTTTTTCGGGTTTCTTTTAGCCGATTCAGCTATCTGTTCTTCATTATCTTTAGTAGTGGGTCTAGTAATAGCTCGAACAATTTTCACTGTTTACAGTAGGAGATCCAATTGTTTGCATTTAAATTTTCCATGAATGAGAATTGAGTTTGACTTTTTTTCTGATTCTCACGTCAAGGGGAATCGGTTGAATATGTAAATAAGATGGCTTCGTTTTAGGTATGCAGTGATCCACAGCTCTAAAGAACTCAGCCGTGAAAGAATTCCACATTCCTTCCACTGTGCCTTCCAGGTTAAGCTTTGTCTCCATGTCCTGGTCCTGCATTTTCCGCATGAGATCAATAATTTCCTTATGGAACATCCATCTACCTGTCAGACATTTAGATCATTGTAAGTTTAGATCTGCCTTGAAAGTGAATAATAAGTGATCGCTTTTCCCAAAAGGTGATTCGCTGGTCCACCGGCTAACTGATTCATCACAGTTTGTCAGCAACAGGTCAAGTTTGGATGGGGAATCCCCTCCTCTGCCTTTCGTTATTAAGTCTACTAGATGCTGCCAGTAACCATTTTTAGTGCTTTGAATGAACTTGAATTCTCTGCTGTTTTCATTAAGCGGTGTCTACAACTGCTATCAAATGATTTTGGGGAAATTAAAATCTACAATATAGTTTGCTGTATTGCTTATTGCGAATCTAGAGTAGTTCCTCCAATTGCTCATCTGCAACACTTGCGAAAATTTAATGTGGGTATATTCTTTGCTATACTTTTGTGCCTGAACACAATGGTCCCCTTTTCTTGCCTGTCTAAAAATGTGTGCTAAAGAAAGCTTCATAGTTTTCGAAATCATCCGGATCCCACTGATGACCAAGTGGTTTCTATCGAACGGCAAAGTTTTGCTTCGATCATTGTTTCGAGCTTCCTAAATTGTTCCGGTAGTGCTGCGGTCTGACTGTTCTACATATTGGCCATTTTTGACCTAACTCGATCTGTTTCAAATCGTTATCAAGATGTGATTTGCCTCGAATTGTCTTCTTTGCTGTGATTTCGCAAGCGTCGCAGAGCCAGATTAGCCTTTTAACTTTTTGAATGGATGACTAAATGCTGTTGGATACTCCTGAACAGCCCCCCGTATGACACCAGAAGCTACATTTCTCATACTTTAGGGATCCATCACCACACAACATTGCAGCTTCCGCAAGGGTATTTGTCTGAAGGCGATCGTGTTTCATGTCAGGGCTGAGGTATTTGATCTCTCTATTTATCTCTCTATTTCAATCAACTTCTCGCACCAACAGAGACCGGGGTCCTGAGGTACTTAAAAAGTTAGAAATCTAAAAAAATTGAATACTTAGAGAAGACTACGTTGGTTCCGTTTCTGGAAACGCTTTCTTTGACGCTGACAGGGATGGTTCTTCTTGACTTGTGACAATCCCTTAAATCACTGAGAGGGTCTACTACTCGTTCGAATATTTGATGTTTTGTTTTCGGTTTGGGATGCACCGAATACAAGTCCTTTGAGAAGTCTGGGTCGATCGTTTTTAATGGAGGAATCAGTCTTTTCTCGACGTTCGACGTCTATGATGGTGATGCCGGTAGACTCGAGTTCGGCGAAGATGCTATTAGCAGTGTACTGTCTATGAATGTACAAGATAGCTTTGGTCCTCGGTGTTTCATTTCACTCAATGTGGCAGAGAGTTGCTCCACTGGACTAGGACAGTCGTTATTAGGCTGATAGGTGTTAGGGATATTGCTGATTATGTCGTGCCATACAATCAACTCACTGCAATAATTTTTGCAGTTCGTCGATTCTTACAGATCTTTTTAATAAGTTTATCACAACAATTGTTTATCGCAAAAACCCAATGGTGAGATGCTGTCAAGATTCTTTAAGGGGTTGCTAATTTGGCCTGATTTATGAATACCCAAATCCGTTTAGTTTACAAGATACTACAATTTTTGTGATTTATCCAAAGTATTTTCAGAACTTTAAATTTGAAGTTCCTAGCTCTATAGTGAAGCTCTGTCACGCAACTCTCAGGGGTTATAAATCTTGCTTCCAAATATGACTGCTCAAATCTTTGACTTCGAGATATGACGTTTTTTATGATTTTTTCAAAAATATTTCCGAAAATCGTAAATTTGAAAATCCCAACCCTGTAGTTGGGATTGGTAAAGGTAATCTCAGGAGTTGCAGATCTTGTATCCAAACAGGACTGCTCAAATGCTTTTAGTTTCCGAGATATTGCGGTTTTTCATGTTTTTCTATCAGTTTTTCAAAGAAGAAAAAATAAAAAACTTCACAAAATTTGAAGATCCTATATTCATAGCGAGGCGATGTCAGTGTACTCTCAGGGATTACGAAACGTGTCTCCAAATATGACTGATTAAGTGTATGCAGTTTTTGAGATATGACGTGTTCATAAATTTTCCCAAAATTTTCAGATAATTTATGATTTAAAACAGTTCAAAAAAGTTGATTTAAAACAAATGCTTTTAGTTTCCATGATGTGACGTGTTTTATCCTTTTTGTTTGTCAGTGTACTCTCAGTCGTTTCAAATCATTCTCTCTATTTATCTCTCTAATTCAATCAACTTCTCGCACCAACAGAGACCGGGGTCCTGAGGTACTTAAAAAGTTAGAAATCTAAAAAAATTGAATACTTAGAGAAGACTACGTTGGTTCCGTTTCTGGAAACGCTTTCTTTGACGCTGACAGGGATGGTTCTTCTTGACTTGTGACAATCCCTTAAATCACTGAGAGGGTCTACTACTCGTTCGAATATTTGATGTTTTGTTTTCGGTTTGGGATGCACCGAATACAAGTCCTTTGAGAAGTCTGGGTCGATCGTTTTTAATGGAGGAATCAGTCTTTTCTCGACGTTCGACGTCTATGATGGTGATGCCTGTAGACTCGAGTTCGGCGAAGATGCTATTAGCAGTGTACTGTCTATGAATGTACAAGATAGCTTTGGTCCTCGGTGTTTCATTTCACTCAATGTGGCAGAGAGTTGCTCCACTGGACTAGGACAGTCGTTATTAGGCTGATAGGCGTTAGGGATATTGCTGATTATGTCGTGCCATACAATCAACTCACTGCAATAATTTTTGCAGTTCGTCGATTCTTACAGATCTTTTTAATAAGTTTATCACAACAATTGTTTATCGCAAAAACCCAATGGTGAGATGCTGTCAAGATTCTTTAAGGGGTTGCTAATTTGGCCTGATTTATGAATACCCAAATCCGTTTAGTTTACAAGATACTACAATTTTTGTGATTTCTCCAAAGTATTTTCAGAACTTTAAATTGGAAGTTCCTAGCTCTATAGTGAAGCTCTGTCACGCAACTCTCAGGGGTTATAAATCTTGCTTCCAAATATGACTGCTCAAATCTTTGACTTCGAGATATGACGTTTTTTATGATTTTTTCAAAAATATTTCCGAAAATCGTAAATTTGAAAATCGCAACCCTGTAGTTGGGATTGGTAAAGGTAATCTCAGGAGTTGCAGATCTTGTATCCAAACGGGACTGCTCAAAAGCTTTTAGTTTCCGAGATGTTGCGGTTTTTCATGTTTTCCTATAAGTTTTTCAAAGAAGTAAAAATAAAAAACTTCACAAATTTTGAAGATCCTATATTCATAGCGAGGCGATGTCAGTGTACTCTCAGGGATTACGAAACTTGTCTCCAAATATGACTGATTAAGTGTATGCAGTTTTTGAGATACGACGTGTTCATAAATTTTCCCAAAATTTTCAGATAATTTATGATTTAAAACAGTTCAAAAAAGTTGATTTAAAACAAATGCTTTTAGTTTCCATGATGTGACGTGTTTTATCCTTTTTGTTTGTCAGTGTACTCTCAGTCGTTTCAAATCTTGCTTCCGAAATTTATTGCTCAAATCTTTTTATTTTCTGAGATATGATGTTTTTCTTGATTTTTTTCGGGCAACGAAAGTTTAAAAAACACCAAATTTGAATTTACCAACCCTGTAATTGGGTTTTGTCAGAGTACACTTGAATGTTGCATATCTTGTTTCCAATATATGATGTTTTTCATGAATTGTCAAAAATTTCGAAGCAGTGGAGGTGCGCTACACGCTTACACGCTAGTTGCAATTGTACAATTATTTTAAAGCACGAATCATCACTCTTGGTTAACAAATTTTCAGATATAACTGAATTTCCATGTTTCGCGGCAGCGAAGTTTACCGAAGATCAAATATGCATATTCTACAGTACTAAAAAATCTTTTAAGCAAATTTGTTGTCTGAAGTTAAAAAAAAACTTACTCTCTTTGAGAAATGTGCCGGTATTTCTAAAAGATGCGTTTGATAAAATTATTTGCAATTTATTGGTAGTGTGCAATCATTTAATTGCAATGAAAAAGATCAATTAATTGTAGTTCATTACAATGAAAATTAATTTTTGGCCTGCTTTGGTTGCAACTGGGTACTAGACTTTTGCACGTTAAAATGTTACTCGAGTTTTATTGTCTTATTACACTTGCGAGCGCAACTGTCTTGTTATCTGGAACCATAAACAACTTTTCTTACAAATCTTACTTGGTTTTCTGACTTGCTTTATTATAAAACCTTAACAAATTCCAGGTTCATTCCAACTTATTTGCTATTGAAAGTTTTTGGGCTATTTTAGTCTATTGTATTTTAGGCATAAACCTGATAAGACTAAGTTTCACGGTTAAACTCAGGCCAGTACTTAATTTTTAGTGAACTGAACATTTTCTATTCGACATAAATTTTTGTCGGACTCTGTTCTTCTGCAGATTTTTGTTCAGCTTAGTTGCCAAAGCATGGAAATTGCGTATAAGCATTTTAAAACTAAAATTGAAAGTCTTCCCTAAGAGTAATGAACATAGTGAGTACTCTTTTATAGGTCTTGCTGATTTTTGTTTTTTTTTTTTCAGGAAAATTTTGTTCACGCTAAATTTTGATTTTTTTCCGGTTTGACTTGTCATATCTTTTTAAGTTCAGTGCATTTCTATTGTTAAAACGAAGGCAAACTCCACTATCGAACAGCAAAATTGTAAAGGTCACGAAAAGCGTGATCGACTTCTAATTTCGAAAATGGAAATAAATTATCAGGTTTCCCAGCGAAATAAAAGTTTTTCTTATTGATCCAGTTTTCTCCAATTGGGTTAATTTTAACGAAAAAGTATCCATCATAAATTGTTCTACAAAATCAAAGAGTTTTTTTTTCAGGAAAAAGTCTAAAAATTTGTTCACGCTCACTTTTGATTTTTTGCGGTTTGACTTTGATTTCTTTTTAAGCTCAGTGCATTTCCATTGTTAAAAGGAATGCAAACTCCACTATCGAACAGCGAAAGTGTAACGCTTTCTAATTTCGAAACTGGAAACTAATCATCAGATTCCCCAGCGGAATAAAAGTTTTGCATTTTGATCCAGTTTTCTCAAATTGGGTTAGTTTTAAAAAAAGTTTTCATCATAAATTGTTCTACTAATTCAAAGAGCTTTAAGGCCATCTGTTTTTTCTTCGAAATTAAAAAGTTGGAGGTTTTTGAAAAAAAAAACAAGTTAATTTTTTTTTCAGTTTCCTTGCGTTCATTATTTTTTCCAACTGTCAGTTGGCTATGTTCTAAAATTGAAAGTCCTCTAAGTAGTTTTGCCAATTTATCTAATTTTTTATAGTTTGGAGTTTTCATTATTTAAAAAAAAGCGCCTTCTCTTGAAGTTTTTGAATTTTTTTTGATTCTCTCTGAGTGCAATAAATGCCAGTACAAGGCTTAAGAAACGTTCCGATTTTCCTCTTCCCTTAATTGTTTCTTTGGCATCAGAAGGTTTAAGGAATCGCTTGATCGTGCCTTTTTTGTAATATTTAATTTTTTTTAGAAAACATGTGTTTTTTTGCGCAAGTGGTGCGAAACTTCGTCTCTGCGTTGAACGTACATATGACATAATTGACTTGTCAGTAAATAAGATGGTGGTCTTGGTACATCGAAATTTCAAACGAACGATTTTTTCAAAAAATCGCACCTAATGACCAATTTTTTTAAAATCTCGGACAGGTCTTACCTGCGTTGTTTTTTGGCCTTTGCTGTTTGCTTAAGTTGTTATAGAGGTTATTTTTCTACCTCAAAAGAAATATAATATAGCAGAAAGCGTTGATTTATTTCAGTGACCACAAACATTGGTGTGTATAGAAATGTTTATGTTGACCTGCTTTCATTTGAGTTTGTGGAAAACAAAAATCATTGATCAAATATTGTTATCACTCATGTCTAGTAGTCTTTATGCAGTAGAAGTTTTTTTGTTCCGTAAAATTTAAGCACATAGTTTCTCTTCCTGGATTCTCATCTTTTAAATTCATGGCGAAGTCAAAAGCAAAAATTTATTGATAATTTATCTAAAATGTTTATTTGTTTTGATTTATATAATATCTGCTTCATTAGCCGATAATGTAACTGGGCGAAATGGGCTTCCCAACATTTTGCATTAATATCGGGTTGTAGAGTTGTATACCGATAGCCGATTTTTAGCGTTGCCGATTTTGCCAATTGTATGGAAGCTGCCGGCATAGTTGGGTTCCTGGGATCCAAAACTCATCTCGAGTTTCAAGGGAAAAAGATCATCTCGGTCTCTCTGCATAAACCCGAAGGTCACAAGAGTGCAATTCATCATGACCAAAAAACGAACGGATTCCACTCGGTAAATGCATGCTAAGATGATGTTCATAAATATGGCGGGTAGCTGCAGAAAACAGTTTTAAGTGAATTGCGAATATCTGAATTGATCTAAATTTGCTATCAGATAAATGTATGTTGCTTTGCAATAAGCAAGGGTATTGCAATCGGGTACTAGACTTTTACCCTCGTGTTCACTGGACTCATCTCCTGGAAGTTCATAATGAATTCAAATTTCTTGGTGGCTTATTTTTACTCAGTCTGTAGGTTACGAATAAGCTTGGGTCGGCAAAGGTGGAGTCGAGTCTGACCAGGACCTTTTTTTCAATCGGGAAATATTCTGTATCATATAATTGTCAGTCTAATATTTGTCTGCTCATGTTTTGTCGGTTTAGTTGCCAAATCTAAGAATCGTATATTTTCGCTGTACACAGTTTTCATTTTAGTTGCTTATAGTGTTTTAGCATTTTAATTATCTGGCCGAATCGAATTTTGCTTTTTATATATTTGTAATTTTGCCAATTCGATTTGTTAAAATTTCGTTTTTTTTAAAGCTTTTTTCGGCTTATAATGATTCGGCTTATTTTTATTGGCTTTTTTATTGGACTCTTTTTGCGTCGTTTGATCACTGAAAAAAGTGCGTCTGTATGCAGGGGCGGATCTAGGATTTTCTCGAGAGGGGGGCGGATTTTCAAAAAATTTTCCAAAATTTTGACCTTTTTTTTTTAGGTCGACCAAATTGATTTTTCGAGCTCTCCCAAAGCACTGTTTTGCCCCTATTTTGCAAAATTTTCTGCGCCACAGGCAAATTTTTGAAAAAACAGTCAAAAAAGTCGTTTTTGGACCTTTTTTTGAAATTTCGACCAAAAAATCGTGTTTTTTCGGCGCGAGCTCCCCCCATAAAATTAGTATATACTGGCGCCAAAGGGGCCTTTAGAAAAATTTTAGGGTCGTTCGGCCAAAATGGATTTCTGAAAAAGTATCAAAGGGGGGACCTTTTGGGTCGGCAGGGGGTCGCAACCCTGAGTGGGGGAGGTGCGTCCGTCGTTCTCTTCATAAATCCACCCCTTCCTAAAAGCATTCATAAATGAAAATATTCTCTATGAATTTCTAAGGGCTGTTTCTGTCGCTCTTCCCCATATCTATTTGGAAACGGCCTTGTAGTATAGCGCAAGCTTCGCTCAGGTAATCATAAGTTTAATGCCGTCTATTATTCGACTTGAGTGGATTTTCATTCGCATGCCTTGCTGATCTTCGGTCACGGTTGGAGGGGTCCCAGTGTCATTGACCTCAAGGTGGGACCGGCATCAAAAAAATGTATGACGTCCCCCTTCCCCCTCGGTTGGTCCTGCATTGAGTAAGACCGGGGAAATTTTAACACAAAGGCGAAGCTTTGCTTCGCAAACACTACCGAAAATACGACAAAAAGCAGCTCTATTAAGTGTAATAAGAAAAATAACTTGGTAAGTTTTGTTCCGACGCTAATTTTGCTTTCTATTGTCCGGGCATGTTTTGTTTCAGAACTATCTCTCTTCATTCAGATAGACCTAATTGCATTTATAGCTATAAAACATGACATTTTTTGCTATGGTTTTTTCGGTTTTGTGCTTGTCGATTAAGCTCTCGGTTTAGTTTCCGAATTGCGTATACCACCTTGCCTTCAGTACGTATAAGGCTTTCGTGGATACTGTTTAGTCAGTATATATTTTTTTCAATAAAATTTTCAATAAATTTAAACATAAAAAAAAAAACGTTTTTGTTTTTCTAGTTATTTCTTCAACGGTAACAACAAGTCCTCTTTGATAGTTCTTGAGCGTCTTGCCGGTTTGGATCCGATACTTGTTTTTATCGCAAGTGGTTTGAAGCTCTGTTTTGCTTCTGCGTTAGATTTTGTGCCTTTCGATGCATTGTTTAGTGTCGCTTCAGCCTGCGCAAAGGGATATGATTTAGTCTTAATGGACAACACTAAAATAGGAAAAAGTGCATTAAAGTTGGGGTAAACACTAAGTTATCCTTAGGTGTTTTTTGGAAGCCATATAGCTTACTTTGGACCTTATGAACAATCTCTCCCCTCCCCCAAGAAGACCAATTACACAATATTTCCCCTAAAGTTATGGCAAGTTCATGCAGTAAGGCCAACATGTATTTTGCTCAAACTTGATTGGCCGAAAAAGATTAATTTTAACCACGTGGACAATTACTAAATTAATTAAGAGGGGACATTGTTCACTTAGCACCATTTTACCAATCATTTGATTATTGAACAGGAACAGAGGTCGAATGGGTTTGATAGAAACAGTCCAAGAGGCAGTGTTAGTCAGCCGGAGACAGAAGTCCAGTGTCAACAGAGTATTGAGAAGTTTAAATTGTGTGTTTACAATGTGCCAGTTGAAGCAGACAGGGTATGTTTAAATTTACAGAATTTACAATTAAAGGCGCGTGGCTTGAAACGTTTCAAAAGTTTTTTCGGCTTCCTGCAATTATTGACTTTTTAAGAGTAATGAACGTAGTGAGTACTCTTTTATAGGTCTTGCTGATTTTTGTTTTTTTTTCAGGAAAATTTTGTTCATTTGTGATTGGTTTGACTTGTGATTTCTTTTTAATTTCAGTGCATTTCTATTGTTAAAACGAAGGCAAACTCGACTTTCGAACAGCAAAATTGTAAAGGTTACGAAAAGCGTGATCGACTTCTAATTTCGAAAATGGAAATAAATTATCAGATTTCCCAGCGAAATAAAAGTTATACTTATTGATCCAGTTTTCTCAAATTGGGTTAATTTTAAAAAAAAAGTATCGGTCATAAATTGTTCTACAAAATCAAAGAGCTTTGAGGACATCTGTTTTTTTCTTCGAAATTCAAAAGTTGAAGATTTTGAAAAAATAAGTCGTTTTTTTTTTAAGTTTCCTTGCGTTCATTACTCTTTTCCAACTGTCAGTTGGCTTTGTTTCCAACTGCCTGCTGACTGGTTTTCTTTCACGTTGAGCGAGTATACTAAGTAGCAATATCCTCAATGAATGAGATATCTCCATCCTAGTTAACCTGTCTTCTGCTTGCAGGCACATTTCCGCAATTTCTTAAAAGAACAGACCGGGACTGAACCTATAGAGCTGTTTTTCGCATTGAGAAGCAAGAACCCCAACAGCAGTATAAAGAACTCGTGAGTACTGTTTCATTTTTGTTCAGCATATGCTGTTTGTTCCGACCATTGAAAATGGGAGGAACTTTGTATTCGCGTGTGTTTTAGTTCTTTCTTTTCTCGCAAAACCAGGTACCACAATTCACCATGGGACTGGGTTGAGCGATACATCATAATGAAGCCCTTTAGTCGTGATTCGAACCACATTAAAAAATTCTCAACATTTTTTTCTTGTCGAGAAAAACCGGTTTGAAATTTTAAGTTTTTTTTTCGTCTAATTTCGAACGATTAAGCAATCGAGTAACTTTGGTATTTATGAAAATTAGCAATTTCGGCTAAAAAGATTTGATTTTAATGAATAGAAAACTAGTTTCGGCACCCTCATTCAGCTCTTCTCTGGCAAAAAAAAATCAAAAATGTTAAGAATATGTAGTGCAAAAAATTTATGAAAATTTTTTTTCTTGTTTTTTTTTTGTTCTTGCGATAAGGAAGGGTATTACAATCGTGTACTAGGTTTTTTTCCGTAAACAACTTTGTCCACAGGGTGACTGAAATTTGTTCATCTCCAAATGTATCTCTATTTTTATTCTACTCAAGATGCACGTCTAACAGCTCTAATTCAAAAGCTTGATTCAATGTTTTACAGCTGAAGATTTTTAGATGAGATTTTTTGTCGACTTCATTAATTTCGACTAATTTTTTGTCGGCTTACTTGCTGGTTAATTAAGTCTGTATTTTTTGGTAGATTTTTGATACTTTCTTCTTCATTTTCATGAGGGTACGATTATTTGATACTTTTTTATGAGGTTTTCTGGTTTTTATAGGCGCCTAAATGTTCTCTTAAAAAAATTGGATTTTTCATGCTATAATTTCATTCTGCAAATAAGTTTTTTCGGATGCATGGCTTCTGATTATTTAGTTTCTAAAAGTGCATCAAACTAGTTTTAGTTTTAATTAGTTATGTGTGTCTTAGGGTAAAGCAAGTTTATTTGAAATCAATTCACGTTGATGGTTTAATGTGATGTTTCAATTTTATGTGATGATAAATTTTTAGATTTTTTTGCAAATATGACTAGACTGTTTTCTGAAATTTTGAAAATCTTTTCATGTTTTTATTTCCATTTTCGGCGTTTTTTCTAATGTTTTTTTTGTGTTCTAGCTGTTTTACCGTTGCGTAAAAACTTCATAACTGATAATTCATGATGTAATTGAGTGGTTACCTGTTTTTCATAGGTTTTCAGAGTTTTTTTCAGATTTTCTACAAGTTATTTTTTGTGGTAATTTGTAATTTTTCTTTTCATGTGTTTACACCTGCGAAGCAAAGTGTATTTGTACGAAATTTATTGTTTTCCAGCCTAAGTCGCAAATAAAAGCGCTACTTTTGGTGCCACTTTTGAATCGGTAGGCTACGGTAGCAGTATAATGTCATATGTGCTTTGACATTTGATAAGTAATAATTTATTACAGTTGATGCCTTTTTAATACATCGAATAAATAGAAAAAAGTTTTTTGTTTCAAACAGGAGTGAAATGATAAAAAGCTCGTGACAGTGAACATAGGGAAGTTTCTTTTATAGGTCTTGCTGATTTTTTTTGTTTTTTTTTCAGGAAAAACTCTTAAAATATTGATGTACTTAAAGTATAATGCACTTTTTGAGTTCAATTGAAATTCATCTGCTGAAAGTGACGTAAATAGCACTCTCCAAATACGAACGTGAAAATGGGCCAAAAAACGTGAACGATTTCTAGTTTCGAAAATGAAATTTAATTTTTAAGATTTCCCAGCGGAATTAAAACTTTACCTATTGAATTAGTTTTCTCAAGTTGGGTTCATGTTATCATAAAGCGCCAATCATAAATTGTTCTAGAAATTGAAAGAGCTCAAAAGGTATCGAAAGTTGAGATTTTTTCAAGAAAGTCAGTTTTTTAATGTTCACTTGCGTTCATTAATCTTTTCCAATCTTCGATTGGCTATGTTTGTGTATCGCAAGTGGTGCGAAGTTCAGCTTCGCTTCTGTGTTTTTATTTTATTTTTTGAAGACAATTGGAGCCTAATTCCTTAAATTTTTAGGCGTTTGTATAGTTGTATCATCAAACGACGTATAAAAAAGACACTATCTTGAAAAAAGACACTAACTTGAAGAAAAAATTCTTTTCTGCGAATTTGTCGGGTCATTATGTGCTACCTGCACAGTAACGGCTATAATTATTTTCAAAGGAGGTTATTCTTTTCAAGGCAGAAAAATTGTATATGTTTAACCACAAAATTGGTCCTTTTTAACGGTTTATCTTTAATTCAAGTTCAACCGTCTGCGCAGAGGTAACGAACATGCAGAGACAACCTTATTGTCAGGGTACTCTCAGGGGTTACGAATCTTGCTTCAAATTTGATCGCACAAGTCCTTGTAGTTTTCGAGGTATGAAGTTTTTTATTTTTTTTTTTATTTTCGGAAAATTGGGATTTAAAAAGTGAAATTCCCTAGTACTCCGAGGGATGCAAATCTTTCGTCCAAATTTGTTTGCTCAAATGCTTTCAGTCTCCGAGATGTGATGTTTTTTTTATGATATTTTCAAAAATTTGGAGAAAACTTAGATTTACAAAATTTGCAAGTAACAATCCTATAATTGAGTGCTGTGTGAGTGTACTTTCAGGGGTTGCGATTCTTTGCTCCAAATGTGAGTGCTGAAATCATTTCAGTTCCCAATACATGAAGTTTTTTTCAAAAAACATTTACAGAACCTTTAATTCCCAAGCCTATTATGGAATGATTTCAAGCTAATCTTGGAGGTTGCAATTTTTTTGTCCAAGTTTGACTGCTCAAGTCATCTTAGTTTACGAGATATGCCATTTTTTGATTTTTCAAAACGTTTCAATGGTTTGAAATTTTCAAAACTATGGTGTGCTATCATGGTACTCTCATGAAGTTTATATCTCGATTCCAAACATGACTGCTCAACGCATTTCATTTTCCTATATATGATGTTTTTTATTTTCAGATATGACATTTTTTGTTTATTCAAACATTAAGTGTTACAATTCAGAAAAAAGTTCAAAATTTGAAATCGTCGAAACATGGTGGGGTGAAGTCAGATTACCAGCAGTTGCAGATATCGCCTTCATCCTAATATTGCCAAAGTTGCTTATGATTTCGAAATTGACCTTTTATGGTATTCCAAAATTTTCATTGAACTAAGAAAATGTTTGTTTTTAATTTAAGTACACTGGATCTATCTATTGATGGCAGCAAATGGTATGAACACGAAATGTACGAAGATCTGAAACCCAGTGGTTTTGGAGATTTGACCATTTTAATTTAAAAAGAACCTTCAAATTGAAATTTATTTATCGTTTAATGTTTGAAATCAAAAATGTTGTTGGTTACCCCCGTCTATTGTTATGGTTGCTTTCTTTTCGGATGTATTTTTATATAGGCACGTTTATTGACCCTTGCGATAAGCAAGGGTGTTGCAATCGGGTACTAGATTTTTTTTTCGCTTTACGAAGTTTGTCCACAGGATGATCTCCATTTTTGAGCAGGATGCACATTTAACACCTCGAGTTACTGTGTCTAAAGTTCATGCGTTACTGGATCTACTGGTAAAAAAATTTCAATTGATAAATTGTTTTTTTTTGTAGGTTTAATAGGTTTCGGCTTATTTACCGGGTGTTTTTTGAAAGAAAATTCCTTCTAATTGATCGTTAAGTTAAATTCGAAGAACTTAACATGCTCAAAGGTTATTCATGCATGTTTTTAACACGTTTTCTTAAAACCAGCTAAAATTTTGATTTTGGAAAGAAAATAAAGCGATATTTTGTTTGATTTTTTATATAGTTTCAGTTGTTTTTTCGAATGCATAGTTTCTGAATTTTTTGTTCTGGTTTTGTTCTGATAGTGTGTGCAGTTAGTTTGACCCAACTTTGTGACAAATTTTTATTCTGAGCATTTTCTTTTGAAATACATTCAAGGTGTTGGCACAGTTAATTTTTTAGATGTCTATACTTTTTCTAATTTAGTCAAAATAAAATTTCTATAATGAATTTCCGGAAAACTTGGTTTGCAAATTTTGACTTTTTGTCTTGAATAATGAGGTATTAGGCGTGTGTTGCACGATATTCAGGGATGTGGTTGTTTCTGGTAATAGGAATCTTTTGAAAGTTATGAAATTTCACTAACTTCAATTTTAATTGTTCTCGTTTTGCTGTGATCAAGCTACCTTACCGTTTCGTATTAGCTTCGTATTGGTTTTATTGGGTTATTTTGATAGATTTTCAGAGTTTCAATATATTTTTTTGCAAATTCTATGTTATATTGTCTGAAATTTTTGTAATCAAGTGTTTTGAAATTTCAATGTTTAATTTTTTTGTTCATGATCATTGTTTTTAAGAAAGCAATCAAAAGTTCTCTTGGTGAATTTTCGGATCATGATTTTTGGACCGAAACCTTTCTTTTTTTCGTATTCTTTCCGTCTAATAGTTATCAGAAAAAGATGAGTAGACTTTGTGCAGAATGATTGCTTTATGTTTTGGCATTTCAGTTCTATAAAAATTACACGAAATTTCAAATAATTTTTTACAAGAGATTTCCAATTAATTCATTTAATTGTTTCCCATTTTGTTCGAGCCAGTTCTTTCGAACTTCGGCATGCAGTTTGGTATCGCAAGTGGTGCGCAGCTCTGCTTCGCCTCTGTGTAATATGTTTGAATCACTGGAATTGTGTTGCACGCTAGTAAACTTTAATAAAGAAAAAACGTGTTTTAGATTGAATTGATTTGTAAATGAACGCAAACAATGCTTATAGTATGATTGATTAATTAATTAAAATTCTCGGATGTCCGTTAGGGTTATAGTTGATCATCAACAATTTTTTTTGCCATGTTTGGATTAGATTTGATTTTCGGCTTAATGAGATTTTTAAATTTCTATAAACAGCCGGCATCACGTCAGCTTTCATCAGTCCTTTCTCCGAATTCTTTTCCTAGTTGATAATATATCTCATTCGAACTTAAAATATGACTAAAAGTAGATGTTTTAACGGTCATTCATTGATTTCATCTGTCAGTAACAAAATTTAACACGGTGGTTCAAATAATTGCCGAAACAAAAAAAATGGAGACTTGACCCACATATTTCAAATTTCCCTTTTTCATCTTGGTTTTACGTGCTATTCGATGAAAAAAATTGAAGAATAAATGTAGTCAGGATAGTATTTTTATTCGCCACACGAAATTTCATTGCATTATTACAACGTTAAGTTAGTTTTTAAGAGTAATGAACGTAGTGAAGGCTCTCATATAGGTCTTCAGATTTTTTTGCTTTTTTCCCGATTGAAGCACTTAGGTATGGTATTATGTACTTTTTGAGTTCAATTGAAATTCATCTGCTGAAAGTGACGTAAATAGCACTCTCCAAATACGTGTGACGTGGAAATGGCACAAAAAAACATGGACGATTTCTAGTTTCGAAAATGGAATTTAATTTATAAGAGTGATGAACGTAGTGAAGACCCTTAAATAGGTCTTGCTGATTTTTTTTTGGTTTTTTTTTTCAGGAAAAGTCTTAAAAGTCTCTTATAACTATAAATGTGTATTCATTTTTATTGATGAATTTATGAATGAACTTAGGTGTATATGCACTTTTTGAGTTCAATTGAAATTCATGTGCTGAAAGTGTTCTAGAAATTCAAAGAGCTTAAAGTGCATCTATTTTTTCGTTGAAATTTGAAAGTTCATTTCTCTTTTCCAATCTTCGATTGGCTATGTTTCAAAATTGATTTTAAATTTGGACAGTTTCTTAATGGATTGCATTTTTGAAAAAGTAACTGAACGTTGCCCGAATGTGTAGACGTACACTCATTTTTTTCGCTGAAATGAAAATTGTGACTCTTTTGACCCCGTGGTTGCATTTGATTTAAGCTTATTTATAGACTTGGAGATTTGTTGATTCACATCTTTATTTTAGCGCGACAATGTTATGGTAATTTTTAAAGAGTCGATGAACGTAGCTCAGACTCCAAATAGGCCATGACTTTTTCTCAGGAAAAGTTATAAATTTGTTCAAGCTCTAATTTACTTTTTCGCGGTTTGACTTCTGATTTCTTTTTAAGTTCAGTTCGTTTTTTTTTCTGTTAAAAAGAAGGGAAATATCACTATCGAACAGCTAAAGGGCAGTGGTCACGAAAAGTTTGGTTGACCTGGAGTGGAATTTAATTTTTAAGTGGAATTTAGTTTTTAGTACTTCCATCGAAATAAAAATTTTCTTGATCCAGTTTTCTCAAATTGGGCTCTTCTCATCAAAAAAGCGTCAGCATTAATTGTTCAAGAAATTCAAAGAGCTTTGAGTTCATCTATTTTTTCCTTTTTGTTTCAAAAAACAATTCAGTATATTCTGTTTACTTGCGTTCATTGACACTTTTCCAGCTGTCTGTTGGCTATGTTTTGAAAAAAGCACCTGCCACAAAACATTCTGTTACTTTGATCGCTTTTGTATAATTACCCCTCGAAACATTGCGCTGGCGACTCGAAAGCCTCAAAATACGTGATCAGTTGTTATGGCGCTAGATAACAAACTTTCCGCTGCTACGATTTGGCGCTTCAAATGTGATCCTTGCTGTCGGCTATGTTGGTTCATCGTCCTAATAAGTCATGGCATTGCCAGCTTAATCACATTGGATAAAAAAAACTGTTTTTTAAGCTATATTTTCCTAAAAAGGTTTATCAATTGTACGGGATATCAATTGGGCGAAGGTTGTGTTACATTACATGGCCATTTCGTTTCAAATCTACAGGTTGGTTGCTGATTATAATTATTTTTGTTGAATAACGTGAAGGTTAATTCTGGTTGAGTTTATTTTTGCATTGTTTTCCAGGAAAAAATCTTAAAATTTGTTCCCGCGAAAATATGTTTTATTTTGAAAATTATACACAGAATTTTAAAAACAAAACATATACAACCCAACCAAAATTAACCTTCACGTTATTCAACAACAATGATTATAATCAGCAACCAACCTGTAGCATTGAAACGAAATGGCCACGTAATATAACACAAACCGTAATATAACGTAAACAAAATTAATTTCTAATGAAAATAAAATTACGCTTTCCAATGAGAGTGCAAATGGCGAAAAAATATATCCAAACTGGATTTTGATTGGCGGGTTATTTGTTATCTGAGGTTTGAAGCTGCATGTGACGAAGGCAAATTTGATTTTTGAATTTTGCCAGATAAAATGGTGCAATTTGTTTTGACTCAAAGTTTTAACCCTAATACGGGAACATTTTTGGTTCCGTTTTTTTTACTAGTAATGAACGTAGTGAAGATTTATATAGGTGTTGCTGATTTTTTGTTTGTTTTTTTTTAGTAAGAAGTCTTAAAATATTGATGCACTTAGGTATAATGCTCTTTTTGAGTTCAATTGAAGTTCATCTGCTGAAAGTGACGTAAATAGCACTCTCCAAATGCGAACGTGGAAATGGCGCGAAAAACGAACGATTTCTAGCTTAGAAAGTGGACTTTAATTTTTAGATTTCCCAGCGGAAGAAAAACTTTACTTATTGATCCAGTTTTCTCAAGTTGGGTTCATGTTATCAAAAAAGCGCCAATCATAAATTGTTCTAGAAATTCAAAGAGCTCAAAGGGCATCTACTATTTTTTTTTTTGAATTTCGAAAGTTGAAATTTTTTTAAGAGAGTCAGTGTTTTTTTTATATTTACATGCGTTCATTACTCTCTTTACCAATCTTCGATTGGCTATGTTTTGAGCAGAAGTTATGCAAAAAGCGCTGATTAAATTTTCTAAAAAAGGATAATTTGCAAATTGTTAACTAAGAGTCGATGAACGTAGTGTAGACTCTTGCATAGGTCGTGATGATTTCTTTTCGGCCAACTCTTAGATTTTGTTGAGGCTCAAGCTTAATTTTTCGTGGTTTGACTTATGTCAGATTCCCCATCGAAATTAAAATTTAACTTATTGCTCCAGTTTTCTCAAATTGGGTTAGTTTTATCAAAATAAAAGCTAGTCATAAGTTTTTCGAGATACTAAAAGAGCTTCAAGGCCGTATATTTTTTCGAAAATCGGAACTAAAAGAGTTTTCAAAAAAAAAACATCCATTTTATTTTGCTTACATGCGTTCATTTACTCTTTTCCTACTGTCTGCTGGCTATGTTTACACATTTGACAACACCGGATAACTCGTAAATAGACAACTGGCAAAATCTTATTTAAGACTGTTTTTCCTAAATTCTTCAGCCTTATGTAGGTGTTAAAACTGAGCAACAGCTTTAGCCTACGTTTTTGTTGCAGTTGCGACGAGCAAGCGTTATCATATCACATCAAAGGATGATCTAGATTTTTCTCGAGGGAGAGAAGGAAGGTTGATTTTTCAAAAAATATATATTTTTAAGCTCGACCAAATTGATTTTTAAAGACAAGCGCTATTTTGATCAAAATCTGCTCTGCAGGCAAATATCATAGAGAGTCTATTATAGAGAGTCCCAGAGCATTATTAAAGACCCCTATTTTGATCAAATTTTCTGCTCTGCAGGCAAACACTTTAGAGGGTCTAATTTGACCAAATTTCCAGCCCCGCAGCCAAAATTTTTGTTCGCTTGCAATGCTATGTTACTATGCTTGTATTGTCACAAGTTCCGTTCAAAAACGAAACTAAAATTTCCCATCTTTTGGGTTTAAATTTTGGGTCCGAGTTTCGCAAAACAAATAAAATCAAATTTTCTGGCAAAAAACGGTTCTTGTCGCTTGAGAACAATTCCTTCAAAGTTTCAGATTTTATTCATGTCCGGCTAATTCAAATAAGCCACTTAATATTAAATGATTGTTTTTAAACAGTGTATTTGAGACAGCGTCCTTTTCACCTGGTGTATTAAAAGCTAATTTATCATGTTTTAAAATAAATTTATACTGTAATCACTGTGGTCAGGATTTTATTTGCTATTTGCACAGCAATTGGATGGTTTTTATTTGTTTTTTTAAGTATTTTTTGCTTGAAAAGAGCATCTTCAAATGTTTTAGGTTTGTGACGTACGGCAATGACGAGGAAGCTCTACAAATGAAAACGTTAATGGACGAGGGAAAAGTGGAGTATTTGGGCAGCAAACTGAGTGCAAATTATGCGTTTGAAAAAGACCCGTTAGTTTTATTTCCATTATTTTCAAACACTTACTTTTGCTGATTTTCAAAGCAATGAAAAATGTTATCAATTAAATTGTTTCTAGCGTACTTATCAGGTAAAAGATTGCAGAAAATATGCTTTGCATACTATTAATGGCATGAGTTAATTGTATTTTGAAATTGGCTGTTGTCATTAACACAGTTAACCAGTAAAGTAAGAAATTAACTGGTTACAGAAAAAAATATTCAATTTTTATGCATTTGCACTGAATGTTGTGTTTTATGGCGGATTTAATTATTATTCGTTTGCAGGTCAAAGGCGCTTGCGGCTATCAAATTGAGGTTTGTTGGTAGAGGGCACCGATTGGTTTTCATGACAGTACATAAATGGCTGAAGTCATGTATAGTTTCTATAGCTCGTTTAGTTAAACCATTAAATTTCCTTGTGAAGTAAATTTGCCCTCACGAATACAAAATTGTAGTCGGCGCAAAAATCGGATTTTAGTTTCCAGGTTTTGTCAGAGTTTTTACGATTTTCAAACCACATGAAATAAAGTAACAATAAACTCAACTTTGATTGGACTCCGTTTATTTTACGTTATTTTAGACACGACCAATTTTCTTACTGCAAATTTTTGCCCAATTTATTTGCCTTTTCTTAGCATAAAAAAACAGCCGACAGACAGTTGGAAAAGAGTCACTGAACGCAAGGAAACAAAAAAAAACTTAAAAAAATAGATGGCCTGAAGGCTTTTTGAATTTCTAGAACAATATATGATTGACATTTTTTCGATAAATTTAAATCAATTTGAGAAAACTGGATTGTTAGGTAAAAATTTTATTCCGCTGGGGAATCTGAAAGTTAAACTAAGTTTCGAAACTAAAAATCAATCACGTTTTTCGCGCCATTTCAGCTTTCATAACTGGAGAGTGCATTTTGCATATCTTCTAGCAAATGAACTTTAATTAAACTCATAAAGAGCATATATACCTAAGGGCATTCACATATGCATTTATAAAAATGAACAAGAACTCAAGAACCTTATATCATTCACCCATTCACTGCCGAATCAATATTCCTATAAAACTAGCCTAATTTGCCCACAATGACAGAATAGGTAGTTTGCACAAAACGAAGTTGCACTATGCATACAAGCAAAACCGAGAAAGCTTATGAACCTCCACAAGCGTTAATAACTGCGCCACAAAGCAAGACTTAAGCCTGAATGATTTTCAATACAAAAACAGCCAACAGACAGTTGTAAAAGAGTCAATGAACGCAAGTAAATAGAAAAAACGGCCTTATTTTTTTGAAAATAAATCTTAAGTATCAAATTTCAAAAAAGGATGGCCTTAAAGCTCACCGTAGAGGTAAGGTAGAAGACCCGAAACAATTAGAGGGGTCGAACCTGGGCGGGTCGGATGCTTTTAATGAACTTTTTTGTATACTAATTAAAATGGGTCCGCTCTATAAATTGAGGCATGTTAGTTGGTAATTTTTTTTTCAAATTGACTGGTACTGCTAATGTGGCATAATTGGCTTGCGTCACTTAGAAATTATATAGACTCATAATTGGCGTGTGTCGCTTAAGAAATTTGTAGACTCAAAGTCTTACTCATTCAGTTTTTCACAGTAGCTTTATCGATCATATTTTCTGCGTTTTTAAGCTAGTACGTCCTTATTTGTGCAGAAAAAAGCTATAGCCTTCGGAAAAGTCATGTTTGTTTATTTTTGGGACCGTTTTTTGGAAACTTTTTGACTTTACAGAAAAACTACCCTGCCAAATCAGATCAACAGTTCAGTCGAAGAAACAGGTGGCGAGAATTTTCATGCAGAGTGTTCATTTTTGTCGATTTACCGGCTTTCTGTTTTGTATCACAAGGAATGCGAAGCTCAGCTCCGCCTCTTTGTCCAATTTTTTTCAGGCTTTTTTCTTTTTTGGGCTAATTTGGCTGCTTGTTTGGCAAAGTTTATCTCTGCCTTGGTATCAAAAAGCTTGAAAGATCCTTTAAAATAAAAAAAAATAGATTGAATAATTTTACTTCCATCCTTGTTGTTATAAAGCGTCAATCATATTTATAGACATTCAAAATGATGAATTATTCTTCCAAAAATCTTAAAGTTTTTTTTCTGATTTTCCTGAGGCTTTTCCAACATTGGCCTTGTTTTTAATTTCCAATGGAAAACTGAGTCGTTTTTGACTTATTTGTGATCAATAGCATTTTAAAGAATTAATGAATGCAGTGAAGACTATTGTATAGGTCTTGATGATATTTGTAGTTTTTTCAGGAAAAAAGGGTTGTAAAATTTTCACGCTTAATTTGATTTTTCGCGGTTTGATATTTGATTTTTTTTTTAAAGTTTAGTCAGTTTATTTCCATTGTTAAAAGGAAGGCAAACTCCTCTATCGAACAGCAAAATGTTATAAGAATCTTATTAAGAGTCGGTGAATGTAGTTCAGACTCTTATATAGGTCGTGATCATTCTTTTCAGGAGAATTATAAAATTTGTTCAGGCTCAAGTTTAATTTCTCGCGATTTGATTTTTGATTTGCTTAGTTCTGTTCATTTGCTTGAAGGGAAGGCAAGCTCCACTATTGAACAGCAAAACTGTAAGAGTCACGAAAAACTTGATCGATTTCTTATTTTAAACGTGGATTTAAATTTTCAAATTTCCCAGCGGAAGAAGATCATTTTCTATTGATCCAGCTTTCTCATAGTCATAGTTATTTATCAAAAAGTGTCAGCCATAAATAGTTCTTGAAATTACAAGAGCTTAAAAGTCACATTTTTTTTTGCTTCAAAAGTTGAGGCTTTAAAAAAAGAGTCAGTTTTTTTGTTTCATTGCGTTCATTGACTTTTTTCTAACTCTTCTGGCTACGTTTTCCACTGTCTTTTGATATGTTGTTTTAAAAAAATTTTGAATACTTCGATTTTTTTTAATTATGGTTGTATCTCAACTTCATTTATCAAATTGAGCTGTCCCAGAAATTTACTGAAACTAGGTGAAAAAAGGTTTGTGCTTTTGTTTTCTAAAGTGGTTTCATTTAAGGTTTCCACGTGGAATGCTTACAGCCGTGAAGCTTATGAGTAGCTTTGTTAAATGGCGAATTCTCCTCGTTCTGAGCTGAAATTTAAATTTTTGGATCAAGAATTCAATGGGTACAGTGAGAGGTTCGATTTTGCGGAGGCTGATCAAAAGAATTGGATTTTGTAATTGCAAGACCCTACTAAGCGTCAATCAACGAAGTGAAAAAGTCAAATTGTATTTTTCTGGGTTTAATTTTTTTTAAATTCGATTTTATCTGAAGTTTATTTTGCTATATGCAAGGAAAAAAATGTTCTCACGTGACGAAAATATGAATGAGGTAGTTCCAAAAATGGACAATCAGAATGCCTGTGGTTTTCTTATGTTGTGTTACTTTTGTGAAAAATTGTAAATCGTAGTTTGTCGAAGATCAAAGGTTTTATTATGATATCTATTTTTCGAATTTCAAATCATTTTTTTCGGTTTTCTTGACTTCAATGTCTTTTTTTCCAACTTGCCGTAGTTCAGACCATTTTATAGGTCGCGATGATTTTTTTTTTTCAGGAAAAGTCAGACTTAGCATTACTTTTTTGCGGTTTGACTTATGATTTCTTTCTCAAGTTCAGTTCCATTTCATAGTTAAAAGAAAGGCGAATTCCACTATCGAACAGCGAAAGTGTTGAGGTCACAGAAAATGTGATCGACTTCTGGTTTCGAAAATGGAATTTAATCATCGGATTTCCTACCTATGAAGACAGTGTTCATAAATTGGGTTAATTTTATCAAATAAGTGTCAATCATTAGTTTTTCTAAAAATTCGAAGAGCTTTAAGGCCATCCTTTTTTTGAAATGCGATACTTAAGATTTATTTTCAAAGAATTAAGGCCGTTTTTTCTATTTACTTGCGTTCATTGACTCTTTTACAACTGTCTGTGGCTATGTTTTTGAATTGAAAATCATTCATGCTCAAGTCTTGCTTTGTGGCGCAGTTATTAACGCTTGTGGAGTTTAATAAGTTTTCTCGGTTCCAGTTTACAGTTCTTTTTGCTTGTGTATGCATAGTGCAGCTTTGTTTTCTGCAATTTACCCATTCTGTAATTGGACAATTTAGGTTAGTTTTATTACGCTTGCGATTAGCAAGCGTTATCAAACTGGAATATAGACTTTTTTGGGCTAACAACTTGTTTAGCAGAACCACTTTTATCTTGGTTCATAATGAATTGAAACTTCTATGCGTTCACGGCCAACGTAGCTTGGAGGTAACGAATATGCCTGGAACATCAAAGGTGCTAATTTTTTTTGTAATATTTCCTATTGTGATCGATTTACTCATACAATTTGTAACATTGTATTTCCTTTGTTTTTTTGTTTTGCTTAAAAAAAGTTCCTTGTCCCAAATTGTCTCCTTTTTTATCGGCTTAATGACCTAATTTTGGGTGGTTTCAAGAAAAAGACAACTTTAAAAATCCCCTCCGCACTGTTAGTTGTATGTTTACCAATCGGTTTGTTGAAATTTATTACTTCTTACTCCTTTATGAACTCTTACGTCTTTTTACTTGACCCCTCTGTCTACAGCCTTCGAAAAAGTCTGTGGTGGAACATTTGAACCATATTTTTAATTTTTTTTGTTTTTTCGAAAAATACACCTCAAACCTGAGTTTTTGGTTTGAATGAATACAACAGTTTCGAAAAACTCCTCGCATGAGCGGCTACATTTTTTTACACATAAAGTTATGGCCCTCGGAAAAGTCAAAATTTTGATTTTGTCACCGTTTCTTAAACTTTTAGAATATTTTCGGAAATTACCCTACCATATTTGAGAATTCAAACAATGGGTTGCTGGAAGCTCATTTGCTTAAGCGACTTCTCTAAAAGACAATTGTTTTTATCTAGACATACGAAAATTTTGGTTCACATAGTTTTTTCAACGTATACTTTTTTTCGACTTATGTTTTTTTGTTTATGTTGTATTGCAAGTGTATTTATGCATTTACGAATGCGCTTAGATTTATATGCACTTTTTGCATTCAATTCATTTGCGTTAAGTTAGGTAAGTTGTACTCTCCGAACACTAGCTTAGAAATAGTGCGAAAAAACGTGAACGAATTTTAGTTTTGAAAGTGGAATTCTACTTTTGAGATTTCACAGCGGAATAAAAGTTTTACCTGTTAATCACTTTTTCTCACATAGAAATAATTTGACGAAAAAATCTTGAATTCTTCTTGAAATTTCAAGAGAATTAAGGCCATACTTTTTTTGAAATTTGAAAACTGAAGTTTTTTTTCAAAATTAGGTCGGTTTTTTTGTTTTGCGTTTTTTTACTCTTTTCTAACAGTCTGTTGGCTATTCTTGTAGAGCAGTTTTCTAATTGAATAAGCCTTTTATTTACAAGGGATCGCTGTTTTTGCTGGGTGCCAGTTCCAGTATTTATTAATTCCCTAATCTTTTGTCGGAGTTGCAATTAGGCATTCTGTGTTTCTGAGCTAAGTGAGATATTTCAAGTACGGTGGTGTGTCTGAACGTTTATGCACGGTATTTTAAATTAGTGGTTAGGTAGTTAATTGAATTTCCCGAGAACGAAGTTGAAATAGTGAGAGCAATCGCTTTTTAAACGCGCTTTAAGACGACGTAATTGATTTTGAAAATTGAAATTAAAAAAAATGTGCTTTGTTTTTCATTAATTTTTGTTGAACCATTTAGTTATCAGTTCATCTTTGGCCAAGTTCATGATGTTTAGTTTTCACTCTGTTTAGCCGAAAACTTGCTTTAAATTTTTAGGAATCAAGCTACCAGAACTGCAAACAAACCCCATCCGCAATCAAACAACTCTCAGATCCTTCCTAGTCGACCAAACTTCAACAATGTTTCACCTCAAGTTCCAAAACAACCCCAACAACAAAACTATATCAGTGGATATGGACCAGGAGGGAGCAGAACTAGACCGGTGTCAAGTATGATCAGACAGGGTCCACAACAGTCGAATGACAGTCTAGGTGGAAACTCCTCGATGACGGGTTCCAGTGTAACCATTGTCCCAAATGGGCAACAGAACCAAAGTGGTCGGGCGCCAAGACCAAATTCGACTGGATTCTCGGATAAGCAAGCGATGGTATACTTGGAACCAGAGGTCACAAAAGAAGACATTCAAGATATCTTCTCAAAATTTGGAGAACTTAAGTATACATACGTGACCCAACCGAAACCAGGAAAGACACATATAATGGGATTTATTGGGTACAAGCGTCCGGAGGGGTTGACCCGCATGTGGACAGAAACTAATAGAGTGGTCAATATTAAAGGGACAGATTATCAAGTCAAACCAGCGTTCCACAAGGATGACAGTGTTCTGGAGAAAGTCGACAAGGTTGGTGATCGCTTTCACTGATAAACGAGTGAAATAAATGCTTTAAAACTTTTTGAAACGTGCTTTTTTTATGAACAATTGAATGATGTTAAAAACCTCGATGTGCAAAAGTAGTTCTATTAATTTCAGTTTTACGTATGTTAACGATTGCGATAAGCAAGTATTGTCAAATCAGATTTTGAGGCAAACAAAATGTCTAACAGATTCAGCGAATTATTTGCAGACGGTCATTCTAGACGTGACATAGTCCTTGCATTCGAGTCACTCCATGTACTTGAATTTTTTGCCAACTGCAAGTTTTCTGCTTTATAAAAATCTTAATATTATGTGTGTCTGCTTACTTTTTGCCGGCTTAGTTTGCACAGGCAGCCTTTTTCTTCGAGGTTTTCTATTTTTACGCTTTTGATTAGCAAGCGTTATCAAACTTGAATATAGTGAATGTCGAGAATCAGCAAACGTTCGAATCCGAGACCAAGCCGGTTTTTTTTTACCAAGCCGATGAACGTAGTTAAGACTCTTATATAGGTAGTGAATATATATTTTTTTCGTTTTCTTTACAGGAAATCGGATTCGAAAATTTATTCAGGCTGAAATATACTTTTTGCGGTATGACTTCTGAACTGTACTCATCTGGACTTCTGGTGGTACCTTGATTCATAATGATATCAAATTTCATAGTGTATCATGCATACTTAGCCTGGAGGTAATGAATACGCCTGAGGGGCACTAGTCCTGGGCTCGAATCTGACAGGGGTTCGAATATTCCGGTTCAAAAAAATTTGGCCAATTATTTGTCTGCTTATGGTTTTTCGGCTCAGTTGCCACATCTAGGAATCGTTTTTTTTGCTGATAAACTTTTTCACTGCAGTTGCTGTAAGTATTTAAGCGTTTGAAAAGTCCGGCCGAATCGAAACATGTTTTTTTTTACATTGGTTGTAAGTTTACTATCTCGATATGTAAAAATTTCATTTTTTTTTCATTTTTTGGCTTAGCGGCTTAATAAGTTTCGGTTTAATTTATATCGACCTAGTGGGCTCCTGTTGCTTCGTTTTGGAATGAAAAAATTTTTGCGTGCGTGCGTGTGTTCTGAGAAGAAAAAGAAAGTAATTTTTTTATTAGTTTAGAATTTATTGTGAATTCTTTTTGTTGTGAAAGATTTCTGCTCAGATATTTTCGGCTTTGCTTCCGCTTGGTTATTATAAGTTCAAATTCAATCAACTATCTTGCGTAGAGGTAACCCAATTGCTTGAGACCGCAAGGAGTTGCGGCTCGAAACCTGCCGGGACCTATTTTTTCGGACTATTGTCCGAAAATAAAAACAGATTTTCGGGCTATCAGTTTTCTTCCGAGTTGCTTTAACCACCATGCTTAAGACGACAGTGCCCGGAAGTTCGATTTCAGTCCAAACCTGTTTTTTTTGTAAAGAGAAAGTTTTCGGTTAATTTAGATATCATTGTCGGTTTGCTTATTTTTGTTGGCTTTGTTCCGCAAAAATGTTTTTTTTTTTTCAAAAAAATTACTTTTCTTTCTAGCATTCCGAAAAGTCTTTGTAAATTTTCTCATGATGCAGGCATTTTTTTCCAGATCTTGTGCTTTTGTTGCAAATTTTTATTGAAAACCACGAATTTTTTAAGCTTTTTCCAATTTTTTTATTTAAATTTTAATAGCTGTCATCCATATTTGTATCGCAAGTGGAGCGAAGCTCAGCTTCGCCTTTTTGGAGAATACCACATCTAGCCTTTGTAATAGTACAGTTGACTGACTTCTAAAATTTTAACGCTTGTGCTTAAAAGTTTCCGTTTGTAATTGCTTACAATAAACGGGCATCTATTCAAGATTTGTCTGTTCAGTAAACGCTCGTATAATTTTATCTCTACTTATTTAATGCTGGCGATCGTGCTTCTCGACGATTGATAATATATGCATATAATCTGCTAAATTACAGCGATGTTGAGGACATTAATACAGGCTATAGTAATTTCGATACCATCCGAAATATATTGATGTCCTATGCTCAAAATTAGAATTATTTGCTTGGATCATTTTTGGAGCAGGTCATTGATTATCTTTTGTTTCCTTTTTAGTTTTGCTCGTGTTTCTGGAGTGCAACTTCAGTTGATTTTTTTGTTTTTACGTAGTTTGATGTCATATAAGGATGGAATATTTGTGCTCAGTGTTTTTTCTTTAGACAAGTTTCGGCTTTACCATCTCGAAGCCATTGACGCATTCAGTTCCTTTTTATAAAAATATTGTACTTGTGATTATGAGTCGCTGAACGTAGTTCAGGCTCTCATATAGGTCGTTTTTTTCTTTCCTTTTTTTGAGGAAAAATCTTAAAATTTGTTCACGCTTGATTGCGGTTTGACTTTTGATTTTTCTTAAATTCTGTTCATATCCTGTTCTCAATTATTATTAATTTTTAAAAATCTGAAATTCCCAACCCTCCCTGTAGTTAGGTCCTGCCAGAGTACTCTCAAGGATTGCGAATCTTGCCTCCAAATATGACTGCTCAAATCCTTGTAGTTTTCGAGATATGATGTTTTTTGAGATTTTTTCAAAAATTTTCAGAAAATTTTAATTTATTGTTTTTCCAAATTTGAAATTCCCAGCTTTGTAGTTGGGTGCTGTCAGAGTACTCTAAGGAGTTACAAATCTTGCCTCCAAATCTGACTGTTCAAATCCTTGTAGTTTTCGAGATATGACGTTTTTTGTGATTTTTTCAAAAATTTTCAGAAAGTTCAAATTTATTATTTTTCAAAATTTGAAATTCCCAACGCTATAGCTCGGTGCTGTCAGGGTACTCTAAAGATTTGCAAATCTTGCCTCCAAATATGACTGCTCAAATCCTTGTAGTTTTCGAGATATGATGTTTTTTGAGATTTTTTCAAAAATTTCCAGAAAATTTTATGAATTGTTTCTCAAAATTTGAATTTCCCAGCCTTATAGTTGGGTGCTGTCAGAGTACTCTAAGGAGTTACAAATCTTGCCTCCAAATATGACTGTTCAATTCCTTGTAGTTTTCGAGATATGGCGTTTTTTGTGATTTTTTCAAAAATTTTCAGAAAGTTCAAATTTATTGTTTCTCAAAATTTGAATTTCCCAGCCTTATAGTTGGGTGCTGTCAGAGTACTCTAAGGAGTTACAAATCTTGCCTCCAAATATGACTGTTCAAATCCTTGTAGTTTTCGAGATATGTTTTTTATGATTTTTTTCAAAATTTTTTTAGAAAACTTATTAATTTTTTTTCACAAAATCTGAAATTCCCAACCCTGTAGTTGTGTCCTGTCAGAGTACTCTCAAATATTACGAGTCTTGCCTCCAAATATGACTGCTCATTTCCTTGTACTTTTCGAGATATGACGTTTTTTGTGATTTTTTCAAAAAAAAATTTAGAAACTTAAATTAATTATTTTTCTCTAAAATTTTGAAGTTTCACAGCCTTGTAGTTGGGTGCTGTCAGAGTACTCTCAAATATTACGAGTCTTGCGTCCAAATATGATTGCTCAATTCCTTGTAGTTTTCGAGATATGGCGTTTTTTGTGATTTTTTCAAAAATTTTCAGAAAGTTCAAATTTATTATGTTTCAAAATTTGAAATTCCCAACGCTATAGTTCGGTGCTGTCAGGGTACTCTAAGGAGTTACAAATCTTGCCTCCAAATATGACTGTTCAAATCCTTGTAGTTTTCGAGATATGACGTTTTTTGTGATTTTTTCAAAATTTTTTTAGAAAACGTATTAATTTTTTTTCACAAAATCTGAAATTCCCAACCCTGTAGTTGTGTCCTGTCAGAGTACTCTCAAATATTACGAGTCTTGCCTCCAAATATGACTGCTCATTTCCTTGTAGTTTTTGAGATATGGCGTTTTTTGTGATTTTTTCAAAAATTTTCAGAAAGTTTAAATTTATTATTTTTCAAAATTTGAAATTCCCAACGCTATAGTTCGGTGCTGTCAGGGTACTCTAAAGAGTTGCAAATCTTGCCTCCAAATATGACTGCTCAATTCCTTGTAGTTTTCGAGATATGGCGTTTTTTGTGATTCAGAAAGTTCAAATTTATTTTTTTTCAGAATTTGAAATTCCCAACGCTATAGTTCGGTGCTGTCAGGGTACTCTAAGGAGTTACAAATCTTGCCTCCAAATATGACTGTTCAAATCCTTGTAGTTTTCGAGATATGACGTTTTTTGTGATTTTTTCAAAATTTTTTTAGAAAACGTATTAATTTTTTTTCACAAAATCTGAAATTCCCAACCCTGTAGTTGTGTCCTGTCAGAGTACTCTCAAATATTACGAGTCTTGCCTCCAAATATGACTGCTCATTTCCTTGTAGTTTTTGAGATATGGCGTTTTTTGTGATTTTTTCAAAAATTTTCAGAAAGTTTAAATTTATTATTTTTCAAAATTTGAAATTCCCAACGCTATAGTTCGGTGCTGTCAGGGTACTCTAAAGAGTTGCAAATCTTGCCTCCAAATATGACTGCTCAAATCCTTGTAGTTTTCGAGATATGATGTTTTTTGAGATTTTTTCAAAAATTTTCAGAAAATTTTTTTAATTGTTTCTCAGAATTTGAATTTCCCAGCCTTATAGTTGGGTGCTGTCAGAGTACTCTAAAGAGTTACAAATCTTGCCTCCAAATATGACTGTTCAAATACTTGTACTTTTCGAGATATGACGTTTTTTGTGATTTTTTCAAAAAAAAAATTTAGAAACTTATATTAATTTTTTTTCTCTAAAATTGTGAAATTCCCAGCCTTGTAGTTGGGTGCTGTCAGAGTACTCTCAAATATTACGAGTCTTGCCTCCAAATATGACTGCTCAAATCCTTGTAGTTTTCGAGATATGATGTTTTTTGAGATTTTTTCAAAAATTTTTAGAAAATTTTATGAATTGTTTCTCAAAATTTGAATTTCCCAGCCTTATAGTTGGGTGCTGTCAGAGTACTCTCAAATATTACGAGTCTTGCCTCCAAATATGATTGCTCAATTCCTTGTAGTTTTCGAGATATGGCGTTTTTTGTGATTCAGAAAGTTCAAATTTATTTTTTTTCAAAATTTGAAATTCCCAACGCTATAGTTCGGTGCTGTCAGGGTACTCTAAAGAGTTGCAAATCTTGCCTCCAAATATGACTGCTCAAATCCTTGTAGTTTTCGAGATATGATGTTTTTTGAGATTTTTTCAAAAATTTCCAGAAAATTTTATTAATTGTTTCTCAAAATTTGAATTTCCCAGCCTTATAGTTGGGTGCTGTCAGAGTACTCTAAGGAGTTACAAATCTTGCCTCCAAATATGACTGTTCAATTCCTTGTAGTTTTCGAGATATGGCGTTTTTTGTGATTTTTTCAAAAATTTTCAGAAAGTTCAAATTTATTGTTTCTCAAAATTTGAATTTCCCAGCCTTATAGTTGGGTGCTGTCAGAGTACTCTAAGGAGTTACAAATCTTGCCTCCAAATATGACTGTTCAAATCCTTGTAGTTTTCGAGATATGTTTTTTATGATTTTTTTCAAATTTTTTTTAGAAAACTTATTAATTTTTTTTCACAAAATCTGAAGTTCCCAACCCTGTAGTTGTGTCCTGTCAGAGTACTCTCAAATATTACGAGTCTTGCCTCCAAATTTGACTGCTCATTTCCTTGTAGTTCTTGAGATATGGCGTTTTTTGTGATTTTTTCAAAAATTTTCAGAAAGTTAAAATTTATTATTTTTCAAAATTTGAAATTCCCAACGCTATAGTTCGGTGCTGTCAGGGTACTCTAAAGAGTTGCAAATCTTGCCTCCAAATATGACTGCTCAAATCCTTGTAGTTTTCGAGATATGATGTTTTTTGAGATTTTTTCAAAAATTTCCAGAAAATTTTATTAATTGTTTCTCAAAATTTGAATTTCCCAGCCTTATAGTTGGGTGCTGTCAGAGTACTCTAAGGAGTTACAAATCTTGCCTCCAAATATGACTGTTCAATTCCTTGTAGTTTTCGAGATATGGCGTTTTTTGTGATTTTTTCAAAAATTTTCAGAAAGTTCAAATTTATTGTTTCTCAAAATTTGAATTTCCCAGCCTTATAGTTTGGTGCTGTCAGAGTACTCTAAGGAGTTACAAATCTTGCCTCCAAATATGACTGTTCAAATCCTTGTAGTTTTCGAGATATGTTTTTTATGATTTTTTTCAAAATTTTTTTAGAAAACTTATTAATTTTTTTTCACAAAATCTGAAATTCCCAACCCTGTAGTTGTGTCCTGTCAGAGTACTCTCAAATATTACGAGTCTTGCCTCCAAATATGACTGCTCATTTCCTTGTAGTTTTTGAGATATGGCGTATTTTGTGATTTTTTCAAAAATTTTCAGAAAGTTAAAATTAATTATTTTTCAAAATTTGAAATTCCCAACGCTATAGTTCGGTGCTGTCAGGGTACTCTAAAGATTTGCAAATCTTGCCTCCAAATATGACTGCTCAAATCCTTGTAGTTTTCGAGATATGATGTTTTTTGAGATTTTTTCAAAAATTTTCAGAAAATTTTATTAATTGTTTCTCAAAATTTGAATTTCCCAGCCTTATAGTTGGGTGCTGTCAGAGTACTCTAAGGAGTTACAAATCTTGCCTCCAAATATGACTGTTCAATTCCTTGTAGTTTTCGAGATATGGCGTTTTTTGTGATTTTTTCAAAAATTTTCAGAAAGTTCAAATTTATTGTTTCTCAAAATTTGAATTTCCCAGCCTTATAGTTGGGTGCTGTCAGAGTACTCTAAGGAGTTACAAATCTTGCCTCCAAATATGACTGTTCAAATCCTTGTAGTTTTCGAGATATGTTTTTTATGATTTTTTTCAAAATTTTTTTAGAAAACTTATTAATTTTTTATCATAAAATCTGAAATTCCCAACCCTGTAGTTGTGTCCTGTCAGAGTACTCTCAAATATTACGAGTCTTGCCTCCAAATATGATTGCTCAATTCCTTGTAGTTTTCGAGATATGGCGTTTTTTGTGATTTTTTCAAAAATTTTCAGAAAGTTGAAATTTATTATTTTTCAAAATTTGAAATTCCCAACGCTATAGTTCGGTGCTGTCAGGGTACTCTAAAGAGTTGCAAATCTTGCCTCCAAATATGACTGCTCAAATTCTTGTAGTTTTCGAGATATGATGTTTTTTGAGATTTTTTCAAAAATTTCCTGAAAATTTTATTAATTGTTTCTCAAAATTTGAATTTCCCAGCCTTATAGTTGGGTGCTGTCAGAGTACTCTAAGGAGTTACAAATCTTGCCTCCAAATATGACTGTTCAATTCCTTGTAGTTTTCGAGATATGGCGTTTTTTGTGATTTTTTCAAAAATTTTCAGAAAGTTCAAATTTATTGTTTCTCAAAATTTGAATTTCCCAGCCTTATAGTTGGGTGCTGTCAGAGTACTCTAAGGAGTTACAAATCTTGCCTCCAAATATGACTGTTCAAATCCTTGTAGTTTTCGAGATATGTTTTTTATGATTTTTTTCAAAATTTTTTTAGAAAACTTATTAATTTTTTTTCACAAAATCTGAAATTCCCAACCCTGTAGTTGTGTCCTGTCAGAGTACTCTCAAATTTTACGAGTCTTGCCTCCAAATATGACTGCTCATTTCCTTGTAGTTTTTGAGATATGGCGTTTTTTGTGATTTTTTCAAAAATTTTCAGAAAGTTAAAATTTATTATTTTTCAAAATTTGAAATTCCCAACGCTATAGTTCGGTGCTGTCAGGGTACTCTAAAGAGTTGCAAATCTTGCCTCCAAATATGACTGCTCAAATCCTTGTAGTTTTCGAGATATGATGTTTTTTGAGATTTTTTCAAAAATTTCCAGAAAATTTTTTTTAATTGTTTCTCAAAATTTGAATTTCCCAGCCTTATAGTTGGGTGCTGTCAGAGTACTCTAAGGAGTTACAAATCTTGCCTCCAAATATGACTGTTCAAATCCTTGTAGTTTTCGAGATATGTTTTTTATGATTTTTTTCAAAATTTTTTTAGAAAACTTATTAATTTTTTTTCACAAAATCTGAAATTCCCAACCCTGTAGTTGTGTCCTGTCAGAGTACTCTCAAATATTACGAGTCTTGCCTCCAAATATGATTGCTCAATTCCTTGTAGTTTTCGAGATATGGCGTTTTTTGTGATTTTTTCAAAAATTTTCAGAAAGTTAAAATTTATTATTTTTCAAAATTTGAAATTCCCAACGCTATAGTTCGGTGCTGTCAGGGTACTCTAAAGAGTTGCAAATCTTGCCTCCAAATATGACTGCTCAAATCCTTGTAGTTTTCGAGATATGTTGTTTTTTGAGATTTTTTCAAAAATTTCCAGAAAATTTTATTAATTGTTTCTCAAAATTTGAATTTCCCAGCCTTATAGTTGGGTGCTGTCAGAGTACTCTAAGGAGTTACAAATCTTGCCTCCAAATATGACTGTTCAATTCCTTGTAGTTTTCGAGATATGGCGTTTTTTGTGATTTTTTCAAAAATTTTCAGAAAGTTCAAATTTATTGTTTCTCAAAATTTGAATTTCCCAGCCTTATAGTTGGGTGCTGTCATAGTACTCTAAGGAGTTACAAATCTTGCCTCCAAATATGACTGTTCAAATCCTTGTAGTTTTCGAGATATGTTTTTTATGATTTTTTTCAAAATTTTTTTAGAAAACTTATTAATTTTTTTTCACAAAATCTGAAATTCCCAACCCTGTAGTTGTGTCCTGTCAGAGTACTCTCAAATATTACGAGTCTTGCCTCCAAATATGATTGCTCAATTCCTTGTAGTTTTCGAGATATGGCGTTTTTTGTGATTTTTTCTAAAATTTTCAGAAAGTTAAAATTTATTATTTTTCAAAATTTGAAATTCCCAACGCTATAGTTCGGTGCTGTCAGGGTACTCTAAAGAGTTGCAAATCTTGCCTCCAAATATGACTGCTCAAATTCTTGTAGTTTTCGAGATATGATGTTTTTTGAGATTTTTTCAAAAATTTCCAGAAAATTTTATTAATTGTTTCTCAAAATTTGAATTTCCCAACCTTATAGTTGGGTGCTGTCAGAGTACTCTAAGGAGTTACAAATCTTGCCTCCAAATATGACTGTTCAATTCCTTGTAGTTTTCGAGATATGGCGTTTTTTGTGATTTTTTCAAAAATTTTCAGAAAGTTCAAATTTATTGTTTCTCAAAATTTGAATTTCCCAGCCTTATAGTTGGGTGCTGTCAGAGTACTCTAAGGAGTTACAAATCTTGCCTCCAAATATGACTGTTCAAATCCTTGTAGTTTTCGAGATATGTTTTTTATGATTTTTTTCAAAATTTTTTTAGAAAACTTATTAATTTTTTTTCACAAAATCTGAAATTCCCAACCCTGTAGTTGTGTCCTGTCAGAGTACTCTCAAATTTTACGAGTCTTGCCTCCAAATATGACTGCTCATTTCCTTGTAGTTTTTGAGATATGGCGTTTTTTGTGATTTTTTCAAAAATTTTCAGAAAGTTAAAATTTATTATTTTTCAAAATTTGAAATTCCCAACGCTATAGTTCGGTGCTGTCAGGGTACTCTAAAGAGTTGCAAATCTTGCCTCCAAATATGACTGCTCAAATCCTTGTAGTTTTCGAGATATGATGTTTTTTGAGATTTTTTCAAAAATTTCCAGACAATTTTATTAATTGTTTCTCAAAATTTGAATTTCCCAGCCTTATAGTTGGGTGCTGTCAGAGTACTCTAAGGAGTTACAAATCTTGCCTCCAAATATGACTGTTCAAATCCTTGTAGTTTTCGAGATATGTTTTTTATGATTTTTTTTCAAAATTTTTTTAGAAAACTTATTAATTTTTTTTCACAAAATCTGAAATTCCCAACCCTGTAGTTGTGTCCTGTCAGAGTACTCTCAAATATTACGAGTCTTGCCTCCAAATATGATTGCTCAATTCCTTGTAGTTTTCGAGATATGGCGTTTTTTGTGATTTTTTCAAAAATTTTCAGAAAGTTCAAATTTATTGTTTCTCAAAATTTGAATTTCCCAGCCTTATAGTTGGGTGCTGTCAGAGTACTCTAAGGAGTTACAAATCTTGCCTCCAAATATGACTGTTCAATTCCTTGTAGTTTTCGAGATATGGCGTTTTTTGTGATTTTTTCAAAAATTTTCAGAAAGTTCAAATTTATTGTTTCTCAAAATTTGAATTTCCCAGCCTTATAGTTGGGTGCTGTCAGAGTACTCTAAGGAGTTACAAATCTTGCCTCCAAATATGACTGTTCAAATCCTTGTAGTTTTCGAGATATGTTTTTTATGATTTTTTTCAAAATTTTTTTAGAAAACTTATTAATTTTTTTTCACAAAATCTGAAATTCCCAACCCTGTAGTTGTGTCCTGTCAGAGTACTCTCAAATATTACGAGTCTTGCCTCCAAATATGACTGCTCATTTCCTTGTAGTTTTTGAGATATGGCGTTTTTTGTGATTTTTTCAAAAATGTTCAGAAAGTTAAAATTTATTATTTTTCAAAATTTGAAATTCCGAACGCTATAGTTCGGTGCTGTCAGGGTACTCTAAAGAGTTGCAAATCTTGCCTCCAAATATGACTGCTCAAATCCTTGTAGTTTTCGAGATATGATGTTTTTTGAGATTTTTTCAAAAATTTTCGGAAAATTTTATTAATTGTTTCTCAAAATTTGAATTTCCCAGCCTTATAGTTGGGTGCTGTCAGAGTACTCTAAGGAGTTACAAATCTTGCCTCCAAATATGACTGTTCAAATACTTGTACTTTTCGAGATATGACGTTTTTTGTGATTTTTTCAAAAAAAAATTTAGAAACTTAAATTAATTATTTTTCTCTAAAATTTTGAAATTTCACAGCCTTGTAGTTGGGTGCTGTCAGAGTACTCTCAAATATTACGAGTCTTGCGTCCAAATATGATTGCTCAATTCCTTGTAGTTTTCGAGATATGGCGTTTTTTGTGATTTTTTCAAAAAATTTTTTAGAAAACTTATTAATTTTTTTTCACAAAATCTGAAATTCCCAACCCTGTAGTTGTGTCCTGTCAGAGTACTCTCAAATATTACGAGTCTTGCCTCCAAATATGACTGCTCATTTCCTTGTAGTTTTTGAGATATGGCGTTTTTTGTGATTTTTTCAAAAATTTTCAGAAAGTTCAAATTTATTATTTTTCAAAATTTGTAATTCCCAACGCTATAGTTCGGTGCTGTCAGGGTACTCTAAGGAGTTACAAATCTTGCCTCCAAATATGACTGTTCAAATACTTGTACTTTTCGAGATATGACGTTTTTTGTGATTTTTTCAAAAAAAAATTTAGAAACTTAAATTAATTATTTTTCTCTAAAATTTTGAAATTTCACAGCCTTGTAGTTGGGTGCTGTCAGAGTACTCTCAAATATTACGAGTCTTGCGTCCAAATATGATTGCTCAATTCCTTGTAGTTTTCGAGATATGGCGTTTTTTGTGATTTTTTCAAAAATTTTTTTAGAAAACTTATTAATTTTTTTTCACAAAATCTGAAATTCCCAACCCTGTAGTTGTGTCCTGTCAGAGTACTCTCAAATATTACGAGTCTTGCCTCCAAATATGACTGCTCATTTCCTTGTAGTTTTTGAGATATGGCGTTTTTTGTGATTTTTTCAAAAATTTTCAGAAAGTTCAAATTTATTTTTTTTCAAAATTTGAAATTCCCAACGCTATAGCTCGGTGCTGTCAGGGTACTCTAAAGAGTTGCAAATCTTGCCTCCAAATATGACTGCTCAAATCCTTGTAGTTTTTGAGATATGGCGTTTTTTGTGATTTTTTCAAAAATTTTCAGAAAGTTTAAATTTATTATTTTTCAAAATTTGAAATTCCCAACGCTATAGTTCGGTGCTGTCAGGGTACTCTAAAGAGTTGCAAATCTTGCCTCCAAATATGACTGCTCAATTCCTTGTAGTTTTCGAGATATGGCGTTTTTTGTGATTCAGAAAGTTCAAATTTATTTTTTTTCAGAATTTGAAATTCCCAACGCTATAGCTCGGTGCTGTCAGGGTACTCTAAAGAGTTGCAAATCTTGCCTCCAAATATGACTGCTCAAATCCTTGTAGTTTTTGAGATATGGCGTTTTTTGTGATTTTTTCAAAAATTTTCAGAAAGTTTAAATTTATTATTTTTCAAAATTTGAAATTCCCAACGCTATAGTTCGGTGCTGTCAGGGTACTCTAAAGAGTTGCAAATCTTGCCTCCAAATATGACTGCTCAAATCCTTGTAGTTTTCGAGATATGATGTTTTTTGAGATTTTTTCAAAAAATTTCAGAAAATTTTATTAATTGTTTCTCAAAATTTGAATTTCCCAGCCTTATAGTTGGGTGCTGTCAGAGTACTCTAAAGAGTTACAAATCTTGCCTCCAAATATGACTGTTCAAATACTTGTACTTTTCGAGATATGACGTTTTTTGTGATTTTTTCAAAAAAAAAAAATTTAGAAACTTATATTAATTTTTTTTCTCCAAAATTTTGAAATTCCCAGCCTTGTAGTTGGGTGCTGTCAGAGTACTCTCAAATATTACGAGTCTTGCCTCCAAATATGATTGCTCAATTCCTTGTAGTTTTCGAGATATGGCGTTTTTTGTGATTCAGAAAGTTCAAATTTATTTTTTTTCAAAATTTGAAATTCCCAACGCTATAGCTCGGTGCTGTCAGGGTACTCTAAAGAGTTGCAAATCTTGCCTCCAAATATGACTGCTCAAATCCTTGTAGTTTTTGAGATATGGCGTTTTTTGTGATTTTTTCAAAAATTTTCAGAAAGTTTAAATTTATTATTTTTCAAAATTTGAAATTCCCAACGCTATAGTTCGGTGCTGTCAGGGTACTCTAAAGAGTTGCAAATCTTGCCTCCAAATATGACTGCTCAATTCCTTGTAGTTTTCGAGATATGGCGTTTTTTGTGATTCAGAAAGTTCAAATTTATTTTTTTTCAAAATTTGAAATTCCCAACGCTATAGCTCGGTGCTGTCAGGGTACTCTAAAGAGTTGCAAATCTTGCCTCCAAATATGACTGCTCAAATCCTTGTAGTTTTTGAGATATGGCGTTTTTTGTGATTTTTTCAAAAATTTTCAGAAAGTTTAAATTTATTATTTTTCAAAATTTGAAATTCCCAACGCTATAGTTCGGTGCTGTCAGGGTACTCTAAAGAGTTGCAAATCTTGCCTCCAAATATGACTGCTCAAATCCTTGTAGTTTTCGAGATATGATGTTTTTTGAGATTTTTTCAAAAAATTTCAGAAAATTTTATTAATTGTTTCTCAAAATTTGAATTTCCCAGCCTTATAGTTGGGTGCTGTCAGAGTACTCTAAAGAGTTACAAATCTTGCCTCCAAATATGACTGTTCAAATACTTGTACTTTTCGAGATATGACGTTTTTTGTGATTTTTTCAAAAAAAAAAATTTAGAAACTTATATTAATTTTTTTTCTCTAAAATTTTGAAATTCCCAGCCTTGTAGTTGGGTGCTGTCAGAGTACTCTCAAATATTACGAGTCTTGCCTCCAAATATGATTGCTCAATTCCTTGTAGTTTTCGAGATATGGCGTTTTTTGTGATTTTTTCAAAAATTTTCAAAAGTTCAAATTTATTATTTTTCAAAATTTGAAATTCCCAACGCTATAGTTCGGTGCTGTCAGGGTACTCTAAAGATTTGCAAATCTTGCCTCCAAATATGACTGCTCAAATCCTTGTAGTTTTCGAGATATGATGTTTTTTGAGATTTTTTCAAAAATTTTTAGAAAATTTTATGAATTGTTTCTCAAAATTTGAATTTCCCAGCCTTATAGTTGGGTGCTGTCAGAGTACTCTCAAATATTACGAGTCTTGCCTCCAAATATGATTGCTCAATTCCTTGTAGTTTTCGAGATATGGCGTTTTTTGTGATTCAGAAAGTTCAAATTTATTTTTTTTCAAAATTTGAAATTCCCAACGCTATAGCTCGGTGCTGTCAGGGTACTCTAAAGAGTTGCAAATCTTGCCTCCAAATATGACTGCTCAAATCCTTGTAGTTTTCGAGATATGATGTTTTTTGAGATTTTTTCAATAATTTTCAGAAAATTTTATTAATTGTTTCTCAAAATTTGAATTTCCCAGCCTTATAGTTGGGTGCTGTCAGAGTACTCTAAGGAGTTACAAATCTTGCCTCCAAATATGACTGTTCAAATACTTTTACTTTTCGAGATATGACGTTTTTTGTGATTTTTTCAAAAAAAATTTTAGAAACTTATATTAATTTTTTTCTCTAAAATTTTGAAATTCCCAGCATTGTAGTTGGGTGCTGTCAGAGTACTCTCAAATATTACGAGTCTTGCCTCCAAATATGATTGCTCAATTCTTTGTAGTTTTCGAGATGGCGTTTTTTGTGAATTTTTCAAAAATTTTCAGAAAGTTTAAATTTATTATTTTTTAAAATTTGAAATTCCCAACGCTATAGTTCGGTGCTGTCAGGATACTCGAAAGAGTTGCAAATCTTGCCACATGCGACAGCTAAACGCGACTGCTCAAATGCTTCAAGTTTCTGAGATGTGACGTTTTTTGTTTTTTCAAAATTTCTCAAAGAACTTACCTACAAAGAAATTCGAAAAAATTGAAACTACTAACTTGATGAAGATACAACCTTATTGTCAGCGTAAATCCAAGTGTCTCAAATCTTGACTCTTAATATGAATGCTCAATTCCTTTTAGTTTCCGAGATAAGACGTTTTTTTTCGGGAAATTTAGGTTTAAAAAAATTCACAAAATTTTGGATTCCTAACCCTATAGTAGGGTCCTCTCAGTGGTTGCAAATATGGCCTCCAAATTTCTCCAGAGGCCCACTAAGTTTTCGAGGTGACGCTTTTAAAATGGGAATTAAAAAAATTAAAAGTTCGAAATTACCAACCCTGTAATTGGGTGCAGTCAGAGTACACTAAAAGTTTGCAGACGTTGTTTCCAATATTGCGGTTTTTCATGAGTTGTCGAAAATTTTCGAGGCGCCGAAGGTGCGTTAAACGCTAGTTGTATCTTCTATTGATACAATTTTCTCCAATTATGCTAATTTTATCAAAAAAATTGTGAATGATAAGTTGTTCTAGAAATTCAAAGAGTTTTGAGGCCATCTATTGTTTTCTTAAATGAATTCTGAAGATGAGATTTTTCAAAAAAAACAAGTCGGTTTTTTTTGCGATCAAGTTATGGGTGTTCACACTTGCGAAGCAAAGTGTATTAGTACGAAATTTCTTTTTTTTCCAATCTAAGTCGCAAATAAAAGTACTACTTTTGTTGGCGCTTTTGAATCGGTAGGCTGCGATCGTAGTATAATATCATATGTGCTTTGACATTTGATAAGTAAAAAGTTAACACAGCTGATGAATTTTTAAATCATGAAATGAACCGGAAAGTTATTTGTTTCAAACTGCAGTGCAATGAGAAAAAGCTCGATTTCAGAAACTTTCCAACCCAATGTATTTCGGAATTTTTTTGAAATGCATATGTTATACATAATTTGGCTTTATGCTTTCCAAGTTATTTCATGCAAATTTGCGTCTTCTGGTATTTGGTGCTATTTTGCTGCATCGAATTGGCAATTCATTAGCATATGTAGCTGCCTTAATGGTGGCTGTTTTTTTGCGGATTTAAATGTCCGTGGCTCAGTGGTTAGTGTGTGAGATTCAAATTTGCTAGGTTGCAGATTCGAATGCGACACGTAGCCGAGTTTTTGCTACTTGAGTCTTATTTCTACTTTTTCTCATTTCGCTTGATAGAGCTGCTTTTTGGTCGTGTTCTCGCAAGTATTTGCGAAGCGCAACTTCTGAAATTTGCCATTTGGGCTAGCTTGAGACAATTTACTTTAAGTTTGTCTGAATAATTTGTGAGCGTCGATGCAATACGGCTCAGTAATTGTACCGAATTGATTTGGAAAATATTTGGAGTTTCTAAAACCTTGCTAGACGTATAGTACATCTTTTTGTACTTAACATAGCGTGCGCTGGGAAAGGGTATTTTTAACAACATTTTTTCAAAACTGTTTCGTAGCCCTAAATGGCGGTCGGAGCATTCAGGAATTTGATCTGATGTGGGCAGTCTTGTATTTGTTTGCTGCATTTTTATTCATATGCGCAAGTTATTGAATAATTTATTGCTGTTTCTTCAGATCAACCTTGCTCGAGATGAAAAGGTAGGGTATTGGGCAATATTTTTGTTTGCCCGCTGCACGCTTGTGAGTGTGATTTATAATTACTTGATTGTGTGCTTGTTTCATATGTGCATGTGCAGATGGGAGACAATCGGGATCAATTGAGCAATCTCCCCCATTCCGTTATGACCAATTGAGCTATCTTACCCCCCCCCCCCCAAGGAAAAACGTCAAAACACTATAAAAGACGTTTTCAAACGCGAGCAGGTGGTTGAAGTGTATATAAATCGCAATCGATTGGCCGACTGAATTTTTTTATGTGTCGAGAAAATATTTGAAAAAAAAAATCAATTTTTTTATCCGCTTTTATATATGGGGGATCATAGCTTCGTGGTAAACAAATTACCAGGGTGAGTTCTCTGACCTCTATTTATGCCAAAAAAACCCTACAGCATCCTAATAATGTTTGCAATTGCACACTTTCTTCAAACAAAACAGGAAACAGCCAATTTGATATGCGACTTATTTGGCCCCTTTTTTCGCTCTGAATCTAGTTTTTGAGTTTCATAACGTGTTTTTTGGTTTTCCGCGTTCGTAGAAGAATATGGCGTATAGTTTAAATACAATTAAATGTAGTTCAACTAGTTATAAACATGCCACATGCCTCAAGTACCTATTGGGTTATTTCCCCCCACGCGTGAATGGGGGGGGGGGGATTGCTCAATTGATCCACAAATCGTAACTGGCGAAAGTTTGTAACAAGCAACAATTTGTAACAGGTTAAGTAGCGACTGCTTGCTCCGCTGTGCTTAAATACTGTACGATACGTATAATGTTTGCGAATCATTGTTTGCCGATCAACCAGCTATTACGAATTGTCGACTTTTACAAACTGTTGTCTGTTACGAATTGTCGCCTCAGCCATATGACTGTATCGTATGTGGGAATTTTTCATGGGGGGATTAAAAAATTGTGGCTTCTTATAGGCTAGTCATTTCCATTTTTTCTTAAGATCTATCTGAGCTCGAATGGCCATTTTTGAAATTAGTTTGCTCTAGACAATTTGTTAAAGGAAATAACGCTTTTTTGCTAAAAAAATGTTCTTCAAATTAAAATTCTTGGGATCTGTCGGTAAAAACTCCGTGATAGTTAAATAGAACAATTAAACCAATGGTGTACCGTGTACGTTTTTAACAACCTTTGGCAGCCAGAATAGGGGAGTTTCCCCACCCACTTACACACTCGCATCCATCATCCACACGATCAAGTAAGTTCTAAGAGAGAAATCTCATAACAAAACGGTAGTTTCAAAACTATATATTGGTCGATCAAACTCATTCACCACAGTATAGCTAATATATCCAAAAAACAGTAACTAATATATCCAATAACCGCATGAATAGTGTTCTGTTTTTAGAACCAGTCGCACTCTTCGAGACCCTCGACTTTCAGTCACAGGAACCAAGCAGATGATTTAGGTGCCCAGTCGGCTTCAGAAGTCAATTGTTCATCGCCCTCTGTCGTGTCTGAGTCGGTCAAAAGCACAGGTAAGTTGTTGGATCTATTGCTGTTTGATGAAAACAGGTATAATGAAAAGTATAGGATTTGGTTTTTATTATGATTTTTTTTGAGAAGCTTTGGAAAAAATTTTTGCTTTTCTCAAAAACTACTCTGTGAGCATGCAGAATCCGCTAGTCTCTTATCACCTTACCCCATTTTCTACAGCCTTCAAAAAAGGCTGTGGGGGGAGGGGAAATATTTTGGATCAGAATTTTTGGATTTTTTGTCATTTTCTCAAAAACTACATTGGCCAAATCTGAGATTTTGGGTCCAATAGGTAGAACGGGCTGTGTGAAGCTCCTCTGCATAAGCGACTACCCAATTTTTGGCCGTTTCAAACTTTTCTCAAAAACTACTCTCCCAAATCTAAGATTTTGATTTCAATCGATAGGATGGATATTGAGAAGCTCCACTGCATTAGCACCTGCGATCAATTTTTTTAAAGAAAACTTTCACGAGAAAACTTTTCGCTTTGCAACTTGATTTTTCTCAAACTTTACCCTCCCAAATATGAGATTTTGTGTTCAATGGAGAGAACGAGTTGTGTTATCGTCCTCGGAAAAGACATCTTATCTATACTATTTTTAAATGCGTGTGACAGCTATCTCTCATGTTTAGGCATAATAATTTTGCTTAACGAACGAATTTTTTCACGTTTAAGCTATATCATTTATTGCAATGTTTAAAAAAATTTTCGATGAACTTTCCGCAAGGTCATTAATTTTTCAGCAATTTTTTTCGAGGTCAAATTAAGTCTGTCTGTCTGTATACCTGCTTTTTCATCTGTCTATTATCTATTATATCTATCATATATTTAAATGCGGGCGTCACTATCTCGCCATGTTGAAGCCTTTTCAACGTATGATTTTTGCATGTTTAACAAAAGAACTTTTGCACGTCTAAGCTATATCGTCTATTGCAATGGTCAAGATTTTTTTTTCAATTTTCCAGTTTTAATTTAGTGTTTATTTCATCAAGTCTGAAATAAGCAACCCAATAGTGGGATTCTGTCAGGGTTTTCCCAGGTTTTGCGATTCTGGCCTCCGTATATGAATAAGCAAATCCTTTTAGTTTATCAGATAAGACAATTTTCGAGATTTTTCAAAAATTTCAAGGAATTTTTTTTATTTTTGAAGTTCTCACCCTGTAAATGGGTGCTGTTAGGGTACTCTCAGGGATTGCGAGTCTTGCCTCCAAATCTCACTTATCAAATCCTTGTAGTTTTTGAGATATGAGGTTTTTTATGATTTTTTCAAAAATTTTCAAAAAAAATCTTAGATTTCAAAATCTTCCAAAACTTTGATCTGAATCATGTTGTTGGAAATTGAGAGTGTACTCTCAGAAGTTGCGAAAACTGCCTCTGAATTTGGCTGCTCAAATTCTTTTTTTTTTGAGATACTACGTTTTTTTAGGACTTATTCAAAATTTTTCAAAAAAACTCAGATATAAAAAATTTCACGAAATTTGAAAGTCCCGTCCCTGTAGTGAGGCTTTGTCAGGGTCTCTCAGGATTTGCTAATTTTGTCTTCAATTATGACTGCTCAAAACTTTGTAGTTTTCCAGATGTAGTTGACCCAAAAAGTTATATCGTCCTTGAAACGGTCATATTTGTGACTTTTTGACCATTTTTTTAAACTTGACTTTTCTCGAAAACTACCCTCCTAAATCTGAGTTTTTGAGTTCAATCGAAAAAAAAACAGTTTAGGTGAATCTCTCATGCATTAACGGCTACGCCCATTTTCCTCACAAAAAGTTATGATCCTCGGAAAAGTCAAATATTTGATTTCTTGACCGTTTTTCGAAACTTGGGACTTTTCTCGAAAACTACTATTCTAAATCTGAATTTTGGGCTCAATCTAAGGAGCAGGTGTGAAGCTCCCTTCTATACGGGGCTATGCCCAAAGTCTTTTACAAAAAAACATGGCAATCGGAAAATAAGCAAATATTGATTTTTTGACCGTTTTTTGAAAATTTTTGACTTTGAATTACCATCACAAATCTGATGTCGTTGGGAAATTACGAATTCTCAAATAATTTCACTCTTTTTTTTAGAGAAACAACAAAGTTTTTGAGTGAAGCCTGTTTTTTGAGATTATCCATTTCCAGCATCAGTACCACAAATTCAAAAATTATCAAACAGGTAGCTTTAGCTGGGCCCCTAGTTAAACATCGTCATCAACGCGACATCCGAAAACAAGTGAGAATAACACACAATAAGAAACCGCAGTTTAAAAATTGGTCTGATCTTTTACTAGGAAATATTGCTATCTAGTGTGTGAATTAATAACGCTGCTTAAGTAAATATATTGAAATTTTGTAAAACCATTTTTTGCTTTTTCGAATGTTTCCGCACACGGCTGTCTTCCTTAAAGATATGATTTTTTTTGTATTTGTGTTCAACCATCGAAAGTCACGATTGGATTTGAGAGTAGCTTCACATGGCTATCTTCACCTTTAATTTTACCATTTTAGATTCATCAGAGCCTGGCAGTAAACAAGAATTATTGGCAACTTCCAGTGCATCCAACGGAGGAATACTTCGTGGAACTCCTGCTCTCGAGTAAGTGTATACAGTGGATTCTCTGATATTCTTTTTCTTAAATAATCTCAGAGTGAAAAAAAGTTATGCATGGTTATGGTTCAGGGTGGATCAAGTTCTGAAAATTAATCAAACTGCTCATCACTCTTGGCACTCTAAAGTCTAGAAACTGAGTTACAGTCTTACTTTAAATGTATTTTACCCTATTTCATCTCCTGGTTTTTTCTGTTGGAAATAGTCCACATGACATATTTTGAGCATGTTAGCATTTTTAAAAGCCATCCTAAACGCTTTTTTTTGTTGGTTACAGTTTTACCAATTTGCTTTTTAAAATTTCATTTTTTTCCGGCTTAATTGGTTTCGCCCTATTTTATATCGGCTTAGTGGCCTCATATTGCGCCGCCTGATGCGCAAAAAAAAGTTTTTTTCCATGCTTGTGTTTTGAGGGGGAAATTTTAGCCTGACTGGTTGCTGCTCAGTTATTTTCGGCTTTGTTACCGCTTGGTAAGATTTTTTTTTCATTTTCCTGTTTTTGCATTCTTTTGTCTGGACATTTTTTCTGAATTGTGTATCCCACCTTGCATTCAATAAATTTTTGGCGCTCGTGGATACCACGGTTACAATACATGTATTTTTTCCAATACGCGTATGCCGAAAATTTTGTTTGATTTACAGCTTATTTTGGCTGTCTGCACATTTACCTAATACGTTGTTTCCTTCAAATCTTAGTTTATTTATGAGATCGATCAAAATCTGGCCCTATTTTTTTGAATCCTCAAGGTCGAACCCACTTATACGTCTTTAAAAGTATTTAATAGATTTACACATAAAAACATTCGATTTTTTATTTCGGTTTTCTAGCTCTTTCTTTACTTTTCTGATTAGCAAGCGTTATCTAATCGGAATATAGACCTTTAAAGAGTCGATGAACGTAGTTTAGACTCTTATACAGGTCGTGATATTTTTTTGATTTTTCAGGAAATTTGTAGTTGTTCTGGCTCAAAATTATTTTTTTTTGCGATTTGACTTTTGATATTTTTAGTTCAGTTTATTTCCGTTGTTGAAAGGAAAGAGAACTCCACTATCGAACAGCAAAAGTGTAAAGGCCACAAAAAACGTGATCGACTTCTAGTTTCGAAAGTTATTTAGTTTTCAGATTTCCCAGCGAAATAAAACTTTACTTCTCGATCTAGTTTTGTAAGTGGGTTACTTTTTTCGAGAAAAGTGTTAATCATAACTAGTTCTAGAAATTTGGAGGAGCTTTGATGCCATACATTTTTTTCTGTATGCGTTTTTTTCTGTATACTTGCCCTCATTGACGCTTATCCGAAGTTTTGCTGGCTATTTTTCGGATTAGCAACTAGTTCAACAAAATCGTTTGAATCATTTATGATTCTGCTATGCTGCTAACATGCTTAAATTAATGAAACATAGCCAGTTGGAAAAGAGTCATAAACGAAAGGAAACAAACTTCGTTTTTCGAATTTCAATTAAAAAAATATATGGCCTTAAGACTTTTTGAGTTTCAAAAACAATTTATGCTTTTCTGGTAGATTTAATTCAATTAACTGTTGATCAATAGGTAAATTTTGTTATTCCGCTGGGAAATTGAAAAATTAAAAAACTCTTGAAACTAAAAGTCGATCACGTTTTTCGTTACCTTACCACTTTTGCTGTTCGATAGTGAAGTTTGCTTTCCTTCAAACAAAAAAATGAACTGAATTTGGGACAAAATCCAAAGTCATACCGCGAAAAATTAAATTTGAGCATGAACATTTTGCAAGACCTGCCTGGAAAAAATTACAAAAATCACCAACTGCTATCTAAGAATTCACTACGTTCATGACTCTTTCAAAACAAGTTTAACTACTGACTACTAGTTATTACTGGTGCATGCTTATCTAGAATTCAAAATAGTTTGTTTAATTCTTTCGATATTATTTTCCTACTGATGACTTTCCGTCTTCAAGGCTGTCGAATTAAGCTTGTTTTAGTTTCTACATAAAGTAGTCCACTTTGCATACGCTAAGTGGACTAATTATATCGCTAATTATTCGCTATCATTGATCCTATGTGGGCGATTGTCAGCTTATTGCCCTAAAAATCTCCGGCAAAACTTTTGAGATTGACTCTGGCACCATTTTTGAATGATTATAATCAGACCCACTAGGACTTCCTGAATATTCAGTTCTTTCTCCAATTACAATTTTCAGTTCTTTCTCCAATTACAACATAAAAAATTATATTTTTAAGAGTAATGAACGTAGTGAAGACTCTAATATTGGTCTTGCTGATTTTTTTTTCAGGAAAGTCTTAAAGTGTCTAATAACTACAGATGTGCATTCATAGATATTGATGCATTTATGAATGCACTTAAGTATAAATTCACTTTTTGAATTCAATTAAAATTCATCTGCTGAAAGTGACGTAAATAGCACTCTCCAAATATGAACGTGGAAATGGCGCGAAAAAACGTGAACGGTTTCTAGTTTCAAAAGTGGAATTTATTCTTAAGATTTCCCAGGGGAATAAAAACTTGACCTATTGATCCAGTTTCCAGTTTTCTCTAATTGGGTTTATGTTATCAAAAAGCGCCGATCATAAATTGTTCTAAAAATTCAAAGGGCATCTACTATTTTTTTTTTTGAAATTCGAAAGTTGAAATTTTTTTAAGAGAGTCAGTGTTTTTTTTATATTTACATGCGTTCATTACTCTCTTTACCAATCTTCGATTGGCTATGTTTTGAGCAGAAGTTATGCAAAAATAGGTTTTCAGAGTTTTTTTTCAGATTTTCTTTAAGTTCTTTTTGTGGTAATTTGTAATTTTTGTATTCATGTGTTTTGTATTAATGTGAAATCAAAGTGTATTAGTACGAACTAGATATTTTTTCCAACCTAAGTCGCAAATAAAAGCGCTACTTTTGGTGGCACTTTTGAATCGGTAGGATGCGGTAGCAGTATAGTGTCATATGTGCGTTGACCATTTGATTAATAAAAATTTATTGCAGTTGATGCCTTTTTAATGAGGTCGTAGATTCGAAGTATATACGTAGCCGAGTTTTTGCTAATTCGAGGCTTTTTTCTGCCTTTTCTTATTTCACTTGATAGTGCTGCTTTTTGATCGCAGGCTGGAAAGTGTTTGCGAAGCGCCTGTGTTGAAATTTTTTTTTTTTTTCATTTTGAAATTATACTATAGCGGATAGGGCTTTTGTCCCCGATTGTTCTTATTTGATATGCAGATTGTGTGGTTGCAAGATTTAATGAACAGTTTTTGAGTACATTTAGGAATTATCGTATCTTAATTTTTGACCGAAATGTTTTCTTCTCATTTTCATCTATTGGTTATCAAACAGAAATGGATAGAGTTAAGCCCAAATTTTTCTTTTGTTTTGAAGGTAACTGACTTTTAGAACAATGCAATATTTTTTTTTGGTTTTTGAGCCTACGATTTTTTCAACTAAATTGATTCATGTTTTTCAATATCAGTTTAAGATAAATTATACTTGATTTTTGGAGCTTTATTAAGAGTAATGAACGTAGTGAAGACTCTTCTATAGGTCTTGCTGATTTTTTTTGGTTTTTTTTTCAGAAAAAATCTTAAAGTCTCTAATAACTACAGATCAGCATTCATACACATTGATGCATTTATGAATGCTTTTAATTATGTATACACTTTTTCAGCTCAATTGAAATTCAACTGCTGAAAGTGATGTAAAAAGCACTCTCCAAATACGAACGTGGAAATGGCGCAAGAAAAAACGAACTATTTCTAGTTCGAGAGTGGAATTTATTTAAAAGATTTCACAGCGGAGCAAAAACTTTACCTATTGATCCAGTTTTTTCAAGTTGGGTTCATGTTACAAAAAAGCGCCAATCATAATCTTAAAGGGCATTTATTTTTTCTTCGAACTTAATTGCGTTCATTACTGTTTTCCAATCTTCGATTGGCTATGTTCTCCTTTTTGAGCGCATGGTGCTTTCAGCCTATAATTGTTGAATCGCAAGTGGTGCGAAGCTCAGCTTCGCGTCGGTGTCAACAGTCGCATCGTTCCAAGTCCTCTTCGGTAGTTCTTGAGTGTCATGCTGTTTTAATCCTATACTTGTTGTATTGCAAGTGGTGCGAAGCCCAGCTTCGCCGCTGTTGAAAATATTTTCACAGATTTTCTATTCAGATCTTGTGTTTTCCAGGAGCTCCATTGCATCGGTTAAACTCCCAACTCTTGCCAACATGAATTTCACTGACTTGTGTGCAAGTTCAGCCATCGAGGTCTACGTGAAGAAGTATAACAACCACTTGTATATCATTTTTGAACTAACAGACCTGAATGTTGCCAAAAATCTTCAGCAAATGCTGAATGAAGCGGGCCAAAAAGCACCGACTGGTCTCATAGACTATGTCGTATCGGGCGAAGTTGTGATGGTCGAAAACGAGGAAGGTTCCGGAAGTTTCAAACGGAGCGTGGTGCGGATATTTGATATCGACACTGGCTTGGTTGTGTTGGAAGATCTGGACAGCTGTGAGCAGTTCACAGCTGCGGTGGAGGAGTTGAGACCTATAAATGACGAGTGCGTGGCCTTACCGGTGTCGTATTATCATGGGGCACTCGTCAATTGTGAGGTGAAAGAAATAATAATTAACAGTCGATTTTAACAAGAAGTGTAAATACTAATTTTTAAAGGGCGGTTAAATTAGGGCATAAATTACTTATTGTAAAGTAATTATAGCTACAATAACGTAAAAATTGAAGACGAAGTTAATTGGAAGTCAGCAAAATTGAGTTCAGTGTAATTCTATTGAGACTACTTATCAAAAAAAAATTTAAATCCAGATCAAGGCTGAAATGAGTTTAAGACTAATACCACGCTTGCCCCTCTACGAGCTAACTCTGAGGTTAATCAAAATCAGGAGGAAAAAACTATAATTTAAGCGCCGTAGAGGAAAACAGCTTGTTTCCCGAACCTAAATCAGATTTACTTATTTTTATCAAGAGTTATGAACGTAGTGAGTACTCTTGTATAGGTCTTGCTGATTTTTTTTTTCAGGAAACAGTTAAAATTTGTTCACGCTAAGAAGTTTTACGGAAGGTCAGTAGCGGAACGATCCTTATTAAGAGTCGATGAACGTAGTTCAGAGTCTTAAATAGGTCGCGATGATTTTTTTTTTCGTTTCTTTTTCAGGAAAAGTTTTAAATTGTGTTCAGGCTCAAATTTACTTTTTCGCGGTTTGACATGTGATTGCTTTTAAAGTTCAGCGCATTTATATTGTTGAAAGGAAGGCAAACTCCGCTATCGAACAGCAAAATTGTAAAGAACACGAAAAGCGTGATCGACTTCTAATTTCGAATATAGAAATTAATTATCAGATTTCCCAGCGAAATAAAAGTTTTGCCTATTGATCCAGTTTTCCCAAGTTGGGTAATTTTTATCAAAGAAATTGTCAATCATTCATGATTTTAGAAGTTTAAAGAGCCTTAAGGCCATCTATTTTTTTCTTCGAAGTTCATAAATTGAAGATTTTTGAAAAAACAAGTCAGTTTTTTTTCCGTTTCCTTGCGTTCATTTCTTTTCCAACTATCAGTTGGCTATGCTTTGTATTTGTAGCCGTTGCCAGGCAAGAATGACGATTTGAATGATATGTTGGCTGAGTTCCTGATGGGCGAGAGTGTCACTGAGCCCTTCCATGTCCAAGTGTACAGACAAATCTTCAACTGGGTCGACTTCGAGTTGTCCACAGGTAGCACATCAAGAAACAAAACTCTTGTCGTTTGGCAGCTTCCCAACTACTCGTAAAACAGAGAATTAAAGTAGTTGCGTAAGACATTGATGGTTAAGTTTGGCATGTTGATTTGTTCACCCATCAATCAAAAAGGAGGAGGACGAGTAGGCGGGCGACTAGAGCTCATATCTTCAACTCGTTTTCCTAATCATTTTGACGTGAGACCTTTTTGCCGCACATAAAACGTATATGTCACTCAGAATTTATTCATTGCAGTTAGATCAAGTTTCCTTAAATATTCGACATAATAGCTGAAAAATCAATTCTAATTCTGTTGATTTTTTTTTGAAAAACACTGAAGTTATTGGCTACGCCGAGAAATTGAAGTTTTTGTGGCCTAGAATGGTTTGAGGGGGAGTTAAATTTAAAAAGGTCCTTATCCGTTTCTTCTAGTAGCGACAGTTTTTATGTTTTTTGTTTCACAGATAGTTTGTCATGTTGATTGTTTTAGAGGAGAACGTGAAGGAGGGGTCCATTCCGCAGATCATGATCGATTACGAGATGGCAAGGAAGCCACAGACGGGTGAAGATTGGACCAGAAACAAGAGCATAGACCCCATCAAGATCAGCAAAGTCAGAATATTTACTACTGTAACTCTGTTTATAAGCTGGGTAAAATCAATGATATTTACCCTTGTGATTAGCCAGGGTACTGCAAGAGAGTACGAGACTTTTTCCTCGTAAACAAATTGGTTCACAGAATTCACTGTTTATTTTTGTAGCATATCAAGTTCTTGCTGCTGGTATGCCTTCATAGCGTAGAAGTAACTTACATGCTTGGGACGACAATAGCCTTGGTGCGAGTCCGGCCAGGAGCCTTAAGTGTTAGAGACTGAAAATTCTTTTGCTTCGAAATTGTAGTTATCTGAATATCGGTTGTCTGCTTTTTTTGCTTGCTAAGTTTTCACAGCATGGACTTTTCTTCGGACTTTTTCATTTTTACTATAAGTGAATGTCATTTGATTGATTGCTGCAATGAAGCGGGTAATTAAGTTCGGAAAATTTTTTCTCATTATTTAAAACTTTTCTACGATTTAAAAAAACTAAATTTTTTGCCAAATCTAATATCTATTATATATTTAAATGCGGGCTTCACTATCTCGCCATGTTTAAGCTTTTTCAACGCATTATTTTTGCATGTTTAAGCTGTATCGTATATTACAATGGTTAAGAATTTTTTTTTTCGATTTTCCAATTTGATTTTAGTGGTTATTTTATCAGTTTAAATTAAGCAGCCCAATATCGAATTAGGGGTTGCGAATTTGGCCTCCAATTTTGAATGCCCGAATCATTTTAGTTAACGAGACAAGGCGATTTTTGAGATTTTTTCAGAAATTTCAAATAACAAAATAATTTACAAAACTTGAAGTTCCCAACTCTGTAGTTGGGTGCTGTCAGATTACTCTAAGAGTTATAAATCTTGCCTCCAAATATGACTGTTCAAATCCTTGTAGTTTTCGAGATATGACGTTTTTTGTGATTTTTTTCCAAAAGTTTTCAGAAAACTTATATTAAATTTTTTTTCGCAAAATCTGAAATTCCCAACCCTGTAGTTGGGTCCTGTCAGAGTATTCTCGAAGGTTGCGAATCTTGCCTCCAAATATGACTGCTCAATTCGTTGCAGTTTTCGAGATCTGATGTTTTTGTGGTTTTTTCAAAAATTTTAAGAAACCTAAATAATTATTAGTTTTTAAAAATTTGAAAGTTGCAACCCTGTAGTTGGGTCCTGTCAGAGTAGTTTCAAAGATTGTGAATCTTGCCTCTAAATATGACTGCTCATTTCGTTGCAGTTTCCAAGATATGATGTTTTTGTGATTTTTTCAAATTTTTTAGAAAACTTAAATTATTATTAGTTTTTAAAAATCTGAAACTCGCATTCCTGTAGTTGGGTCCTGTCAGAGTATTCTCAAAGGTTGTGAATCTTGCCTCCAAATATGACTGCTCATTTCTTTGTAGTTTTCGAGATATGGCGTATTTTGTGATTTTTTTCAAAAAGTTTTCAGAAAACTTATATTAATTTTTTTTCGTAAAATCTGAAATTCCCAACCCTATAGTTGGGTCCTGTCAGAATATTCTCAAAGATTGCGAATCTTGCCTCCAAATATGACTGCTCAATTCGTTGCAGTTTTCAAGATATGATGTTTTTGTGATTTTTTCAAATTTTTAGAAAACTTAAATTATTATTAGTTTTTAAAAATCTGAAACTCGCATTCCTGTAGTTGGGTCCTGTCAGAGTATTCTCAAAGGTTGTGAATCTTGCCTCCAAATATGACTGCTCATTTCTTTGTAGTTTTCGAGATCTGATGTTTTTGTGGTTTTTTCAAAAATTTTAAGAAACCTAAATAATTATTAGTTTTTAAAAATTTGAAAGTTGCAACCCTGTAGTTGGGTCCTGTCAGAGTAGTTTCAAAGATTGTGAATCTTGCCTCTAAATATGACTGCTCATTTCGTTGCAGTTTCCAAGATATGATGTTTTTGTGATTTTTTCAAATTTTTTAGAAAACTTAAATTATTATTAGTTTTTAAAAATCTGAAACTCGCATTCCTGTAGTTGGGTCCTGTCAGAGTATTCTCAAAGGTTGTGAATCTTGCCTCCAAATATGACTGCTCATTTCTTTGTAGTTTTCGAGATATGGCGTATTTTGTGATTTTTTTCAAAAAGTTTTCAGAAAACTTATATTAATTTTTTTTCGTAAAATCTGAAATTCCCAACCCTATAGTTGGGTCCTGTCAGAATATTCTCAAAGATTGCGAATCTTGCCTCCAAATATGACTGCTCAATTCGTTGCAGTTTTCAAGATATGATGTTTTTGTGATTTTTTCAAATTTTTAGAAAACTTAAATTATTATTAGTTTTTAAAAATCTGAAACTCGCATTCCTGTAGTTGGGTCCTGTCAGAGTATTCTCAAAGGTTGTGAATCTTGCCTCCAAATATGACTGCTCATTTCTTTGTAGTTTTCGAGATATGACGTATTTTGTGATTTTTTTCAAAAAGTTTTCAGAAAACTTATATTAATTTTTTTTCGTAAAATCTGAAATTCCCAACCCTATAGTTGGGTCCTGTCAGAATATTCTCAAAGATTGCGAATCTTGCCTCCAAATATGACTGCTCAATTCGTTGCAGTTTTCGAGATACGATGTTTTTGATTTTTTCAAAAATTTTCAGAAAACTTAAATTATTATTAGTTTTCAAAAATCTGAAACTCGCAACCCTGTAGTTGGTTCCTGTCAGAGTATTCTCAAAGATTGTGAATCTTGCCTCCAAATATGACTGCTCAATTCTTTGTAGTTTTCGAGATGTGACGTTTTTTGTGATTTTTTTAAAAAATTTTTCAGAAAACTTATATTAATTTTTTTTCGTAAAATCTGAAATTCCCAACCCTATAGTTGGGTCCTGTCAGAGTATTCTCAAAGATTGTGAATCTTGCCTCCAAATATGACTGCTCAATTCGTTGCAGTTTTCGAGATACGATGTTTTTGATTTTTTCAAAAATTTTCAGAAAACTTAAATTATTATTAGTTTTCAAAAATCTGAAACTCGCAACCCTGTAGTTGGTTCCTGTCAGAGTATTCTCAAAGATTGTGAATCTTGCCTCCAAATATGACTGCTCAATTCTTCGTTGTTTTCGAGATATGACGTTTTTTGTGATTTTTTTCAAAAAGTTTTCAGAAAACTTATATTAATTTTTTTTCGTAAAATCTGAAATTCCCAACCCTATAGTTGGGTCCTCTCAGAGTATTCTCAAAGATTGCGAATCTTGCCTCCAAATATGACTGCTCAATTCGTTGCAGTTTTCGAGATACGATGTTTTTGATTTTTTCAAAAGTTTTCAGAAAACTTAAATTATTATTAGTTTTCAAAAATCTGAAACTCGCAACCCTATAGTTGGGTCCTGTCAGAATATTCTCAAAGATTGCGAATCTTGCCTCCAAATATGACTGCTCAATTCGTTGCAGTTTTCGAGATACGATGTTTTTGATTTTTTCAAAAATTTTCAGAAAACTTAAATTATTATTAGTTTTCAAAAATCTGAAACTCGCAACCCTGTAGTTGGTTCCTGTCAGAGTATTCTCAAAGATTGTGAATCTTGCCTCCAAATATGACTGCTCAATTCTTTGTAGTTTTCGAGATGTGACGTTTTTTGTGATTTTTTTAAAAAATTTTTCAGAAAACTTATATTAATTTTTTTTCGTAAAATCTGAAATTCCCAACCCTATAGTTGGGTCCTGTCAGAGTATTCTCAAAGATTGTGAATCTTGCCTCCAAATATGACTGCTCAATTCGTTGCAGTTTTCGAGATACGATGTTTTTGATTTTTTCAAAAATTTTCAGAAAACTTAAATTATTATTAGTTTTCAAAAATCTGAAACTCGCAACCCTGTAGTTGGTTCCTGTCAGAGTATTCTCAAAGATTGTGAATCTTGCCTCCAAATATGACTGCTCAATTCTTCGTTGTTTTCGAGATATGACGTTTTTTGTGATTTTTTTCAAAAATCTTTCAGAAAACTTATATTAATTTTTTTTCGTAAAATCTGAAATTCCCAACCCTATAGTTGGGTCCTCTCAGAGTATTCTCAAAGATTGCGAATCTTGCCTCCAAATATGACTGCTCAATTCGTTGCAGTTTTCGAGATACGATGTTTTTGATTTTTTCAAAAGTTTTCAGAAAACTTAAATTATTATTAGTTTTCAAAAATCTGAAACTCGCAACCCTGTAGTTGGTTCCTGTCAGAGTATTCTCAAAGATTGTGAATCTTGCCTCCAAATATGACTGCTCAATTCGTTGCAGTTTTCGAGATACGATGTTTTTGATTTTTTCAAAAATTTTCAGAAAACTTAAATTATTATTAGTTTTCAAAAATCTGAAACTCGCAACCCTGTAGTTGGTTCCTGTCAGAGTATTCTCAAAGATTGTGAATCTTGCCTCCAAATAAGACTGCTCAATTCTTTGTAGTTTTCGAGATATGACGTTTTTTGTGATTTTCTCAAAAAAATTTCAGATAACTTATATTAATTTTTTTTTCGTAAAATCTGAAATTCCCAATCCTATAGTTGGGTCCTGTCAGAGTATTCTCAAAGATTGCGAATCTTGCCCCCAAATATGACTGCTCACTTCTTTGTAGTTTTCGAGATAAGACGTTTTTTGTGATTTTTTCAAAAATTTTCAGAAAACTTCAGAAAGTTTAAATTAATTATTTTTCGAAATTTGAAATATCCAACGCTATAGTTCTGTGTTGTCAGGGTACGCTAAAGAGTTGCAAATCTTGTCACATGCGACTGCTAAACGCGACTGCTCAAATTCTTTTAGTTTCCGAGGTGTGACGTTTTTTTTTTTAAATTTCTCGAAGAACATATCTACAAAGAAATTCAAAAAAATTTGAAACTACTAACTTGATGAAGATACAACCTTTTTGTCAGCGTACACCTAGGCGTCTCCAATCTTGCCTCTTAATATGAATGCTCAAATACTTTTAGTTTCCGAGATAAGACGTTTTTTTTTCTTTTTTTTCGGGAAACTTAGTTTTAAAAAAGTTCACAAAATTTTGGATTCCTAACCCTATAGTAGGGGGCTCTCAGTGGTTGCAAATCTGGCCTCGAAATTTCTCCAGAGGCCAATTAAGTTTTCGAGATCACGCTTTTAAAATGGGAATAAAAAAAATGAAAGGTTCGAACTTACACACCCTGTAATTGGGTGCAATCAGAGTACACTAAAAGTTTGCAGATGTTGTTTTCAATATATGCGGTTTTTCATGAGCTGTCGGAAAATTTCGAAGCACCGAAGGTGCGTTAAACGCTAGTTTTTGTTTTAATTAAGCATCGATGAATGTAGTTAAGTTTCTTATATAGCTCTTGGCATTTTTTTTGCACGCTCAAATTTAATCTTTTGCAGTTTGACTTATGACTTGTAATCGGGAACTAGACTTTTTTCTCGTAAACAACTTTTCTTACAAGTTGCTTCAGTTACTTCCAAGTCCTCGCTGCGCTGGGCCTCCGATTCGCGGCTTTCTTTCAAATTTCCAATCAGTTCATTGTTTTCAAATTCTTTCCAGTCCGTTTTTTCTAATGAATTTTTATTTGACACGTTTTTTAGCGGCATAATTTTCAAAGAAGGCTATAATGATTTTTTATTTAATATAAACCGTTTATACTATAATTACTTTTGCGATAACCTAGGGTGTTGCAATCGGGTACAAGGTTTTATCCCGTAAAAAATTTTGTTCACAGAATGGTCAAAGTTAGAAATGCTGATTTAAGGTTCAGTTAATAATATGTTCAATTTCCATTGCGTCTCTGGCAAACTTGGCCTGGAGGTAACAAATACGCTTGGGACGGCAAAGGCCCTGAAATCAAATCTGACAGGACCTGTTTTTTTCTCAAACGTGAAATATTCCGTTTCAAAAAATTGTCGGGTTATTGTTTGTCTGCTTATGTTTTGTAAGCTTAGTTGGCACATCGTAGAGTTGTTTATTTTAACGCAAGTTACATTGTAGTTGCTTTTAGTGTTTTTTTTCTCCGCTTTTGTAATTTACTTACCCTGACCTGGTATATTTTCTCTTTTTTTTCATTTTTCTATCGCTTAACAATTTTTTTTCCCATATGATTTTGGTTTTTATTTTATACTTTTAAAAAACTTTTTATGTCGACAGTTTTGTTTTCGACCTAACGGGGTTTGACCCAATACCAGGGTACGAACCAATAATGGGGTCTATTCTGTCTTCTTCAAATGGTTGGCATGTTTAATGCGTGTTGTTTTAAACCAGTACTCGGTTGAGGGTGTGTTGTTACTGCTTCTTTTGTTCCGACTGTCAAAAAAAGTGACGGAAAATTGGTTCTCGTGTTTTTTTTTCTCCAGACGGATTATTTTACGGACTTTTTCACGTGCATTTTTGACGGATTTTTATACAGTCTGAAAGACATTGAATTCGTGAGCTTAAAATCTGAAACATTTTCCACCTACGATCTCTTTGTGTAAAGTTTGGGGTTTGCGTTTGGAGATACTTCGGCCAATTTGAACAATAAATGCGCGCTTTTTGTTAAGCAATTTTCTGTTTTTTTTGTGTGTGAAACGAAATAAATCATTCCAAATTAAACTGAGGTAATTTAGTTGCTCTAAATAATTTGCTGCTAGAGTTGTTTGGGCCAAGTGATATATTGTGTGTGTTTAGGGCGAGGTGAAGGAGTGTGAGGTGATGAGCTACGTGAGTCCGAATGAGTTGCTTCTGCATGTGTCTGACATGATAGACTACGACACTCTCTGCTCCGTGTGGAGTGTTGCCGAACTCACCACAGTTCCAAACTACGCGCCATTCGTTAGTAGACTTAACATCATTAAAGGGACGACCGACGTTTTGCATAGACGCCAGCATCCATGCCAAAATGTGATCTCGTTAAAAATATTAGAAGAGAGACGCATCACAGTCGTAATTTTTGACATGATGTTAAAATTGTTGCGTTCTCCATAAACTATTTTGCTCATGGGTTCATACCCCTCTCTAGTTTTTTTTCTACGAAGTTTTCCCACGTGAGAGTGAAACGGAAACGAGCCTGCCTGGTCTATATTTCAGCCTATGGAATTAGTGTGTGTACTGTACCATGACAATTGGTGCAGGGCTAACTGTCTCAGTGTGGGGGAGGACAAGACAGCCACTCTTTTCCTGGTCGACTGGGGGGATCTGATTAACATGCCATTCAATAAGATCAGACCAGCCCCAGATGATTGGGTCCGAGACTCCGACACTCAAGCTACTATCCAAGGATTGGCCATTAAAGTCTCTATGCAAGGTATGTTTTTAAACAGCTAGAGTTCTCACAAGGATATTAATTATCTGAAAATAACTAAGCTATGGTTTACTCTGCAAGGGCTTACATACAAAAAATAGGTTTTAGTTTTCAGATTTCCCAGCTCGAAAATTGACTAGAAAAATCTAATTTGTTTTCGGAGTCCTTGGGTTTTTTTAACATTTTCCTGCTACTAGCTACTACCTACAGTTTGATAGCTAGATTAAATTTCCACTTTTTAACTTTGTTTGCGAGTTCTTTTGGTATTTAGGGTTGTACTACCCGACTAAATTCACTACAGAGCAGATAGCAAAATTCAAAGAAATATGTAAACCGGAAAGCACTCAGCTCACTTTGAAAATAACTGAGTTGAACAAGCGACGTCGTGCCTATGATGGAACCCTAGAAGTTGCTAGCAAAGGAGACTTGCTAGACATCTGTGTAAGAGAGGGAATCGTGAGCGAAAGTTCAATTACGTCTTCAGCTTCGAGGTCGCTACCACCATCAGTTGCTGTGGGGCAAAGCAGCCCGAACGAAAGACAAACAGAGCCAAAAATGAATGGAAACCTGAATGGACCAACGTCATCAGTTGAGAATCATCAAAAATTTCAACAGCAGCCTATTGCGGAAGGGAATATGGCAGCTTTTTATGGTGAATTAATTACCACTTTTCCTTGGGAGAAAAATCTACGAATCGTCAAATATGGCGCTGCTTAGTTTTTCATAAATCTATCACTAGAAAATCGTGAACTTGATTTGATGTTGAGGCGAGAAGTTTTGGCCTAATTTGCGTTGACCTTTTTTCTGTTTCAGAAAAAGCCAGTGGCGACGTCTCAAGAAGCGACAAGGAGCAAATAGTCCATTTAACTCATGAAGTATCTAATTTGAAGTTGCAAATGCGACAAATGAAAGAGGAATTCGATTCTTTGAAACGCTCGATGGGAAGTCAATAAATTCACGAGACTGTTGTTCAAAACTTTACTTCTTTAGCATCTGCCTTTCAGGCTTTAGTTCAGAACATTATCATTTGAGTGGGAAATATTCAAATATTTCAGAGCTTCGAACTTTCGAAAATTCAAAGTGAAGATCTTGATTGTTTGTTTGTGGTAGATTCTGTTTACATGAAACTTTGATATCCTATCAGCTATTTTATGCTGTATTTATGTTGGTTGGTCTATTTATTTGATCGAATGTCAATGAACGAAGCGTTTTTTTCCTATTCATTGTTTGTAGATATAAAAACTGAATGGTGCTTCAATTCGGCCTCATTTTGGTTTCATATGTGGAGTTTTGGAATAACCAGCGAAACAATACAAATAATTTTAGATCAGACTTCTTCAAAGTTGGACTTTCCTCCAAATGATAAAACTGATCTGAAATTAAATTAGATTATCACGATAAATTATTTCAGACCAAGTTCTAAAATGATGTAATTTGGTCTCTTTCCTGACTTCGTTCACACTTTTCCAACGGCCTCGTTGGCTTTGGTTATTTAAGTTACTTTTCTATCGACAATTGAAATGAATTGAGTTTGTGAAATTGTTTTCAAAATTCCATTTTCATTAATTATATGAGTGGATAATTATGAGCTTTCTTTTTTGGAATTTTATTAAATACTGGCTAGGCGTTGAACATGTTTTGGCGTGGAGGTACAAACTCACTCTCTGACAGATTAAAGCTCAATCGTTTGAATAATCGATAATGAAGATGGTTTATCAATAGTTTTTGCCGGTTAGTATACAACCTAGAAAACCAATAAGCAGCAAGTTTTAACGTTTGTGAGTAGCAAGGGTTATTAAATTGGAACATATACTTTCTACAGGTCAATATTTCGCTTAACAAAACTATTATTGCTATAAAGTAGATTGGACTATTTCAAAATTTGCAATCCACAAATGAGTTCCCTTAAAAAAATTTCATGTTTTACATCAACTCATGGCATGGGAATTTTTCGAAAATTGAAAATTTAGTCGGTTGCGGAAAAAAATCAACACAATGTAAATAGATTCAATACAAACAATCTTGATATACCTCAAAAGTTGCATCGCCTGATTAGTTTGCTAAAAAAAACTGATCAGTTTTTGCAATACGATTCACTCTTTAATATAACTTAAAAGAAATCATAACTTTACTGCTTGAATTGCTGGCTTAGAAAAACTTGAAATGATGTCCATTGATTCGCGGTATTGCACGCCTAATAAAATCTTGGAACCTGCTTAAGATGATAAACGTTTGAAATGTTCCAAAGTTTTGTTGCTCCACCGAAAATAGTTTGTAACTTTGTTGATTAATGGATTCAAACTGTCATCCTCTAATAATTAGGTCAAGATGTTTTTTTTTTGCTGAAATATGAGAGGGCCAATTTAGCTTTTTGTCTTTCGCTTTGTGTCCAAATAGTTTTTTTGAAGCTTCTGTTTTTTTAATTTTTGAAAACTGGCTTGCTTGTTTTTTCTTGCCCTCTTATTATCGCTTAAATCTTTTTTTGGTTTTGAACTCATCAAATTGATGAACACAACTTTTAAGAATACTGGTAGTCTCAATTATAAAGGTAAATGATATGGCGTGGGGATGGATAATTTCCCATTTCAGCAGTTAACAAGACTGCTCGTGTTTCAGTGCAAAGCCTTGAGTGTTCGTACCGCACGTAAGGCCAATTGAAAAGTTTTTTTTTTGGTTAAATAATAAGTAATTGAGAAGAAAAGAGTTTTTTTTTTTCATTTTTATCCCCCACACGCTATGTAAAAAACTATGCGTGTGTTTAGCGTCTCGTGTTGTGATAATAGCATTAAATTGCTGGACTCAATTTAGTTTGGAACGCATTAGTTTGCTTTTCACGCGTGTTATAAGTACACAATATGTCGCACTTAAAATATCCCAATTTCGCAATTTTCAAACGCCCGTAACTTCACGAAAAATGATCTCAGGTGAAATATCTTTTTAAATTTGAGCTTAGAGATGGTATAAAAAATTCTGTCAAAAAAGCTTAGTAAACAAATCGAAAAATGACTGAATAAAAAACCACACATAGCATAGATATTCTGCACTTTTTCCGAAAGTCTGAAGAAAAAACGAGTGAAAAAAAGCAATGATCTCAACTTTTGAAACTGGAGTCAATATCAGCTAAGTTTTGTGTGTATATCAGCTAAAAGGTGTACAAGTTTCCGACAGACAACTCAACTAGATCATAAGTGCTTTATTTTTTGTTGAAAATAAATAGAAAATCAGTTGTACGCCATTGACTGTACATAATCAGTCAACTAATCACCACATAGCAAGATGAAGCGATTTTTTTTAGCAGAATGGGAATTTTCGATCGCTCTTATCTAGTGTAGATCATGAAGTTATTCAATAGAAGTTTCATAGACAGTTAAGATTTTTAGTTTGGCATTTTCAATTTGCAGAAACTCAAAAGATTTTTCATGGAGGCACTTAGCATAGTGATAACACCTTCACGATCTTCAGATCCTGTAATCAATCTGCCATGGCAATGAAAGTTTGTGAGGACGAGCTCTCTTTTGAACTCTAGCTTCTGCTCTACCATAGCCTGACCGATTACAGCTGCAATACGGTGCTGATTTAAATTAACCGGACAAAACGCGTTAAACTTGAAATTTAAAACGCCTTTTTTTCAAATTGGGTTGAATTAGGTGAAAACTTATCAAGACAAAACTTGCCTAAAATTTTGGCAGAATTAAAATGGTGTAATTTATTTGCAAAATTCGGGCGAAAAAATTTTCCCCTAAAAAGGGTCAATTTGGCTTTTCTTAGTTAATCAAAAATTACGCCCAAAAAACCCAGTCGAGCAGAGACATGATCATATCAAAGTGAGTACCTTACGTAGTCCAAGAAATTTTATGGAAAATATTTTCTCCAAAACTTTGTATAAGTTTATTTATTTTTGTTTGATAGACAAAAAAGGTCGTTTTTACTATATAAAATACCAATTTTTTATTTAAAAACAATTTTTAAATGGTTTGCAATTTTTTTTTGCAGATTATACGCTTCTTAAAGTTTGTTGGACTAAGTGAGGTGCTCACTTTGATATAATCATGTCTGTGGTCGACTGGGTATTATAGGCGTAATTATTGAATAACTAAGAAAAGCCAAGATGACCCATTTTTCGGGCAAAATTTTCACCTGAATTTCGCAAAAGAAATTACACCATAATAATTCTGTTAAAATTTTAGGCAAGTTTTGTCTTCATAAGTTTCCACCTAATCTCAACCCAGTTTGAGAAAAACGCGTTTTAAACTTCAAGTTTAGCTCGTTTTGTCAGGTTAATTTAAATCAGCACTACTGTTACCACGTGAAAGTTCTAGACGCAAAAACACGGCCTTGAGCCGCAAAAAAAAGAGCTTTGCTCAACAAAATAACTCAGTCTGAAAAGTGGGGAAACAAGAGAAACGGACTGTGAATAGACAGGCTGGATAGCTTTTCATAGATCCTCTACGAATCGCAGAAACCACACTTATTATGATTATTGTTATTGTTATGTAGTTCAATGTCTTGTTCTCTTTCAAGATATACATATATATATTTTTCTTTATTTTTTTTCCTCATGAATACTTTCAAATTTCAACGCAATCAGTCAATTAAAAATTAGTTTGAGATTTAAGAAGCTTCGATGATTCCATAGACTGCAATGAAGTCGTTGAACAACTTCTTGCTTTAATCAGAGGATTTTTGTTGTAAGCTCTTTTAGGGCAGACATTCGTGTTTTTTTTACACCTGCGATTGGCAGGTGTTTATCGAATTAACCAAACTAGATCCCACCAAATCGATTTAGGGAGGAGAAATTTTGAATTTTTCAGGCAATATTTTTGAATAACGTCCATATTTATACAAAATTAACAGTTTTAAAAAAGAAAAGTGACTGCAAATACATTATTTTAGGTCACTAAAAGTATTCAAATGCAATCCAAAATGATAATTTTGAAAATAACTTTTGCTTGTGCGTTTTCTAGCACATGCATACTTTTTACACTGGCGTCAGCTTAGTGTGTTGTTACGAACAGAAGCTTCTGTACACTAACGTCAGCTTAGTGTTATTAAGAACCTTCCTTTTTTCTAACCTCAGACGCAAATGTTGATGCCACTTTTTTGATAGCATGTGCTTTGAAATTCAAATTGTAATTAGTTAACACAGTTGATGAATTTTTAATTCATCAATTGAACCGAAAAAATGTTACTTGTTTCAAACAAACAACAATCATAGAAACCGTATTTTAGAAATTTTCCAACCCAATATCTCTCGCAATTTTTTGAAAAGCACAATTTATACATAAGTTGGCCTTATGCTTTCCAATTTGTTATATGACTAGTTTATGTGTATTACTTCAGTTTTTTCTATTCTAAATTATTTCTAGCAAAATTGCGTTTATTTGTATTTGGTGCCACTTTTGCTGAATCGATTTGGCAATTAATTAGCATATTTAGCTGCTTTATTGGTGACCAGTTTTTGTCGGTGGTTGGTTAAGCAAGCGTTGCTGAGTGGTTAGAAAAGAGATTCAAAATCTGTTGAATGCAGAAGGTCGCAGATCGAATCCTAGAGCTAGGCGAATTGTTACTAATTCGAGGCTTATTTCAGTTTTTTTCTTATTGCCTTTTCTAGAGCTGCTTTTTGTCGTGTTCTCGCTAGTGTTTGAGAAGCGTAGCTTAGCCTCTGTTTTACATAATTATTTTTCAGAATAAATATATGCTTGGGGAAGACATTCTACGGTAGGTCACTTAGGAGGAGAGGGGTAAACTGTATGCTTGATCCGAGTTGTTGGGTAGATCCTAACAAAACTACTTTTTAAAATTTTTACTAACGATTATCCATTTGTTTAAATATCTCGTAAGAAACCATAACATAGTTGAATTTAAACAATTAACGCCCTGGCCTACAAGTGCTGAACTTAAGAAAAACTTAATACTGCTCCTGTGAATAGTTTTGCTCTTCTTCATTATTATTTTTTACTTGGGTACTTTTTTTTTTAGTTTTTTTCCCGTAAATAAGTTTGTTCACATGATCTCCATTTTCTAAAAAATATTCAGTTTCACCCTAGTTTTACTTTTAACAGCTCTAATCTTTGGTCTAGAGTTACTTGTTTAAGTTACTTGTTTACTGGACCTACAGCTGAAAAAAATTTTCACTTTTAAAATGATTTTTTTTTCGCAGGCTTAAATGACTACGTCCCAGTATTTATCGGCTCATTTGCTGGGTCATTTTTAGTAACCGTATATTGAATTCATTTGTTTTTGTTTTCAATTCAATCTTGAGGACCGTAACTACATTTCATACATTTTGTTGTTTCTATGTACGCTAATTTTTTCGGTATAAAAAAAATTGTAACAATTTTTCGTTTGAATTTTTGTCAAAACGTTTAATTTTTTGAATGCTTGGTTGTCGATTTAATTTTTGATTGCAGAGTGTGTGCGGTTAGGTTAACTGAAAGCATCTTAGCGTCCAAGTTTCTGTGAGCAAATTCAGAGAGACCTGTTTTTTTTTTGCAAATGAGAGATTTTTTGCTGTTTCAGATTATCGCTCGTTTCTTATATTTGTCGGCTAATTCCCGTGGCTCGAAATTTGTTGAAGGGTCAGCTGTAATACACATGCTTGAGACAACAACGCCAGGGGGCTCGATTACCGTCGGGACCGTTTCTTACAAAATTTTGGCTATTTTGAGATTATTTTCCTTTTAAACAATGCAGGTCTTTTCTAGCAGGCCGAAAACCCTATGTAAATTTGATTTTACTCAAAGTCATTCTTTTTTGTATCGCAAGTGGTGCCAACATCAGTTTTGCTTCTGTGTAGATACATTTTGGATTTTTTAAGCGCTGGATTTATTTCTATTGTATTTATTTTAAGCACTTCAAAAAATCATTTTAAATTTAGTTTCATTTTCTTAATAAAGATGTTTGCTTTGAAATCTAGCTAACCACGTCTGGTAACATACTTAGATTACTCATCATTTCTTTCTCCATCTGTAGCTGTTGCGACAATTGGTTCGTAGCTTCTAGCATATCCCTGCTTGTGACTCTCTTTTGTGGATCTTTGTATAAACATGGCCTGATGAGTTCTTTGAGTTGAGGCTTCAGTTGTGAAATGAAACCACCCAGTTTGTGTCTTTCCACAATTACATTGCCAGATGACAACTTACCTAGAAAAATATTTGCTACTTTTGGCATTTTATCCAGGTTGGCTGTGTTTTCACATTGACTAGGATTTCACTGTTCAGCCTAGGAGGTCAAAATGCATCATGGCAGTTTCTCAATTGAAGAAAAGATTACTTGGGTCCAAAATCACAGTATAGTGAGGTTTGTTTAGCGCAGCTGAGATAGCATTCAATGGTTTTTACCAAGGCGAGACAAATTGAAAACGGTTTCACCGAATACCAAAATTGAATTTTACTGATATCAAAAAAATACAGAAGTTTTTTTTTCCGAAGGTTTCCAAACTGCACCAACGCTGGACAAGGTTGTTTAGGATATACCATTGTCCGGTTGAGACATTAATTGCTATTTTTGAAGACTTGTTCACCACGAAAGTCTTATCATATCTTTATATTTGGTTAATAATTGTTGTTGTTGCTTTTCCTTGCTTCTTTTTATTCAGGATCTGTTCGACCGGTCAGTTTGGGAAAATGTTAACGTTTTAATTTTGTTTTTCCTACTTTTCTTAACTTGGAGTGTAATAACTGAGTCTTTTTGCAAAGGTTTAGACTTACTATCTACAACGCGCCTGGGGAGGGGGAATAACCTTTTAATTTTTCTTATTAAAAATGAAAAAAATATATATTTTCCAGCCACGAAAGACCTAAAGCTTTCAGTGATTTTCCAAGCAAAATCACGTACCACACAATTCAACGTCTGAAGTTTAGAGCAAAGATTAAAGAGTTACTTGAGGGGGTAGCGCACGCCGAAAAAACGCAATTTTTTGACAATTATTTTTAAAGCGGCTCAAAACGTCAACGTCATTTTAGCGCCTGTTTGTTAAAAAAATTTGCCTGTGGCGCAGAAAATTTAAAAAAAATTGGGTCCGTATATTATTTTAGGAGAGCTCGGAAAATCAAACCTTTCAAGTTTTTCCGAAAAACCACCCTTTCCTAGAAAAACTTCTGCGCACGCCACAGCTCGTGTGATACTTGAAAAATATAAATAGTCCTACACCAATATGATATGTAGCTTTACCCGCTGGTTTGAAGCCCAAAGCACACTGAAGTAAAATCAAGCCAAGTGAGTACACGTCACAAGCCCCTGAATGATGTGGGTTCCTGTCTACCAGCTCAGGCGCTGCATACAAGTGCGTAAATACCGAATCATTCTGATCGTCGAGTTGTCTAGCCGAACCAAAATCACATAATTTAAACACGAACGTCTGTTGATTATTTTCATCTACAATTCCATAAACTAAAGCTTTCAGAATATCCAAAGTCAAACCCAGAATAAAATCTGTCTGAAAGCCCGAGCCTTTTTCCAAAATGTCCAATTTTTCTTTGAGTGAACCCCCAGAAACATTCTCTAAAACTAAATACGGCGAACCATTCAAGTAATTTTCCTGAAAACGACCGTTGCTAATGTATTTCACTATATGAGGGTGATTTAATTTTTTCAAGGTCGTTGTTTCCAAGTATCCCGGAATTGGTTCACGTTCTAGTTTAAGATCGCTAAAAATTTTAACCGCGCATAGTTGTTTTCGTTTTAAACAAACTTCAGCTAAATAAATAGTACCCCAAGAACCAATTCCGATACAGTTACGTAACTGTAATCGACGAACGTTTTCAGGGAAATAATTTTCTTCGATTTTCGGTCTATTATCAATCAAAGAATTTTCCATATTTACTGTAATGTAATCTTTTTCCTCGCCTCGTTTCATCAGTTCGTTTTGGGCTTCTACTTGACTTTTCACGTTTTCTTCAGCAATTTTCCGGAATCGTTCTTTGTTTTCACGCTGTTTTTTAAGAAACAAAAGGTCTTTTTTGGAACGAAGTGCTCGATGTTTTTCTACGGCTTCGAGAAACCGTTTCTCGTCTGGACTTAAATCAGTAAAACGTGGAGACATCGTGGATTCATTCTTCACTTTTTTTCACTTTTCTTCACTTTTTGTTTTTGTCTTTTTCGATCATTTTCTTCTTGATGGCTGCTACAAATAATACCCATTTTAATATGAACTCGAATGATGATTTTTTTGTGATCTCTTCCAAAATCTATTTTGAAATGACAATTTTTAAAATGTAACAAAAGCCGCAGAAAGAGAGTTTTATCAAACAGCAACTTTCTTGATTTTGCGGCATCATTTGTTGACGTATGTAATCAAATTGTGTTATGATAGGCGAGAGCGAAAATACTTAAATGGTAAATGATGATAAAGTTATAACAAAGATGAGCAGAATTAATTCATCACGCAGCATTTTTTCACTAGGCGCTTGATTAAAATTTTTATACATCCAGTCACTTTGCTCAAGTGGTGTAGTTTGTAATAAAATTATTCTAATTCTATTGCTTAAAGTTATTGATGTTTCTAGAAATATCATATAGAGTAGCGTGCTAGGGGGATGAAGGAGGGCGACCGCTCCGCATGTTGTTTTAGAGACGCCTAATTTAGTTTTCAGAGAAAACTACGTAACAATAAACGTAATGTTTACTCAAAACTTTCAAAAAAAAGCTCAAAAAGCTCTTTTTTTGAAAAGTTGTCTGCGAAGAAAACGTTTTTGCCGATTATAGTAAATTTAAAGTTTTAATAGAGCAAAAAATGAAATGACCGACATACAAAAAAGGCCGTTTTGAGCTTTTTAATACCTATTGATAGAACCAAGATGAAACTTAGTTGAAAGAGATGCGAAAACATAGCATCGGTAAACCTCAAAGCGTTGCCTGAAAAAAATTCGCGAAAACTAATTTCTTGATTCGGGAAAAAACTTTTTTTTTATAAATTTGGATCAAAATTGATTTCATAGCTCGCCATTTTTTGCAATAATTTCTAGCTCTTACATAGTCTGATTGCGGACTATTTACACATCATCGACTATTTTATCGTATGAAAGGCTTATTTCTTCTGTCTTCTCAAAAATTACTTTGCCTAAAATACTAAGTGTAGAACCAAAATTGATGGTCTGTTTCATACTCCTTGTTAATCAGCGAATCGCGATACACATTATTGCATTTTGAGAAAGTTGAAAAATTATTCAAAAAGATGGAACAGTTTTAAGAGATCTTTTAATGAGAGAGTCTTAGAGCTTCGATGAAACCGTAGTAAGAATGCATACATGCAATCAAATGCTATTTTTGAGAGACCTACGTGCATGACACAAGGTTGATGGACATTTGTGAGGTGGCTTTGAAAACGCCATCAGCCAACCAATTTTTTTCGCTCACGTTACATTTGAGGCTCCATGAATGAAATCCTGGTATTTCAATTCTGGTATTTTTTTCAACTGTCTAAAATAATCAAATGTTCGATTAGTTCTGTTATTGCTGATGTTTTTGGTTGCTGGGGATACTGGTAAACTCTGTCCTTTTTGCTAGAGCATAAGGCCATTGGAATCTATTTTCTTAAGCAAGTAGGGCTCGCAGTGTAGCGTTTTCTTGTCTTTTTATGGGCTGATTTGTTATGAGCAGCTGCGACGGTTGTTGTAGCTCTATGGCTCAGATCCTTGATGTTTTCCAAAAAATAGTCGAGCTTGACATTTTGCTATAGAAGTGTCCTTGTTATGACAACCACGTGGTTCAATGAAAATATCAGCTTCGGTATTTGTATTCGTTCGGCATTTATGGGTTTGACGTTTTGAGCAACACCAGTGCGTTGTTATTTTGTTCAAAGTTTTACTGATCGAATGGTTCGACAATATTGTAGGCATCAGGCAGAGAGATTTCAAAAAAACAACAAACCCTTAAATTTGCTTCCAATAATCACCAAATGTGTTATCTCTGTTTTGAAAGCGTGAATGAGTGATTATTTAATTATTTTCATTACAACTATTTAAAAATAAGGAGAATTTTTCTTTTGTTTATCAAGCAAAATCAGGTACAACAAATAATCATCGGAATGGGTCGAGTCATTTATCTAAATGAAGCTCTTTCAGTCTTGTTTGGAACGACATTAAGGTTTTTCTAATACAGTTTTTGATTTTTTTATTGAATCTTTTTCAACAAAAATTGTTTTCCGATTTGCTTGTTTTACTATGAATGTCGAATATTCCAAAAAAAAAATTTGAAGTTTTTGTTCAGATCCTTTGATCACGCCACGCAGAAAAAACGACACTAATTTGAAAAACAACTTTTTTTTTCTAAGACTCTGGTCGGATCATTCTGTGCTACTTGCACATTAACGGGCTATCCTTGTTCAAACTGTATTCAATTCTGTGTAGCTACAGACTTCAACTGAATTGAAAACTGGTTAGCGTACTTAAATACAAAGTAATATCATTGAAAAAGTGATTTAGTTTGAAACAAATTAGAGGTTTTAAATTAAGGTGAAATTGTATTAGGGTTTCTTGCTACGTGATGGTAAAACAGTGGTGTAAATTGTGGGTAAACTAACTCGGGACTGAATATTAGGACACCGTAAAAAATTGACAACAAACTCAAAACAAATTGCAAAAATTTTCTTTTTAAACAGCCAGCTGGCAGGTGCAAAAGAGTCAAGGAAAGAAAAAATACTGATTAGTTTTCCTAAAAAGATCAACATTCGAGTTTCCAAAAAATGGCCTTAAAGCTCTTGGAATTTCTAGAACAAGTTGAGATCGACACTTTTTGATAAAATTGACTCAACTCTGGAAAACTGGATCAATATTTATTTTTTTATAACGCTGGGAAATCCGATAACTCTTGCGTTTGCAGAGCGTTATCAAATCGGAATGCAGACATTTTTCTAGTTAACAACTATTTCAACAAAATCAGTTGAATCACTTGCTGATATCCATGCTGACAGGCTCAATTTCATGAAAACTCAAGTAACTAATGGTTGGGTACTAGTTACTACAGAGTAATTTCAGAGGAATTTCAAACCTCTTTCAAATTTTTTTAAAAAAAATAAATGTTTTTTATTGGCTTAACTGGTGTCTGCTCAAAAAATGTCGGCCTTGTTTCCGCTTCGTAAGTTTGTCCAGTTGCTAATTCGAATATGGAATGCCTTGCTTGGGTTATTTGCATAAAATTCTTATTTGAAAAAATACGCTTTAGAAAATTTCATCACTTTTCTCAAAAAAGTTAGTTTTTTATTTTCTCAAAAACGTTTTTACCAATTTCCAAAAAAGGGTTATCCATAGAAAGATCGCCTACATCCTTGTAGGCCTTCATACTCCGCTGGTCTCCCTTTGCTTTACCATTTTGTCTTCGAAAAAGTCTATAGGGAAAATATTTGACAGATACTTTTGATTTTTTATCTTCTTCTGAGAAACTAGCCTACCAAATCTGAAGTTTTTTTGTTTCAATCTACAGAGTGGATTTTAATTTTGAAAGGCTCCCCTCCATAAGCGTCTACACCCAAACCATTTTTTAATCATAAAAATATGGGCCTCGTTTTTGTGAAGTTTTTGATAACTTGGACCGTTTTGTATGTCTATTCGATTTTTTTATTCGAGTTTGGGGGTTCAATGGATAAAGCGGGTAATGAGAAGCTCCCCTGGCGTAGCGGCTACTCACAAGTTTTTTTCACAAAAAAATTATTGTCCTCAGAAAAGTCTTTTTTTTTTTAAATTTTTTTGACCGTTTTTTGAAACTATTGGACCTTTCGTGAGAACTACCCTTTCAAGCGTGGGTTTTTGGGTTCAATAGAAATATAAGATTGCGTAAATTTTTTCTGCATAAGCGGCTACATGCAAATTTTTTAAAGAAAAAGCTGTGATTCTTGGAATTGTCAATTATCTGTATTGTTGACCTATTTTTCTGGACTTTTGTCGATAACTATCCTGCCAAATCTGATATCATAGGCTTAATCGACACAACAGGTAGTTGAAAACTTACCTTTGCAATGTGTTACGCTAAGAATGTTTTCAAAATATACAGCTTGTTATTATACAGCTTGCTTTGATTAATACACAGCTTGTTAATATACAGCAATCAATCCGTAAATCGTTCATAGTGTTGCATAATCTGATCTTTTTTGTCAAAACTGGGAATAACTTTCTGATTTTTACATGAACTTCAAATGAGGCACATAACATAGTGGTAAGACGTTCACTTTGAAATCCTTCAGATCGTGCATTCGATCCCATGCCATGGAAATGATAGTGAGTGAGGACGAGATCTCACTTGACCTCTAGTTTCAGCTCTACCACAGCCGGACCATTTTCGGCTGCAATAGTGGTACCACGTTAAAGTTCTAGACGCAAAAAAAACGTTCTTTAGTCGCAAAAAAAAACTTCGCTCAACGAAATAAAACAGTCTGGGTTGTAGGGAGATAATACAAATGGACTATCCTCAATAGGACTGTTAAGGCCTACTGATAGCTCCTCTGCGATTCGGAGGAAACACTTTATTGTATAAAAATAGTTTTTTTTTAAAATTCAGTATGTGAATGTTGACACTGTTTATTATATATTGCTGGTTTTTGAATGTTTTATTGTTTTTTGAGGTAGTTTTCAATGTCTATAGTTCTTCTTCTCTGCCCATTTTAAAATGGGGCGATTTATTACAAAATAAAAAAATGTATATGACTTAACGGTTGAGTGAATCTTTATAGTCTTGGATTTTCTTTATCAGGTACTCTTATGGAATAACGTAAGAGATCTGTAATTTGCAAGAATTTTCTTTTAGGGGCCTCAGCTAATTTTCGTTCTTATTAGCAACAAAATAGATTATTGATTGAAGTAATGGTGAAAATATTCTCATAAATCTGTTTAAGCCAGAAAAAATATAACATTGAAGCTAAATTGAGAAATTTTATCTGACTATTGCAAAACGAAAAATCGGAAGCTAATAAAATACATTTATTTCAAATTACGAATCTCTTCAGCTATTCTCCTGCGACACCTAGTAAAGTATCAAAAATCCGCCTCAAGTAAAAAAACTAGTTCGACAGAAATCTGACCCTTACCTTTTGAATGAAAAAATCAAATTTTCCTTAGAATATCAGATATTTGAGTGATTTGCTCAAAACATTCTCAGTTGTTAAAATGATTAGACTGGCGCCCAGATAAAATAACAATAAAATCAGCTCAAACTTAATAAAAAATTGATGGAAGGATTTGAGTACAACTCCCAAAAATAATAGTATCAAAGAAATCCAAAAAACATATTTTTGTGATTTTATTAGAGAGCTACCTAATTTTGCTTAAGAAAAATTCAATCTCAAGAATAAAAAGTAAGCGAAAATAAACAAATCAAAGAAAGGAAAGAAATCATCTTGTTATTTTAGCTGCTTAGTATTCGAATTTTTTTCAATCTTAGTTGTTCAACAATTTGTAAAATTTATTTATGCTTTGTTTCGTGTCTCAGTTAATCGAGTATAACTAAGGCTTAATTTAACAATTTAAATTTTTTTGCGTGAAATATAATGGTTCAAAACATGATTAATGATAAAACATGGCTGGATGTTTAATTACTGTCTTTTAAAGTATTTTTTTTGGCTTGCGACAGTTTATTGCTTTGTCTTGCTTGCATGTGATGAAGATCTTCCCTTCGCTTCTGTGCTAAGAGATTTTATGTGCAGACCAACCATAGGGTTTTTAAAAAATAATCATAGTACAGAAGATTGTTCACAAATTTAATACTTAATTCAAAACAATCGTTGCGGAAACATAGAAATTTATATTTCTTCAACACCAGAAATTGAAATCAAAACCTTGCTGTCATTCATTGACGAATCGTTTGCAATCCAAATGCTTTTCATTTTGATTTTTACATCTCTCTCTACTCATTTCAATAATTTTGCAATTCAGTACAGGTCAGCGCATAAATCTTCATCTTTGAAGATGAGAAACTTAATGAAATTTGATATAAAAAACGGTATAAATAACAACCTGAAAATCTCAAAAAGACGTTGCAAATATTTTCAATTATTCACACATGAAGAATTTTTTCAGAGAAAAAAAACTGGATCAATTACATTCATTATGCCTCTTGATCGTAAAGTTTTTCTGACGTTTCTTAATTTTATCGCATTTTTCATCTTGATAACTTAACTATATCTGTTGCAAAAACGTGAAAAAGCACAACCAATAAACGCGCTTAGTAGTGCAGGGTTGTACGCAAAACTAGATTTTGACAGTTGTTTCCATAACTTATCTTTTTTGCAAAATTTAGGGGCAAAGTTAACTTTATCCAAAATGTTTAGTGTAAAATGTAAACAAACGAACGCAAATCCCGCAGAACATCCCCATTTTACTTATCGAAACATATCGAGCATTGTATCTCAGGAGTTTGCAGCAAAAGAGCCTAAATAGCGGTTGCAAGATTATTTCAACAAAAAATACACTTTGGTGTTTTGCCTAAGTGTGGCCCCGGTCGGCTCATAATTAAGTTTCAGAGGATTCTTGTTTTCATCACTGAAGTTGCTTGATTTTGTTCAAATCCGGAGAAACACCCATAATTGTTCTTTTAATCTTGATCAAAATTCTTAAGCAAAACACATTTTGGCATGCCGATGGCTCACTTAAAAGTTGCTCATCGTTACTTTATCAAGTATGAAGTGTGCATGCCCTAATAGGTAACTGCTTTTTCTCAATAGCTTAATTTTTAATACACTAAACAAGTCAATCGTAACACAATAAGCGTTTCGGATAGCATGTGATTTTAACCCAAAATTAGAGCCAACAAAATTTTTTACTGATTTCGAAAAAGCAGCAATTTTTGCATTCAAATCCGAATTTCTCACAGCATCTGTAGAAAGGTTTTTCATTTTGCCCTGACCAATTGGCGACAAAACCTGGAATTAGTACTGGCAGTTGATTACAAAAAAAGTTGTGAATGCCACAACAACTAAAACTTATCAATTCAGACCATATATCGATTTTTTCAAAAAAAAAAACGTGGCTGGGCGAATACATACAAGAAAGGCTACAAAAAGATCCAGATGTTAAGCCATCTATATGGAATCAGTTCAACAATGCGATGAGTGAAAATGAAAAAAAAAAACATTTCAGTCGAAGGATGACAAAAATTTGTTTAATAAGGAATTGCTTATGTTTGCCCTACTGAATCAAATTTCATTCAGCAAAATTCATTTAGCAAAATTTGAAATCCAGAGAAAAAACCATAAGGGTCCTAAATATGAACAACTTCGATAAAGGATAACAAAAAAGCTTACAAACTATCAAAGCAATGATCTAAGTTTCCAGCTGGAAGCTTTTTGTCTAAATGTGATCTGTAGTACCCCTTTACATCAAAGAATTTTTGACGCTACAAGTCTTTGATTTATCGCTTTTGTGTTTCAAGTTCGAACTAAAAGAAAACACAATACCCCTTCAAATTTTTTTACGGGTTATCTCTTTGTGCGTGTTGTCTTTTCCTTACAAAATTGCGAGTTCATTTTGTTGCGAGCTATTTTTTGTTGCGAGTTGTCGGGTTACCAATTTTTCTGGTTCGATGACATTCTACCCTATTCCAATCTACCCTATGCTAATCTACCCTATACTATTCTATCCTACATACCAATCTACCCTATACCAATCTACCCTATACCATTCTACCCTATAATTAAAGCAATTGAAACTTACCCCATCCTCTTGAAGAATCCGAAACAGTATATTTCCGAACAAATCAAAGAACCATTAATTATGATCAAAGAATAATTGACGCACGTGAACAAAATATCAAAGCAACGTAAAACTTGCGCGTTCAAAATGGAAACGAGTTCAAAGCATGAACGAACAGAAATTTTAATCCAATGTTGCTATAGAAATGCGTTGCGGCTATTTCTTAAACAAACAAAAGTCATATCACATCAAGTCGACATAGCGTAGCGGATAATGCCTGTGTTTGAAAATCAAAAGCTCGAAAGATCAAATCACCAAGAAGTCAAATTTTGAATGAAATTCGAAAATTACTGAGGGTTTGACTAGTTGATCACAAAAGGAGGGGTAGACCCCCCAGTACCAGGCCAAGGCGGTACTGGGGGGCGGGGTGAGGGAGAAGGTAAAATTCTTTTGGTATTGGCCTCTATTACCTCCCAAAATTTCAGCCCTCTACGGCCACGGGAACCTCAAAAAAAGTATTTTTTTTAGAAATTAGATTGAATTTTTGAAAAATTCACAAAATTTGTTAAAATAAACCTCATCAAGTTTTTGAGTGATATTGTCGTCAAGATCAAATTTGTCCGACACGTTTTCGATTTCCTCAATGACCAAGTCAAAAGCAGCATTGACAATTGGAGGCAAAGTGGGTCTATCATTTACCTTCTGTCGATTGAGGGCCCGGTTAATAGCCGACCGGCAAGGAAGAGCTAATTGAACTGCTTTTTCTTCGGAGACAGACTGCAGGCCGTTTGCTATAATTATGCTGTTGACTGGTACTTGCTGTATTTTTGTGTCCTGTTTCATTTTCTGCACGAGAAGCCTTGCATCCGAACGACCAGGAAATACTTCGTGCGTGTGCTCATTTCTACAGGAAATAAGATCGTTTTCTCTGGTTATTGCTGTCGTTTTGCATTTATGGGACCCCCATCTTGAACACTTCCAGTGAATGTTTCCATTCTTTGTTTCCTGTTTTTTCGTAAACTCGTGGCCACCGATTACAAGCGTTCGCCGATTCTGTTGGGATAAACCCCAAGAAATTTGACTCATTTTATTAGATGTTATTCCAAAGAAAATTGATATAATGACGTAGTTTTGGTTTCATTCTTGTACGTGATTTTGCAAAATTGGGGATTAAAACTTGTTAATTGAAATAAATTTCAGATTTTGAGGCTCTAATTGCGACTTAGTCTTTAGAACAATTTCCTTAAGTGAAAGACTCAAATTGAGTCCAAAAACTTAGACTCAAATGAATTAACACGTGCTGTATCTTTCCGATTCTAATTAGGACTTTGAAAGATTACATTATGATACCTTATTATGGTATATAGGGCAGATTAGTATAGGGTAGATTAGTATAGGGTAGATTGGTATAGGGTAGATTGGTATGTAGGGTATAATGGCATAGGGTAGAATGGTATAGGGTAGTTTGGAATAGGGTAGATTGTCCTGCCACCATTTTTCTTACTTAAATGAAAAAAAATGTTTTCTCGAAATATCAAACCATTAAGCCTAAACGTTCAACAAACCAAAATTTGTCATGCTTTCTTCTAGGCTGAAATCTTTTGCTTATCCTTGTAAAATTAAATGAGCCTTGTTCTGTTGTTATATTTGATGAATGTCGCTTTTCTGAACTTTTGGTTGCCTTGGGCGTCTTTGGTTTACTTATTTCTCTGGATTTGAACCAAATCAAGCAAATTTTCACACTTTGATGGTCTTGAATTCAAAAAGAGTTAATTAAGGATCTTAATTATTAGCATAAATAAATTACAAGGCTAATTTTACAATTATAGAAGAACCTACTACACAATTTGGATTGTTAATTGGTGATATTTTTGTTATAGTGTTTCGATAAATGATTTTTAGTTTCAACGCTTGTAATTGCTATAACCAATTATTTTAATTTTTTTTTCTCACACGTGATATTGAAGTATTTGTAACTTTGGACCACAGCAGGACAGTGTTTTCGAGCCATCCTAGCCAGACTGCTATTTGAAGTTTTTGTTTCGATATCTAGGCTATTATTTCGGTTGACCAGACAAGAGTAGGAGCGAGCATAATGAAAGAAGGTACATTTACTTCGCTCTGCTGCTTGCTCACGATCGCAGAGGTGGTGACTCGCTTGAAAATTTTCAACTATATCTCAAAGAGAGTGGGAAAAGTTTTAATGGAATCAAGAAAACCAGAAAGTTTCGCCAATTTTTTTTTCTATTTTTTTGAAGAATAGACATTTGACCTTTGCCCTCTTAGATTTGTTTTTTGAGTTTTTGGCTCTTTCCTATTATAATTTCTCCCCTCCCCCACCATAATAAAACCTAGGCTTAGTGGTGGGAGATGTATTCTGAATATATGGGGGGCTATTATGAGAAAGGACTGAACTTGTTGCGATTTTAATTTTTTTTCATTAACTGAGTCGAATTTTAAATGAGTCGAAACTCGAAACTCTGAGTCGAAACTCAAAACAAGGTAGTTTTTCAGATTCCATTGAAATCATTTTTTAAAAAGAAAAAATCAATCCCATTTTTACATTTTCACGCTAATTGCTTTTTGTAGTTGAAATTTGTTGAATTTTCGACCCCAAACCCCCCCCCCCTCAGGAAAACCCTGCATCCGCCTCTGGCTTCGACTATGTATTTGCTTTTAAAGTTACCGCAAGAAAACTTACCTAGAACTTCTAGATCGCAACATTTTACAGTTTTGTGATTGTTGCTGAAAACAGTTGAGTTCACTTTGCACGTTTCACTGCAATATTTGCTCACTGCTTGTCCGTGTAAACCCAACACCCGGAAATAAGGTTCCGGGGACTTAAACTTTTCAGCGACCCGTCTGAGAATTTCTAGAAAATGCAGATTGTTTTTCCGAGATGCCAAAAACGCATTGGCTACGTTACGAGAGTCTGAGTTTCGAGTCACGTATGTAAGACCAAGTTCCTCCAAACTGCCAATCAAGAATCCATCCAAGTCGCTGTAAATGCCTCCATACTTGTAGAGCAAAACCAATCTTCCAATATCGCTCATATGAACAGCTTTATGTGAAGAATTGAAAACTTCGCCTATAATTCGATAAACTGGCGTTGCTCTGAATAATTCGAAAGGTAAAATTTTGGTCAAGATTATGTTATTGTACGTAGCACCAATCGATCGTCCCAACTGCTGCCTCATTTTTGTTATTTTGACTCCGGGGTCGAGAAACACAAGCCTGAAATGATTTTTTGTCCCTTCATTTTAGTCATCTTGTTAACTTTGCCCCATTGCAAAGAGGGGAATTCGGGGAAATTGGTCGACAGAAAAAAGACCGAATAATTTTGAATTTCCATTAAGTTTTGAGTAAATGATACATCTGTGAAGTTGACAGCAGATGTCCATTCGATTCATAATGTTTCAAGCCCCCCTCATTCTGAAACTTTGAATAATTTTCAAAAAAATTGACTCAGCCAGACGAAGCATAAGCCAAACGAAAATGCAAAGAGTAAATGAACTTATGTTAAAAAGTTACGTCATTAAAATGAACTAGGCAAAAAAAGAATTGAAGTTAATTTTTAAAAAAATCAAACCGTCAAAAACCAAATTTTTTGCATGAATAAATGTGAACAATTTTTCATGAAAAGGAAACAAACAAAAAATTACCATGACCTGTATAAAAAGCTTCACCAAGTTCATGGCTTTTATTATTTAAGTATTTTTGGCTGATTTATTGGTAGTTGTTTTCTTCGGCTGTTTATTTACAGCACCTGATTGACTAGTCTTATCCGAGATGAAAAGTGTCTGCATAAGATTTATTAGTTTTGAGTTAAATTGAAAAACAGAAAAACTGGAAAAAATAGAAAGTCAAAATGTATGAAAATAAGCGGCAAAAAGTACACCATTTTATTAACAAATTAGCTAAAATTGCTTTCAAATCGACTCTAATTGGCTGATATTCTATTTTACGAACAAGTTAGAATCACTTTTTTTAGACTTTTTAGGGTGAACATATCACCTATGGGGTACGATGGAAGGTTCGAATGATGGAAAAATTATCACCAATCAGAATCGTTAGGCGTCAAATCGGATAAATGACTGTTGTACAAACCGAAGCCATTTTTAACAGAGAATGAAATATAGCAGCCCAGCAAAAGTTTACTGTTTAATTCGTGCAGATATACAATAGGTTTTCAAGTTAACTTTCAATTTAAAAAAAATCGGTTTCAGGTATTTTTTTCTGCCCGACTTCGATTTTGCAAAATTTGAAAGTTCATTTATCTGCTTATTTCTAAATCAGTCAATATTGATAATAATGGCCTGAATTTTTTTGATTTCTTTGAGATTTTTGTGATTTCTTTCAAATTTCCAAATTTCCTTATTTCATACGTGACGCCACTTTCACGTATTCCGCCGTGAAACTTGTGTAGTATTGCAAATACTACACTAACTTATGGTCTAAGTTAGTTTTCTAACATTTTAAATGTCCTTCCGATTTAAATAATTCTTTTAGGATTGGATTCACTTTTTTCTGTTGCTTTTAGCCTGGATATTGAAAACAAGTATCTCGCCAGTTAGGCGGACTGGTTTACTGTCTTGCCTTAAAAAGCAGACAGTGCAGCGACAAAGCCTTCAGTCCGTTTGCGATCCTAACAAAAGACTTTGAATTTTTGATTAAGTAAGGCAGGTGCAACACTGACAAATTTCCCTGATCTTTTATTTTATTGGCTTTTTATACAACAAAATCAATAAGTTGCAAATGTCAATTTCATCAAGAAAATCAAGAAAAAGGGAAAAATAAAGTTTGAAGTCAAGACTGCAGGTGCAGATTTGTCTCAGCCAAATAGCTGAGAAACAAATCAACCTGAATCTTCAGAATTTTTTTTCCCCACTCGATCAGTCGAGTGGAATTATTTTCATTTCTTTATTCATCTCTAATTTTTCTTTAAGCAAAAATACTTTTGAAAAAATTATAATATTCCAGAGCTGTTTTTATGGTTTTCCTTTAACTTAAAATGATGTAACCTAAACTAAATACCCCAAACCTATTACGGTCTTCAAGACAGTTGTTCAAACATTTATAAATAATTTGAACTTATTTAATCAACCTTTTCAATTTATCTATTTATATAAATATCATTTCAACTATAGAACCAGATCGACTATGATCTATAATATAATTTAACTGAGACTTATACTTTTAGTTACTCGTAGAAACAAAGTGATCAAACAAACGATCTCAGCGTTTCTTTTAGTGAAACTGGTGCGACTTGTAGTTATTGCAATTTTTAGGAAAGTGAGTTTCTGTAAGTCAGTTTCCAACTTCAAAAAGCTAGAGACAGAGGATATCTATCTTTAGGGCCCGCAATCTAACTGACCGCCCTATCGCCAGATAGTCCTAGATAGATTTAAGGTTATCAATAACTTCTCTATCGCGCATCAGTCCTTGACAGCTTTCTGCTAACTTTACCTCGTGAAATTTTACCTCATTATGATTATAACTTATATATACCAAACACAGGAAACGTTCTTTCACCAAATCGGCTAGTATAAACAATTATTTTAGAAAATTTAACGACCTTTTCACCTAAAATAGCTTGATAACATAGGTTAAACTGACTATTTACAGTTTTATTCTTTCATTAGGCTTTCCGGAAGTGCTCATAAAACTTATTAAACAATTCAATTTATTCCTAAAAAGGGGTAAGAGGTCCTGTATGCAATCTAAGTGTACTCTAAATAATTAATAAATTGATTTCAGCCAACATATACACAATCAAACCTGTGCTACTTTGAGATTAAATCTCAAATCTTCATTGCACAATTATGCGTTATATTAGTTTCACCCTTGTGCGAGGCTTATCCTCTAACCTAACTTAACCTAACTCTAAACCTAATTATCTTACAATATAAGGAAATTGTGGTCCAAAATAGGGACGGAACTATCTACGCTCACTAGGGAAGGAACTATAAGGTGTTTTTTTCTTCTAAATTTTTTTTGACAATCCAATTGAGTGAAGCTTACTGAACCTATGCTAAGCTTAGATAAAAATTACAATAAGCACACATAGATAAGCTATAGAAGAAAAAATAACTAAAAGTTCCCAAAGTCAATTAAAATAAGTCCGATTAAATTAGATAGACTTCCATTTTAAAAAATTTAGTCCAATTTAGGTCAAAATAAATCCGATTAAGCTCGGATAACGCCCATTTTAACAGACTTTTTCCAAATATTACTCAAAACAAGTCTAATTAAATTTGATAAGTTTCCACTTTAACAAATTTTTGCCCATTTACTGTCAGAACAAAATCGATTAGGTTAAATAAACTTCTATTTTAACAAAATTTTCCCCATTTTATGTCAAAATTTTGCCCAATTTTTGTCAAAACTAACTCCAAATAAACCCACAATTCAGCCAAATCTGGCCCAAATAGAGCCATTTAAGCTAGTTTAATACAGTATTAATCTAATTTTTACCTAATTTTGATAAAAATGAAGAGTTTCAATTAGATTAAATAAACCTTAATCTAAAATGCACCCAATTTTGGTCCAAACAAGCGCAATTAAGAAAAATTAACTTCAAATTAATCTAAACATAATACAATTTTGACCAAAATAAAGCCATTTAAGCTAGTTTATCTCAATATTCAAATAAAAGTCATTTAATTTCGGTTAAAGTGAAACCATTTAAGCTAGGTAAACAAGGAGTTAATCAACAATTGACCCAATTTCCGTCAAAATAAACTCAATTAGGATAGGTGAACATCAAATTTACCTAACTTAACCCTTTTGTCAAAGTAGGCCATTTAAGGTCTAAGAAAACACAATTCATCAAATGTTTACTCAAAAATGGGTCCACATAAGCCTAAATAAGTAAGCAAAAAATCGGAATAAATTGAAAATTCATCTATAAACTGGTCAAAATGAAACCAAATTAGAGAAGTCAATTGAAAATTTTTATTACAAACAACAAATTAAAGTTGGATATTTATCAAAGTTCTATCATATTGAAATCCTCTATGATCTATTAAAAATGCTCAAATTCAACTAGAATTTGTCAAAAAAATTACAGTTAAGGTAAACTAAATCATATTTTAGCTGAGACTAAGCCAATTTTCATCCTTATAGTGAAAATTTGTTAATAAAAATTGAAAAGTGCTGAAAATGTTCAAATAATCATCTCAATCACGGTAGAAAAGCGTTAATTAAAATTGTGAAAAAACCGGATATTGAAAAAAACTAATGTCAACAAATTCTAAAATCAATTTTTGCGTTTTGAAAATACAACGTAAGGTAAGAATAAAACATTACCGAAGATAAACACGAACTATGTGTCTTTTTTTGATGATACACTCTCAAAATAGAAACAGTTCTCCAACAAGTAAAAGTTCCAAACGACATATTAAATACCAGAAGTTTAATTAATTGTTTGCTCTCGATTACTTTCTAAAATAACTTAAGTACTTCAATTCCATTTAAAAATAGTTACAACCCAATAACTTTTCGATGCTGCTGAAAAAACTATCAAAAACATTATAAGCTGAAAATAAAAGAAACAAAAAAAGGACAAAAACAGTCGCATATTTAGACTTAGCTCTCGAAAAAACTAAAGGCTTAGATCCAAAACGCAAAGCAAGAGATTTTTAAAACATAATATAGAAAAATAGTATTTTCAAATGCCACTCGACCAGCAGTTACCGGTGGGAATCACGACGCAAATGATAAGAGACAACGAGCTTTATTCGGTGAAATTTTAAAGAAGTATGGCCTCTCAATTAACGTAGGAATAAAGTTTTCTAGAGAAAAAATCATCAATGCTTATACATTTTGATTTTAAAGACACAAAAAAAATCAATCCTTTTATGCATAAGAATCTTACTGAGTCACAATATTCATATCAAAAGAATCAATAGGCAAAATATTTGAAGGAAAAACACATTTATGATATAACAGGAAAAAGAAAAATTGTTTTTCAAATGTGTTGTATCTTATTCCAAAGCATGAGTGATCCACCTATTTTGTTTACTAATCTTTGTAAGATATTTTATGGCCATGTGAATGGTTATATTCTTTTTTTTTGAAAATAAAATCCAAACATAACTTTTTCCTGCGTTTCTGTGTGTTATCGTTTCTAAAAACTCTAGAAACAGTTCAAATTGGTTGAAAATGTATACGATTAAAATAAAATTAAAATATAATTTAAAAAAGTTTTTTTTGATCACTTATGGAACATAAATTATCCAACGGAACCTGTAGCGCTTGCTTTTTTTTGATTTGCAATAAATAAAGCAATTATAAACTGCGGAAGTTCGGGAGCTTAAACTGAATTAAGTTTTGATTTTACTTCAAACTCAGACGGTTTTATGACTAAAAAAAGTCAGCGCAAAAAACAGTGGAAAAAAAATTTTTCCAATTGCATTTGAAGCGGACAACAAATTTGGGTTGAAACTTTTGTTGTATCAACTAGCCAATGTAAAATTGTAGCAAGCCATTCAAGGCGAACAGATTTCTTGCCCTCGGAATCCTCTTGGTGCACATAGAGGAACTGATAGGTTGATTTTGAAATTCGCTTAAGCACAACGTTACAAATAACACACTAGCAGAAGAACAATTAAAAGGAAATCTCATCTCCCAAAATTTTAAAAGTGATTCAATGTAAGATTATTTCCTTTACAAAAACCGGCGAACCAAAATTTTGACCCAACCCGCCGTAGATTTATGCCAGAATTGTTGGTGCTATATGTAGCTTCTAATTATTGGTGCCATTTAAATTATTGCAACGAAAATTAAAGTTGGTGGCTATACGTAGCCTTCGAGACTCGATTGATACTCGCTTCTCAACAATGTGGCCAATTTAATAATTATTCCGCCAAAGAACGCGCATGCATGTCATTATTTAGCAATTAAAAGCTTATGGGATATAATTGTCCTTTAACAAACTTTAACTTTGATTTTGCTCAAACATTTACTAATTTGATTAATCTTGATATAATCAGAGATCACTGAGACCTAGTAAAACCAGTTTTAGAAAAATTTGAAGATTCTAAAACATAATAATTTAATTTTAGACAAAAAATCACTGTTAGATTTTGGAAACAACTAATTGCCATCAGTGCAACAATACGTTTTTTTTACTATAAGATAAGCATAATATTCGCCTTAAATGCCATTCATAAGCCAATTTTAGTAGCTGATGAAATTGAGATATATCGAGAGGTACTCTAAATACACTATGCTTAGGACAATGTTCTGCCTAGCATTGGATATCAATTTCGTGCTCGATTACAACATCCTAATTCAAGTCGACCAAGTACTTGCTAGTGTGAACACGATTTATATTTTCCTAGATAAACCAAAATTGATTCTTTATTATCAAAAATATGCCGACTTCATTGATGGAGCAATAACAATTGAAAATACAAGCTCTCAATACTCTCAAATTATCAATGCTTTTGTGAATCAGCATGATAAAACAGATATCAATTTGTTTTCCCAGTAAAAAAGATAATTCTTGTTCAATTGTGACAGTTTTTATAATAGTTTATTTGTTCTCCTTTTTCTTGTTTAGTTATTCTCCTTTTTCTAAATTATTTATTCTGCTGTTTCTTTTTTTTCTTCTTTCATTATTTTTTTTTAAAATTTAATTATTCAATCGTATCGACAAACTACACTGTAAGTCTTGAAGACATGTCTAATAACGACACTACACGAGTGCACGAAAAAAATTTCTGTAAGTGATGGCTAATCAATGCATCAACTTTTTTTCCCTATTTTTCCTGGTGGTGGGTTTATGAATGACACAAGTATACCCATAACAGGGAAAACACTTAACAAACAGGACAGAGTAATTACCAATTTCGAAATTACTTGTCTCATAAAAGTTACCATTACTTTATTTGTGTGCGACACACAATTCCTATATTATCTGATTCTGTAAGACACAGAAAATTTACTATTTTAATGATCTCTAACAACGGATTGCAAACCGGTAATAAACCGGAACCTCCTAAATAAACTGGACAATAACGAAGTCAGCACAAGAAGGAACAAAAAAGGTTCCATTGCATTTATTATTGTCAGAAGCAAAACGACAGCAACATGGTTGCGATCAAGATTCGATTATGACGAATACCACAAAAATCAGAACAGGGAGGATTGAGATTAAATTCAAATTACGTTCCAAAAATCAAATTGAGAAAAAAAACGAGTGAAGACATCGTGATAGAAGGAAACGAAAGAAAAAGAAAGTGCATAGTTCTACAGAAAAAAAATCAAGGGCAACTTTTCAAGTTTAAGTATCTTTTCATTATTAAACTTTTAACCCAATTAAATTGATCATTTCAATAGATAAATTCATAACAATGTAATTTTGTGTACCGAACACATATCTATCTAAAAAAGGGAGTGAGTTGTAGTGTTGCTAATATTACACTAACTTATGGTCTTAGTTAGTTTTCTAACGATTTAAATATTCTTCCGATTTAAATAATTATTTTAAGATTGGATTCATTTTTTCTGTTGCTTTTAGCCTGGATATTGAAAACAAGTATCTCGCCAGTTAGGCGGACTGGCTTACTGTCTGGCCTTAAAAAGCAGACAGCGCGGCGACAAAGCCCCCAGTCCTTTTGCGATCCTAACAAAAGACTTTGAATTTTAATTATGTAAGGCAGGTGCAACACTGACAAATTGCCCTGATTTTTTAAATTATTGATTTTTTATACTGGATCACAACAATTGATTCTAATTGTATAAAATTTTAGCTAGTTTAATACAGTATTAATCTAATTTTTACCTAATTTTGATAAAAATGAAGAGTTCCAATTAGATAAAATAAACCTTAATCTAAAATGCACCCAATTTTGGTCCAAACAAGCGCAATTAAGAAAAATTAACTTCAAATTAATCTAAACATAATACAATTTTGACCAAAATAAAGCCATTTAAGCTAGTTTATCTCAATATTCAAATAAAAGTCATTTAATTTCGGTTAAAGTGAAACCATTTAAGCTAGGTAAACAAGGAGTTAATCAACAATTGACCCAATTTCCGTCAAAATAAACTCAATTAGGATAGGTGAACATCAAATTTACCTAACTTAACCCTTTTGTCAAAGTAGGCCATTTAAGGTCTAAGAAAACACAATTCATCAAATGTTTACTCAAAAATGGGTCCACATAAGCCTAAATAAGTAAGCAAAAAATCGGAATAAATTGAAAATTCATCTATAAACTGGTCAAAATGAAACCAAATTAGAGAAGTCAATTGAAAACTTTTATTACAAACAACAAATTAAAGTTGGATATTTATCAAAGTTCTATCATATTGAAATCCTCTATGATCTATTAAAAATGCTCAAATTTAACTAGAGTTTGTCAAAAAAATTACAGTTAAGGTAAACTAAATCATATTTTAGCTGAGACTAAGCCAATTTTCATCCTTATAGTGAAAATTTGTTAATAAAAATTGAAAAGTGCTGAAAATGTTCAAATAATCATCTCAATCACGGTAGAAAAGCGTTAATTAAAATTGTGAAAAAACCGGATATTGAAAAAAACTAATGTCAACAAAATCTAAAATCAATTTTTGCGTTTTGAAAATACAACGTAAGCTAAGAATAAAACATTACCGAAGATAAACACGAACTATGTGTCTTTTTTTGATGATACACTCTCAAAATAGAAACAGTTCTCCAACAAGTAAAAGTTCCAAACGACATATTAAATACCAGAAGTTTAATTAATTGCTTTGCTCTCGATTACTTTCTAAAATAACTTAAGTACTTCGTTTCCATTTAAAAATAGTTACAACCCAATAACTTTTCGATGCTGCTGAAAAAACTATCAAAAACATTATAAGCTGAAAATAAAAGAAACAAAAAAGGACAAAAACAGTCGCATATTTAGACTTAGCTCTCGATAAAACTAAAGGCTTAGATCCAAAACGCAAAGCAAGAGATTTTTAAAACATAATATAGAAAAATAGTATTTTCAAATGCCACTCGACCAGCAGTTACCGGTGGGAATCACGACGCAAATGATAAGAGACAACGAGCTTTATTCGGTGAAATTTTAAAGAAGTATGGCCTCTCAATTAACGTAGGAATAAAGTTTTCTAGAGAAAAAATCATCAATGCTTATACATTTTGATTTTAAAGACGCAAAAAAAATCAATCCTTTTATGCATAAGAATCTTACTGAGTCACAATATTCATATCAAAAGAATCAATAGGCAAAATATTTGAAGGAAAAACACATTTATGATATAACAGGAAAAAGAAAAATTGTTTTTCAAATGTGTTGTATCTTATTCCAAAGCATGAGTGATCCACCTATTTTGTTTACTAATCTTTGTAAGATATTTTATGGCCATGTGAATGGTTATATTCTTTTTTTTTGAAAATAAAATCCAAACATAACTTTTTCCTGCGTTTCTGTGTGTTATCGTTTCTAAAAACTCTAGAAACAGTTCAAATTGGTTGAAAATGTATACGATTAAAATAAAATTAAAATATAATTTAAAAAAGTTTTTTTTGATCACTTATGGAACATAAATTATCCAACGGAACCTGTAGCGCTTGCTTTTTTTTGATTTGCAATAAATAAAGCAATTATAAACTGCGGAAGTTCGGGAGCTTAAACTGAATTAAGTTTTGATTTTACTTCAAACTCAGACGGTTTTATGACTAAAAAAAGTCAGCGCAAAAAACAGTGGAAAAAAAATTTTTCCAATTGCATTTGAAGCGGACAACAAATTTGGGTTGAAACTTTTGTTGTATCAACTAGCCAATGTAAAATTGTAGCAAGCCATTCAAGGCGAACAGATTTCTTGCCCTCGGAATCCTCTTGGTGCACATAGAGGAACTGATAGGTTGATTTTGAAATTCGCTTAAGCACAACGTTACAAATAACACACTAGCAGAAGAACAATTAAAAGGAAATCTCATCTCCCAAAATTTTTAAAAGTGATTCAACGTAAGATTATTTCCTTTACAAAAACCGGCGAACCAAAATTTTGACCCAACCCGCCGTAGATTTATGCCAGAATTGTTGGTGCTATATGTAGCTTCTAATTATTGGTGCCATTTAAATTATTGCAACGAAAATTAAAGTTGGTGGCTATACGTAGCCTTCGAGACTCGATTGATACTCGCTTCTCAACAATGTGGCCAATTTAATAATTATTCCGCCAAAGAACGCGCATGCATGTCATTATTTAGCAATTAAAAGCTTATGGGATATAATTGTCCTTTAACAAACTTTAACTTTGATTTTGCTCAAACATTTACTAATTTGATTAATCTTGATATAATCAGAGATCACTGAGACCTAGTAAAACCAGTTTTAGAAAAATTTGAAGATTCTAAAACATAATAATTTAATTTTAGACAAAAAATCACTGTTAGATTTTGGAAACAACTAATTGCCATCAGTGCAACAATACGTTTTTTTTACTATAAGATAAGCATAATATTCGCCTTAAATGCCATTCATAAGCCAATTTTAGTAGCTGATGAAATTGAGATATATCGAGAGGTACTCTAAATACACTATGCTTAGGACAATGTTCTGCCTAGCATTGGATATCAATTTCGTGCTCGATTACAACATCCTAATTCAAGTCGACCATGTACTTGCTAGTGTGAACACGATTTATATTTTCCTAGATAAACCAAAATTGATTCTTTATTATCAAAAATATGCCGACTTCATTGAAGGAGCAATAACAATTGAAAATACAAGCTCTCAATACTCTCAAATTATCAATGCTTTCGTGAATCAGCATGATAAAACAGATATCAATTTGTTTTCCCAGTATAAAATATAATTCTTGTTCAATTGTGACAGTTTTTATAATAGTTTATTTGTTCTCCTTTTTCTTGTTTAGTTATTCTCCTTTTTCTAAATTACTTATTCTTCTGTGTGCCGCACTCTCGTATCCTGTAAGATCTACAAAAACCTGCTTCAAAATCTGTAAATTATCGGCAACTTAACAGATAATATGAAGAGTAAGTAATATATGACAACAATCAGTTTAACATTTTCGGTTAGCATTTTAGCAATACGGTTTTCAACAATCTCAAAAATCTATAAACATTTTGATGGCAAACTGACCTTAATCGGACAAACCAGTAGTTTTTCAAGGCCTTTTGTCTAAGCAAATCTAATTTTAGCTTTTTCACTTTCGCGCTATAATGACGTCATTAATTTAAGCGCGAACATCTTCCGCGCCCAAAGGAGCAAAAACGGGTGCGAGTTTTACGGCCGGTCGAGTTAGCTCCCCGGAGCGGGTGGTAACTACGGCGGATCGGGCTATGTTGTCTTTTCCGTAATTAAGGGTTTTTATACGAGCCAGAGGGTAGTGTCCCCTTGGGCTGCGTTCGTCAACAATCCACACTAAATCCCCTGTTTTTAAAATAACGTCACTATCGGAGTGCCACTTACTGCGTTTATTTAGTGCTGGCACATAATCTCGCAGCCAACGACTCCAAATTGCGTTGGCGTAGCTTTGCGCTCGGATATATTGCTTTCGATGGTCGAAGTGCTCCTGGAAAGAGAGAGAAGGAAAGCTAGTACCATTTCGGCCTAACAAAAAATGATTAGGAGTTAACACCTCGAAACCATCCGGACTTGCACTTACTGATGTTATAGGTCGAGCGTTCAGTGATTGTTCTACAAGACAGAAAGTTGTTTCAAGGACTTCGGGAGTGAGCTTTCTACTTCCTATTATTGCGTAGAATACCCTTTTACAACACCGAACGAGGCGTTCCCAAGAACCACCGTGATGCGGGGCTGCCGGGGGGTTAAATTTCCACTTAATACCTTTTTTCGCCAGCTCTGGGGGTGCTTGATCGTTCCATGACTGAATACATTTTAAGAGTTCTTTCTCGGCTCCCACAAAATTGGTGCCGTTATCAGACCAAATGACTGATGGAGTGCCGCGACGGGCAATGAATCTTTCGATTCCCATTACACACGAACTCGTGTCCATGGATGAGACAATCTCAATATGTACAGCTCTGGTGGTCATACATGTAAAAAGGAAGCACCATCGTTTTTCAGAACTCCTCCTGATTGAGACGTAAAAGGGTCCAAAGTAATCAACACCACAGTTTGTGAAGGGAGGCTGGCGGTAACCAAGCCTTTCAACTGGAAGCTCTGCCATCATAGGTGTGACAGTTTTGGCTTTGCGCTTCCTACATATAAGGCAGTGGACTTCAATGGACTTCAATAAAGAGCGAAGGTTCAAGATTGCGAACTCTAAGTGAATTACAGCTCGCAGGTAGTCTAAGAACTGGTGCTGATAGCGATAATGAATATCACTTACGAACAATTTCACCAAAGAATGCCTTCCATCAAGGATTATAGGGTGTTTTGTGTCATATTCAGTTTCAACTAGGCGGCGAATTCGCCCAGTTGAACGAATGAGGAATGCAGGACCCATAAACGGTGCATACTGTGCAATACGACTAGACTTTTTGACGGTTTTGTTGCAGGATAGGAGTAAATATTCCGCTTCAAAAGATTCCTTTTGGGAAATCATCAAAAGTCGTTGTTTGGCGGTTTCTAATTCAACCGGATCGATTATTTCCTTGACTTTAGTGCGGTAGTGCCGGTGTTTCGGACTAAGTCTGAGCATGAAGGCAACCACTCGCTGGAGTTTACGAAACGAGCTGAACTTTTGCCAATCAAATAAAATGGGTTGTTTTTGATTTAGTGCAACGTTTGAAAAATTAGAGGCTTGCTGTAAGCCTTCATTGAGGTCACAAGCGGGACCAGCCAGGCGGATTTTCTTAAGTATTTCTATGCTCGGCTTGAAAGGCCACTCGCCACTTTGCAGCAGACTTGGCCCGTTCACCCAGCTGCTTGTTTTTAAGGACTCCGCTGAGATTCCTCTGGTTCCCGTATCAGCAGGGTTGTCTCCACTTAAGACATGAAACCACTGGTCTACGGTCGTACTTTCTAGAATCTCTCCAATCCGGTTTGCCACGAAGGTGGGTTGCTTACTACCTGAGTTTAACCACTGGAGCACAGTGGTGCTGTCAGTCCACATGAACGTGTTTGACACAGGAATGGTTAGAGCTTTGAGGACATCTTCCTTCAAGCGGGTAGCGAGTAACGCGGCCTGCAGTTCAAGCTTCGGTATGGAAAGCGCTTTCATGGGCGCCACTCTTGCTTTTCCAAAGACGAAGGCAACTTGTGTTTCGAGTGAAGTTTTCACACGGGCGCGAAGAAAAGCTACAGCACAAAAAACTTCTTCTGAGCTGTCACCGAACATGTGTAACTCAACCCAATCGACTGGTCCGGAGAAGTAGCTGCGCTTTATACTCATTTTCCCTAGAGATGGCAAACCAGAGTGCCAGGCAAGAAATTTTGTCTTGATATCAACGGGTAGCTGATCATCCCATTGTTGACCATGAATGCGCCAGATTTCTTTCAACAATAATCGCGCTCTTACGGTATATGGCGCTACGAGACCTATGGGGTCGAAAACGGAAGAAACAAAACTTAACACTGTTCGCTGTGTTATCGAATTTTTAAGTTCACGATTGACACCACGGCTTACGACCAAAGTGTCGTCAATATGGTCCCACTTCAGACCAAGAACATGAGAAGAATTATCCCCACAAGTTACAATATTTTTACTTTCCTGTTGCGGCGCGCTTTGGGGCGGGTTTAACTCTTTATTAATTTTAGTTACGTTACTTATGAACTTAGTTAATTTAAAGACATCTAGAGCTAACAGAGTAATCAACTCTTGACTCATTTTAAATGCAACATCAGGGTCCTCAAAGGAGTCAAGGTAGTCGTCCATATAAAATTTCTCTAGAACTGCGGACGCTGCGTCAGGGAACATCGCCTGATTATCCGTTGCAGTCCGTTGCAATGCATAATTTGCACACGTTGGCGAATCTCTTGCTCCAAATATATGTCTGGTGTACTGGTGTACAACCACATCGGCTGTGGGGTCCTCCCGCCACAGAAAACGAAGAGATGGTTGGTCCTCTGGAAGGACGCTGACTTGTAGGAACATCCCTTCAATGTCAGCCGATACGGCAAAATGATGTTGACGAAAACGGAGGAGAACGAACACAAGGTTCTGCAGTAGGTCGGGTCCTACTAGCAACGATTTGTTCAATGACGTACCGTGGAATTTAGACGCTCCGTTAAGGACACGCCTCACTTTACCAGGTTTGTTTGGGTTCACCACGGGATGGTGAGGAAGATACCACTCGCGTATGCTGCGGTTCGAAAAATTATGGGGAGGAACTTGAATCACGTATCCTTTACTCAAATCATCTTCGATAGTTTTTGAGTATTGATCCCTTAAGTGAGGATCTTTCGCTAAACGTTTCTCCAACGATTTTAACTGAACCAAAGAGGAATAGTAATTATCTGGTAACATGATAGATTCTTCTGCCCAAAGCATACCTACAGCGTATCTTGATCCATCGTGGACGGTGGAGGAATCAAGTATTTTAGCCGCCCTTTTGTCTTCGGCTGAACGGGAATCGACCTGTTTGTAGGCTCCGTATGACTCTATTTCATACCAGCGTTTGATTTGACAAGCTAGTTCGGTATCATCCGTATTGCACTTGAAACAAGTAGAAAGGAAACCAGTAGATGTCGGCATTGGGCCGCTCAAGACCCAGCCTATTGGAAGGCGAACCGCGACGGGCGATTTGTTTGGATCGGCCTCACTCTTGAAATACTCCTCAGGCCGAATAGCATGGAAGGAGTCTTGACCAATTATTAAGTCTACATCGGCGTAGCTATACACAATTGGTTTGATGGGAGCAAGGTACGGATACTTGCTCTGTAATGCAGGGATGTTGACGGTATCGGTACCGACTTTAAGTTCATCCTTGACAAATGCGGTTAATTCGAATATGTATTCGAATCCATCGAAGTTAGAAGATACCTTCATCTGAACTTGTTTCGTTTTAACAACAGTCGTTGTGTTAATGCCGTTTACTGTGAGATCCAAGTCTCTTCCTGAGAGATTCAGACATTTGACTAATTTAGCCGATATCCAGGAATGACTAGATGCTGAGTCACACAATGTTAAACAATCAGCACTCTGGAAATCGGTGGAAACTTGGAGTTTGATTATGGGGAGTAACCCTTTCGATGTTATGATTGACGATTGGTCGTTCGAGATTGCGCAACTTACATCCAACGGAACGGGATTAATGTCTGCATGATTCGAACTTGCGTTTGGTATATTCTTGCTGAATGATTTTCGATCAGCGTTTGTGCTCGCTTTATCCGGCTCTGCATTAGATCTTGGTTGACCAGCGTTGGATCTTGTATGGCTATCATTTTTTTCCGGATTTCGACTAGGAAAAACACGTTCAGCCCCATGGAGAAGTACATTATGGGTGCTAGTGCAACCTGGTTTGGTGCATTTTTTTGCTCGGGGACATTGCCGGAATGCGTGGTTCCCTTGTAAGCAGGAGAAGCACAATTTATTTTCCGCAGAGAATTTCGCACGTTGTGTTGGAGTTTTCTCCTTAAACACAGAACACTTCCACAAGGCATGTTTCCCCTTGCAGAGGATACAAGAAGGATATTCAAACTTTTTCTCAACTGTACTTGTCGAGGCAAAACTTCTCGTTACAGCTTTAGTTTTGGATGGCTCTTCGACTTTGGGTTTTCCAGGCATATTTTTCATTTGCTCATGAGCTTCTGCTTTATCTTTTAACCAATTGTTAAAGTCAATTAGGTTGGGGCGTGACCAATTACGTTTCACGACAAAAAGTGACCACGATTCTCTCATGTTTGGTGGAATTTTCGAAAGAGCTTGATTTAACAAAGAGACGCTTTTCAAATCTTCTTCATAATCAAGAGACCTAAAGACAGCCACTAGACTTGAAATGGTCATCGAGAAGCTAATGATGTTCTCAGAGTTGTGCATTCGAAGCTGCGGGAAACTGGACAACTTATCAAGGTGGGCCGTAATTATGTTTTGTGGCTGGCCAAACTTTCTTTCTAGAGTTTTCAGAGCATCTTTATACATTCTTCCACTGTATGCGAACTCTGCTATGGCTGACTTAGCTTTTCCCGTGACTAATGTTTTTAAATAAGTCAACTTCACATCATCACTTAGGGACGCTGCGTCTACAGTACTGCAAAATTGGCCAAACCATTCGTGCCATAGGAGCGGGTTGCCATCGTACTGGGTCAGCTTCCATTCTGGAAGGGGATCCTTCTTTGAGACTGACAGAGCTTGGACTAAGTCATTCAGTGTCACGGCTTGCGGTTGGGGAACTGGTTGCAACGACGGCAATGTGTTGCTAGGATCAGCTGCAAAAGGTTGCTGCTGATATATGTAAGTGTTTTCAGCCGATGCGTCGTGATTGGGAAACCCATAGTAAACGGTACCACCACTTGATACGTGGGGGAATTGTTGCTGAGATATTGGCGTTACGGATGAAAAACCACCAACTGATGGGTTTGTGTTACCATCACTTGTTACCCCAGTGATACATTGGGTGACTGCGGGTGTCCACTGTGACATTAGTGGCAAATTGGGCTGACTAATAACGGCAGACTGTCCGCTAAACGGATTGTTCACTGACGCAGGGTTGCTATACACGTTATGTGATAGCAAGTTTTGATTTCTGCAGATTAAATTTGCAGGTGGTTGTGACACAATTGCATGAGGGGTGTATCCAGAGTATTGATTGGAGATGGCGGGCATGTTTCCAACAACTCGGGAATCGTTATTGAAGTTGTTGACGGGGATATGTTGAATGGACGACGAAGGATGAGGTACAAAGAAGTAACAGCATACCGGAGTATTGGTAGCTGCTGTTCCAGCTGGATTAAAAAATGATGATGTATTGTTTTCGCAAAGTGTAGCGTTATTGGAAATAAGCAACGACTGCGTTTCGTGATCAGGATTAGTGGATACAGCGTGTTTGATTTCATAGCCATCGCTGAAGGAGACGGTTGGTTGATAGGGATAACATTGTTGATCACAATCAAAAGTCCGATTCGGCAACGATCGTCGAGGTGAAGCTTCCGCTGTGGACACATTTCTGTGTTGATGCGAACCACTTTCTATATTTATACAGTTTTCAAACTTTGAAGAAGACGGAACTATCTTGGGTCCTTTTTGGTTTTCTAATGCATGATCAACCCAATCGTTTACCCTGTCAGAACGACGATCAACCGAAGACGCCAGCTCGAGATGCTGATCTATTTCAGACTCTTCGAGGTATTCAGTTTCAACCATTTTTGCTTCAGCTACTTTAATACGATTTTCTTCGCTTAATCGTTCCATTTCAAGCCGACTTTTTTCGATTCGTAAACGATGTTCTTGCTCTTTACGGTCAATTTCAAATTTAATTTCTTGTTGTTTTCGTTCCATCTCAATCAAATGCTGTTGCTCTTCGATGATGGCTTCCTGTTGTTTCAGTCTTAAGGTTGCTTCATGTTGTTTTTCCAACTCTTCTCGCTTCATCTTCGCTAGGAGCAGCTCTTTGCGGCGCTCACTGGGGGTCAATGATTTCATTGAGCTTTGCTTACTCGACCCGGATTTTGCCGATTTTGATGAAACTTTTGATCGACTAGTTTCACTGACGCAGACCTCTGAAGCTTGATTAGATTCCATATGAGCGCGAGCCTTACCAGTTACTTCATCGTTAACTTTAACTATCCTATCCCACCATGCAGCCAACTCCGTTAATAATTTGCTATGGTTATCGGTTTTATTAGCTAATATCACAAGTTCATCATTTTTAGCTAATGCTTTTTCGAGAATACTCTTGCAAGATTCAATTAAGGCGTTTATTTTTGTTTTCCGAATTGGTCCCTCTAAACTCTCAGTTATGCGACTGTGAACTACGGAAAGCTCATTTTCTAGTGATGTTCGACCATTCATCAATCGACGATATTTTAACTCAATTTGTTCTGTCATTTTGATTACTTTTAAACTTGTTCACTTCTACTCAACCGCTCAACTGCTCAGTTTGAGAGAAAAAAAAAGGCAATAATTAATTTAAGACCTTATATTTAGTATTGATAAATTATATTCTGACTCATTAAACAATATCACACCTTAGAGAAGCAATTTATTTATTTCCTAGTGCTGCTCAGCATTTCTTCTGTTTCGATTAGCTTGCCGCTTGCGTTTTCCTGGCTTAGGAGTATTTTTCTTGGAAATAATATACTTCAAATTCTTGCTATAACGCCTAAGGATCGTAAACGTTTTCAGTTCTAGAGAGGGATCCTGGTGTAGTTCTAAGTATTTTTGTCCTAACTCAGTGAGGTTCTGCTTCCTTCTAGATATCAGGTCTGTTACTATGTTAATAACTAATATACCTGACTCTTTCAACTTACTATATATATCTTCCGTGCCTACACGTTTACAGTAAACGATTGCATAAATATTACGTTTATAGTTTAAAAGAACCTTCTTAAGCACGTTAGGAGTTAGTGCGTTAAAGTTATTACTACGGTGTCGACTAATAGAGTTATTAACAGCGTCGTGCCAAATAACAATGTCGGTTCGGTTTAAGAGATAGTGATCAAGTTGATACTGACAAGTTTTACGAACGTTCACTGCGTTATGGTTGAAACTTAACCCGGGAATGGCTAAGCACGATTGAGATACACGCTTTTGCGAAGCGGGGGACAGTTTTTTCAAAGCGTGGTGCAGCGAGCTAGCAGCTAGTATGAACATTTAGTGATTTAAATCAACTTAAGAGGGAGGGAATCAAGCAAACCGCGACCTGACCTCCCGCAACACCCTGAGCTAACAAGGTTGTAGCAAAAGGTAAGACGATTTGCTTAATAATACGCTACGGGTCTGGACTACGGCTAATTTTATCCAATTGAACTAGTTTAGTTAGCTGCACCACGTTTCAAGAATAAACCCGGCGTTTTTTCAGATTTTTTTTTTTTTTCGAAAATTTCGGATTTTTTTCGAAAATTTTCCAAAATTTTTTTTTTTTTTTTTTTTCGAATTTTTTTTTTTTCGAAAATTTTTTTTTTCCACGTTTTCACCCAACGGTTCAAGTTCCAACAATAACCTGATGCGTTTGCGAAATTTTGATTTTTTTTTTTTTTTTTTTTTTTTTTAAGTCCAACACTTGGGGCAAAAAACTCGACTCGGTCGTTTAAATTAAATTATTATGAAACTAGGCGCTTTGCTGAATAATTTGCAAAACTTTAAAATTTTTGGAAAAAAAAAATCAAAAATTTTCAATTTTTTTTTTTTCAAAATTTTTGCCCTTTTTTTTTCGATACGGTGTTGAGCTTAGAAACACGGTGTTAGGATAACGTAATTAAGGTTTATGAGGCCGGTTTTTTCCTAAACCCACAAAAAATTTTCTGATCGGGTTTTGGTATAGAGAAAAATTGGGGGTTACGATTTTGCCATCAAAAAACCTCGCATCAGAATTTAAAGCATCAAATCAGCAAGTTAGCACAAATGGATAAAGTTTTGGTTTTTTAGTCTTACAAGTTTTGTAGAGGCGTTCACCGGTAGAATCCAAATTCCACAGAAAACTTCGAGTGTCGAGAAAAAATGGGTGTCCACAATCCACAATCAGGATAACTGAAGGGCCACTTTCGGCTATTGCACAATTTCTGCCAATTGGGTCAAGTTTGGACAAATGTCGACTAATTGGACAATTTTTGCCAATTCGGATACTTCAGGGCAACTTTCGGCTAATTGCACAATTTCGGCCAATTGGGTCGTGTTTGGACAAATATCGGATAATTGGACATTTTCGGCCACTTGGGATACTTTAGGGCAACTTTCAGCTAATTGCACAATTTCGGCCAATCGCGTCGTTTTTTTGGACAAATTTCGGCTAATTGCACAATTTCGGCCAATTGGGTCGTGTTTGAACAATTTTCGGCTAATTGCACAATTTCGGCCAATTGGGTCGTCTCTGGAAAAATTTCGGCTAATTGGTCACTTTCGGCCAATTGGGTCGTCTCTGGAAAAATTTCGGCTAATTGGTCACTTTCGGCCAATTGGGTCGTCTCTGGAAAAATTTCGGCTAATTGGTCACTTTCGGCCAATTGGGTCGTCTCTGGAAAAATTTCGGCTAATTGGTCACTTTCGGCCAATTGGGTCGTCTCTGGAAAAATTTCGGCTAATTGGTCACTTTCGGCCAATTGGGTCGTCTCTGGAAAAATTTCGGCTAATTGGTCACTTTCGGCCAATTGGGTCGTCTCTGGAAAAATTTCGGCTAATTGGTCACTTTCGGCCAATTGGGTCGTACTGTCCAGAATATCGTCCTGAAAATCCTCTGGAATATCGTCCGGAATATCGGGTCCGGGTCGGCGTACCAAAATGTGCCGCACTCTCGTATCCTGTAAGATCTACAAAAACCTGCTTCAAAATCTGTAAATTATCGGCAACTTAACAGATAATATGAAGAGTAAGTAATATATGACAACAATCAGTTTAACATTTTCGGTTAGCATTTTAGCAATACGGTTTTCAACAATCTCAAAAATCTATAAACATTTTGATGGCAAACTGACCTTAATCGGACAAACCAGTAGTTTTTCAAGGCCTTTTGTCTAAGCAAATCTAATTTTAGCTTTTTCACTTTCGCGCTATAATGACGTCATTAATTTAAGCGCGAACATTCTGTTTCTTTTTTTTCTTCTTTCATTATTTTTTTTAAAAATTTAATTATTCAATCGTATCGACAAACTACACTGTAAGTCTTGAAGACATGTCTAATAACGACACTACACGAGTGCACGAAAAAAATTTCTGTAAGTGATGGCTAATCAATGCATCAACTTTTTTTCCCTATTTTTCCTGGTGGTGGGTTTATGAATGACACAAGTATACCCATAACAGGGAAAACACTTAACAAACAGGACAGAGTAATTACCAATTTCGAAATTACTTGTCTGATAAAAGTTACCATTACTTTATTTGTGTGCGACACACAATTCCTATATTATCTGATTCTGTAAGACACAGAAAATTTACTATTTTAATGATCTCTAACAACGGATTGCAAACCGGTAATAAACCGGAACCTCCTAAATAAACTGGACAATAACGAAGTCAGCACAAGAAGGAACAAAAAAGGTTCCATTGCATTTATTATTGTCAGAAGCAAAACGACAGCAACATGGTTGCGATCAAGATTCGATTATGACGAATACCACAAAAATCAGAACAGGGAGGATTGAGATTAAATTCAAATTACGTTCCAAAAATCAAATTGAGAAAAAAAACGAGTGAAGACATCGTGATAGAAGGAAACGAAAGAAAAAGAAAGTGCATAGTTCTACAGAAAAAAAATCAAGGACAACTTTTCAAGTTTAAGTATCTTTTCATTATTAAACTTTTAACCCAATTAAATTGATCATTTCAATAGATAAATTCATAACAATGTAATTTTGTGTACCGAACACATATCTATCTAAAAAAGGGAGTGAGTTGTAGTGTTGCTAATATTACACTAACTTATGGTCTTAGTTAGTTTTCTAACGATTTAAATATTCTTCCGATTTAAATAATTATTTTAAGATTGGATTCATTTTTTCTGTTGCTTTTAGCCTGGATATTGAAAACAAGTATCTCGCCAGTTAGGCGGACTGGCTTACTGTCTGGCCTTAAAAAGCAGACAGCGCGGCGACAAAGCCCCCAGTCCTTTTGCGATCCTAACAAAAGACTTTGAATTTTAATTATGTAAGGCAGGTGCAACACTGACAAATTGCCCTGATTTTTTAAATTATTGATTTTTTATACTGGATCACAACAATTGATTCTAATTGTATAAAATTTTAAAAAGGCAAGAAGTTCTGAAGCTTAATTTCAAACATTTAAGCCTATTTAAAGCTCAAGTGCTTGAAGGCCGCATAGTAAAAAAGACTACAAATTTTCATTTTCTTCCTAAAACAACATTACAGTAAAATCAACAAAGTTGTTTATAATTTCATCAATTAACTGTCCAAATTCACACGAAACTGCTGAAAAACTCCATTAACAAAGCCAAAATCCACCTCGCGTCTGAAAAATTGCATTAGAGTTGTTTAGATCAGAGTGTAACTTCAACAAAAAAGCGTAGATTCAAATTGAGCGGAAAATTTCAACAAGTTAAAAACGTTCTTTGTTCCAATTTTTTAAGAGTGCAGTCTAAATTGAATTAGGGCCACCAATTTAGTTTTATTAAAACAACATAGACGCTAATTATATCCTTAGACAAAATAGACGCTATAATTTTATCCTGTCTTTAAAAACTTTTTTTTTGATTTTAGTCATTTCTTCAACCAAAAAGTGTATTAATAGGCGAGCAGTCTTCAGAATCCAGACCTGATGCAGTTTTGTGGCATTTTGGAAGCGTACGACTCCAATGCACAGAGGATTTGTGGCTCGAGCATTGTGTGAAACATAGATTCGATGAATCACACGTTTTTATCAGCTTCCCAGTTTGAAGTGCAGATTGGGTTTTCTGCTATCTGTGGGACGGGATTCACAATGCATTGAGCGTGAGCTTATAGAACGTTCATCATCATTCACGATTTAGGCTAATTACTATGTTGACATAGAAAACTCCGTTACTTCAGTCACGAGACTTAGAAGTTGCAACTTTTTCATTACGATAAGTTTAAATTTTGACAAAAGCTTGTCCTTTGGTAAACTGATGAGCTTGAACCAATCTTTATTCCGCGGAAAACTGAAAGAAAAAGGAATTAAAAGAGTTACTTCGTCTAGCGTGAAAAACTGCCAAATACTTATGAGTAATTTTGCGCTGATGATCCAAATCAGCAGACTCAAGAACTTTTCCAGCAACTATTTTGGAAAAACGATTGCTCCGATCTATGCACAGATTTCTCATAACCAAATTTGTTGTCTCTAAAATGTGTCCAATTTTCTGCATTATGAGCCTAAGTTTTTATAATGCCCAGGTCGTCAAAACAAATACTACTCTTTTCTTGACGCCGGACGAAGTAACTCTTTCAATTTTTTGTCTGTCAATTTGTCAGAGCTTTCCAAAGAACTAAATTAAGCCCATAAGTGTAGAATGTGTGATTCTACCTAAACTCATATAGCCGGAAAACGCAGCTTCATAAGTAAATTGAATCTGAATATATATATATATACAATTACGATTTAGCATCAAGACTCGTAGGCCAGGTCAACGAGTGACCCGACCTCACCAATGTCGCCCGCCAGTTCTTTCTGACTTGAGCCCAACTTTTTGGCCCACTTTCTTAAGTGGCCCATTAACTCCTTGGCGACGGAGCTCCCCGGATTCAGCGCAGCGATGTCCTCTTGGCCGTCCCGAAAGAAGGTGATCCACAAATGGAAGACGTCAAACTCGTTTTTTTTTGTCTCCCAAGCGTGCCGCCGCGCGGATGTTAAAGACTCTGACTGGGAATTCCTTTTTTTGAGGTTGAATGAACCAAAAAAAGGGGTCCGCCTAGGGCCAAACCCCCTCAAGGTTGAGCAGCCAGATGTTTTGATACGGCATGTTGTTTTTGTTGTAGAAATTGATTCTAAGTAGGATAAAAAGGAGTTGTTTCTAAGTTGAGTGAAAAGATGGGCTAAAAACAAGTTACAAAATATTCAAACCAAATTATTGAAAGTTTATACCGAAGTTTATTCACGTTTTAAATTGGCTTGAAACAGCAGTGATTCGAGTTAGAATGATTGGCACAGCCCAAAATTGAACGTCCTATAAGCTGGTAAATAGTTTTAGTAAATATTTGTCAGAATTGAACGAATCGAAGCATGTGCATAATACATACCCAAAATGGTCGAAATTAAATAACAAGATGAAAATGAGGGGGATATATGTAATAATAAGTAAAGGTAAAGTAAAATGGATTTTGAAGAAAATTATGTCGATTTTGGGCGCACCCCCGTAATAATGGCGACATGCCCCTCCCCCTTATGAACCCCCTCATGTTGCATCCAGTATTAGAGGTAAATGGTTCCGATCCGTTTTGACCGTGTTTATTCCCCGCGATGTAATTCCATCCCGGCAATGAAGACAGGGACGCGAGGCTTATGCGTACGATTTCTCTTCGCTTTATATACCGGTGTCATAATCGTCCGGCATATTCGTTCGCGGGTCTTGGCCGTTAGGTGTCGCATAGGGACCCCTTCGAAAAAGATCATCCTGGCTTCGGTACATTTGATACACGCGAAGCAGACATCCCTGCACTTGGATTGGAGGTTTCCCTCTATAAAGTATGTTGTTCGCGCTTCTCGATATAACTCGAGGTAATTTCCGCTGTGCTCTAGGGCGGTTTTATGTCAGTTATGTGACACGGGGGTGACGTTAGCTTCATGAAGAACGATTTTCCCGTCGCAGCAGAGCGTATGATCGACGATGGAATATTTCTTTGCCTTCAAGCGGAATACTTTCCGTTGGTTTCGGGAAAGAGGTCGGACAATATCCTTTCCTGTGGAATCGGCTCGGAGATACTGGGAAATTTGGGTATAGGATTCAAAATCCATGATAGCGATGATAAATTGAATAATGTGTAATAAGATTGAATTAAACTTGTATTTGCTTAAGTTCTTGGAATTAATCCCCCTCCTTTGGGAAAATAGGTAATGGAATAGATCCGAACAACCCCCCCCCCCCCCCACTCGGAAAATACTGGGGCGGACTTTATGAAATTTGATGGGGTAATACTAGAGATGATTTGACCCGGGCATGCAAGGAGCCGGACCCACCCGACCCCCTGGGGCCGAGTGATAACGGTTCCCGGAAGCGCAAATAGCCCCACCGGAAATCCATAACTACTGATCCGATTGAGCTCATTTTTAGGTATGTAGTAGCCCTGGATGAGGTACTGTAAGTCTTAGTTACCTGTTGACCTTTCCGGTGCTAATTGAAATTTTCCGGGAAAAGTGATAATGGACCTTAAAATTGGGATAACTTGGGAAGTATTTGTCAGATATGGATGAAACTTGGTAGATAGGACCCCTATGTGACCTCGAACCGATTATGGGAGAATTGAGTCCGGGTTGACCTCTATTTGACATTTCACGGTTTTAGCTCCAAAACCCTTAAATTTAGCACCGGAAATTAACCCTAATCATATGTTTATTAATCAGGAAGGGTAATGGAGCTATTTTATGGATCTTGGACGGTAATTAGTAGGTATGGGAATTTGTTTAGGCATTTCCCTGAAATCGATAGAATATCTTGGTTTAATGTAAAGTGGTATATTTTGGAATTATTAAGAGTTAGCTAAACAAACATTGGGTTCAATTTAACTTGGTGATTGAACTATTAATAGATATGCGTCAATGGCACAGAAAAGTAGCCGCATATTATTTTGGCAGTATAAACGCGGGAATAGGGGAATTAAATAATCTGAATGTTAGGAATGTACAAGATATTCCATTGGCTTCTGGGGTGTGTTTTATTGGCTCAATTGGACCCCAGTTAGGGGAACGGCTTACCCTGAAGGTCGTCAGGTTGAAATTTGAATAGGTTACGTATGGGAATTTTCGGATTAAGATAAACGGGAAATTAAGTTCACTGGGAAGTTATCCTAGTCACGGGAAAAGGGAAAAGATACGGGAAAATTAACTAATGTCCTTGGGCATTTTGATATGTAAATATAGCTTGAATTAAGTTGAAGTTGCATTTGTTATTTGCTTAGCATAGCTTTCGTTGGCATTTTGAACTTGGCATTTAAATTAATGTGATCATGCGGAATTTATGGGCTGGAACGCTGCGTAGGAGGTACATAGGTAAATGTCAAGGCTTGTACGGAATGACGGATCCCTAACTAAAACTAAGAGTAAAAAGACATAAGGCGCGGATGCTTCGGACCGATCTTTACGAACCAGAATGATTTAGAGTTTATGGTTAATAAGTCGTATCTCATTGAAATAGTGGGGACAATTTTGGGCTACAAGCTAAGGTAGTCGCTTTATTCTTAAAGTAAAGTGGGAACGAGTTGGAAGACTTGTTAACGTGATTAAGTTAGTTAGTGGATACAAATTAGGCTATCTAGAGGATAGTGGGATTGTTGTTGAACGATCGATAATGAAAGAAGTTCTCGAGGAGAACGTTAGTTAGTTAGTAAATAGTAAGGTGTTAATGGAACTGCAGAAAGCAGGGGGTTAAATAATAGTAATCGCGGACTCATTCCATTGTCTAAATGAATAATTTATATTCCAGCCATTTATAGGCTACTCTGTATTTGGTTATACTTATTTCTTAATTCATTGTTATTATTGGAATTATTGTTGCGATCGACTATTGATTGACGAGTGAGATACAGTCGGAAGAGCACAGATCACGGGGCAAGCAGCATAGTACGATACCGAGAAGTCAACCACCAAATCAACCCTTTTGGGATTGTAAACAGTACCGGGAATCGGTTGCCCGATTTGAAATGAAAGTCAACTGCAAATTCAACTGTCATTAAAGCTGCGCAAAACGGTCGTGTTTTTTCAGATACGCCAAGTTTGAATTACTTCAATTTCACAAAATCTAAATTTTTACATCAGCAGCTACCTGCCTGCGTACAACGCCAAAAAAACGCGTACAACGCAAAAAAATGACGCAATAAGTACAATTTCGAATTGGTTTTAGATTTACCTTAAAGGTCAGAATTATTTCAAAAATTTAGAACATTGTCGGACAAATTTGTTGAAAACTATAACAATAACGAATTTCGAAACACTTGGAAAAATTTGACTTCAACAAGACTGATCGTATCAAAGTGAAGCCTTGAATGTTTTTGTTTTGCACTTTAATAAGGCTCCAATAGTTTTTACTCAATTTTTTTAAACTGTAATTTCTGAACCGTTGAATTTTGTTCGTTTGAAACCCAACAGCCACAATCTAGTAGTATTGTTTGATATTGTAATCTAATATGACCAATTATTTGCCCTTTGATTTAAATAGTTTTGGCTTACATGTTATGAACAAGTTCTTAAAATGGCGGATATTTTAGTTCAAAACCTGACCATATGGAGGGTTTTCAAACCTTTAAGCTAATTTAAAACGTTTGAAGTCAAAATGTTTGTACTTAAACTGCTACCCACAAAGTTTCCCCAAGCGCGTCATAATTTTTGATAGACTAATACTTGATTCAGTAAATTCAATTTTTTTCTTGGTTCTAGAGCATGAAAAATCAAGTTTCTCAAAAAACTGTAAACAGTTAAAAAAAACTTATACAAAAAGTTGAAAAACATCGATTTTCGTTTTATTGACCAATTTATACTTTTCGTCTTTTTTTTAATTCGGAGTTTCTGAATATCACTATCAAAGCTCTTATTAAGTTTCATGTTAAGGAAAAGCAAAAGACAAGAAAAATAGATCTACTTAACACTCGTCCCTCGTTTAGTAAACTGGTGGGGTGATGACTGTTAAGTAGGATAACTTAGCGAATTTTCGAGCAATCAGATAGCAACGAAAATCGAATTTTAAATACAATGTTCTAGTGCAAATATACTGCATTTTTAAATAGAGGTAGCATTTGTTAGTAGTTATAATGGGGGATTGGTAAGTAGATCCAGAAAGTTACCGCAAATTTTTTTTGTTATTATTACTGGTGTTCCATGCATATGAATCAATTGTAATTGATTTTTGTATTTAAAAACGGTGAATTTAAAATCAATTATATAATTGTTCCGACTTTCGATACGAAAGTGGCGGAATATTTGTGCTCGGAGTGGGTTTTTTTTCTTCAGACAAATTTCGACTTTTTAACTAGCCATTTTTGACGGAATTTTTTTTATATCATTCAAAAGGTATTGTTGTCCTGAGCTTAAATTTGAAAAGATATTCTACCTGTGATAATTTTTTGTAAAGTTATGGAGGTTTAAAGCTTGCCATTTCGGCCAATTTGGGACAATTAACGCGCGATAAATTTCGCGCTATTAACGCGTAAGCGGATATTTAATCCGTCTTAGAAATCGCTCCAAATTGATTGAAAGAAGCTTATTTGCATTAATTGATTTGTTAAAAGGAGCGAAATTTATTGTTTTCTACTTTATATGGCGTGTGGTGGGATGATTTTCATAGAAAAATTCAAGTTTTAGAAAAAAAATTTAGTTTTATTTTTTTAAATTTTTTTGTTGCTTATGATATTACTGCTCTATAAACCTTAAAGGCAGTCGAAACACTCAGGGCTTCCCCTAATACGAGCAGTCTTGTTACACTTTGGGACCACGCAATCGATAACTATCCATTTTAACATATTTTTTTCAAATGATTTAATTCAATTATAATCCATTTGATATGTATCCATTATAATAGGTTTTGATGGCTAATTTTTTGTATAAGTTTTTCGAAAAATTTGACACTACTGAAAAAATTTCATTTTCAGCGCTGTTTTTGTAGCCAAGATTTTGAATTTTTAATTAAGTAAGGCAGGTGCAATACTAATAAATTGCCCTAATCTTTTAAATTATTGATTTTTTTAACTAAAAAATCAATAAGCTGCAAACGTCAATTTTATCAAGAGGATTAAGAAAAAGGGAAAAACAAAGTTCGAAGTCTAGACTGCAGGTGCAGATTTGTCTTAGCCAAACAGCTGAGAAACAAATCAACCTGAATCTTCAGAATTTTTATTTTCCCCACTCGCTCAGTCGAGTGAAATTATTTTCTTTTTTTATTATTTATCACTAATTTTTCTTTCAACAAAAATACTCCTTTCAACAAAAAACATTCCAGAACTGACAGAGGTAAGATTATATTGTTCTCTTTAGCTCCAATTAATGTAACTTAAGCTAAAAACCCCAAACTTATTTCGGTATTTAAGACAGTTGTTCATCCGTTTATAAATATTTTAAACTTATTCTATCAACCTTTTTAATTTATCTGTTTATACAAATATCATTCTAACTATAGGACCATATCGACTATGATCTATAATATAATTTAACTGAGACTTATAATTTTAGTTACAAACAGAAACAAAGGGATCTAACAACCGACCCCACGTTCTCTTAGTAAACTTGACTCAAATAATTAAGGTCTTTTTAATGCTAAATGGTTCAAAATTCATCATTTGGCAGTATTGAAAAAGGATCACAATAATTGATTCTAATGGTATAAATCTTAAAAATGGCAAGGAGTTCTGAAGTTTAATTCCAAATGTTTAAGCCTATTTAAAGCTCAAGTGTTTTTAATCCGCATAGTAAAAAAGACTAGAAATTTTCATTTGTTTCCCCAAAACAACATTACAGTAAAATCAACAACGTTGTTCATAATTTCTTCAATTAACTGTCCAAATTCACACGAAACTGCTGAACCACTCCATTAACAAAGTCAAAATCCACCTCGCGTCTGAAAAATTGCATTAGAGTTGTTTAGATCAGAGTGTAACTTCAACAATAAAGCGTAGATTCAAATTGAGCGGAAAATTTCAACAAGTTAAAAACGTTCTTTGTTCCGATTATTTAAGAGTGCAGTCTAAATTGAATTAGGGCCACCAATTTAGTTTTATTAAAACAACATAGACGCTAATTATATCCTTAGACAATTTAGACGCTATAATTTTATCCTGTCTTTAAAAACTTTTTTTTTATTTTAGTCATTTCTTCAACCAAAAAGTGTATTAAAAGGTGAGCAGTCTTCATAATCAAAACCTGATGCAGCTTTGTGGCATTTTGGAAGCGTACGACTCCAATGCACAGAGGATTTGTGGCTCGAGCAATGTGTGAAACATAGATTCGATGAACCACACGTTTTTATCAGCTTCCCAGTTTGAGGTGCAGATTGGGTTTTCTGATATCTATGGGACGGGATTCACAATGCATTGAGCGTGAGCTTATTGAACGTTCATCATCATTCACGACTTAGCTTGTTAATTATTTGGCATAGAAAATAAATTTTTTTCAAATTAGTTTCTGCAAAAACTTCGTTACTTCAGTCACGAGACAGAGAAGTTGAAACTTTTTTTATTACGACAAGTTTAAATTTTGACAACAGCTATATACAAATACTAGGAAGGACTTAGCCGGGCAAAAATTTGAAAAATCTTCTTTTAAAAGTGTCAATTAGCCAGTATGTCATAACTAGTTTTAGAGGTGTTCTTGCTGTGAAACCATTCTGGCAAACCATATAAAAAAATTGATTTTATGGGCTCAAGTTTGTCCTTTGGGAAACTGATGAGCTTGAACCAATCTTTATTTCGCGGAAAACTGAAAGAAAAAGGAATTAAAAGAGTTACTTCGTCTAGCGTCAAAAAGTGCTAAATACTTATGAGTAATTATGCGCTGTTGATCGAAATCAGCAGACTAAAGAACTATTCCATTCCAGCAACTATTTTGGAAAAGCGACTGCTCCGATCTATGCGCAGATTTCTCATAACCAATTTTGTTGTCTCTAAAATGTGTCCAATTTTCTGCCTAAAGAGCCAAAATTTTTATAATGCCTAGGTCGTCAAAACAAATACTACTCTTTTCTTGACGCCGGACGAAGTAACTTTTTCAATTTTTTGTCTGTCAATTTGTCAGAGCTTTCCAAAGAACCAAATTAAGCCCATAAGTGTAAAATCTTTATACTGTTTACGAGGTTGGTTTCAGATCAGGAAAACTTCTAAAACTAACTATGATACACTGGCTAGTTTACGCCTTTCAGACAAAATTTTTCAAGTTTTGACGCGGCTAAGTCCATTCAAATAGTTTTATCTAAAATTTTTTATAACATCATTCTTATATTTTGATTAGCTGCAGAGAAAACGAGAAAAACGTGAAAAAGTCGCTCTGCTGCCCGTTGGAATAAAAAAAATTGCAATACTGTGAAAAAACCATCTGAAAAATATCTTTCGGTTATCAATTAGCAGCCTTAGATTGAGCGTTTTAGAACGTTTAATTCAGTGAATAAAAGAACACTGAGTTATTTTTTTTGTAACAAATTTAGCGGACAACGTCTTAAGTTTTTGAAATGAAAGTCAACTGCAATTTCAACTGTCATTAAAGCTGCGCAAAACGGTCGTGTTTTTTCAGATACGCCAAGTTTGAATTACTTCAATTTCACAAAATCAAAATTTTTACATCAGCAGCTACCTGCCCGCGTACAACGCCAAAAAAACGCGTACAACGCCAAAAAATGACGCAATAAGTACAATTTTGAATTGGATTTAGATTTACCTTAAAGGTCAGAATTATTTCAAAAATTCAGAACATTGTCGAATAAATTTGTTGAAAACTATAACAAAAACCAAATTCGAAACACTTGGAAAAATTTGACTTCAACAAGACTGATCGTATCAAAGTGGAGCCTTGAATGTTTTTGTTTTGCATTTTAATAAGGCTCCAATAGTTTTTACTCAATTTTGTTAACTGTAATTTCTGAACCGTTGAATTTTGTTTGTTTGAAACCCAACAGCCACAATCTAGTAGTATTGTTTGATATTGTAATCTAATATGACCAATTTTTTGCCCTTTGATTTAAATAGTTTGGCTTACATGTTATGAAGTTCTTAAAATGGCGGATATATTAGTTCAAAACCTGACCATATGGAGGGTTTTCAAACCCTTAAGCTAATTTAAAACGTTTGAAGTCAAAATGTTTGTACTTAAACTGCTACCCACAAAGTTTCCCCAAGCGCGTCATAATTTTTGATAGACTAATACATTATTCAGTAAATTTAATTTTTTTCTTGGTTCTAGAGCATGACAAATCAAGTTTCTCAAAAAACTGCAAACAGTTCATAAAACTTATACAAAAAGTTGAAAAACATCGATTGTCGTTTTGTTAACCAATTTATACTTTTCGTCTTTTTTGTAATTCGGAGTTTCTGAATATCACCATTAAAGCTCTTATTAAGTTTCATGTTAAGGAAAAGAAAAAGACAAGAAAAACAGATCTACTTAACACTCGTCTCTCGTTTAGTAAGTTGGTGGGGTGATGACTGTTAAGTAGGATAACTTAGCGAATTTTTGGGCAATCAGATAGCAACAAAAATCGAATTTTAAATACAACGCTCTAGTGCAAATTCACTCCTTTTTTTAAAAGTAGAGGTAGCATTTGTTAGTAGTTATTATGGGGGATCGGTAAGTAGATCCAGAAAATTACTGCAAAACTTTTTTTGTTATGATTACTGGTGTTCCATGCATATCAATCAATTGTAATTGATTTTTGTATTTAAAAACAGTGAAGTTAAAATCAATTATATAATTACACTTTGGGACCACGCAGTCGATAACTATCCTTTTTAACACATTTTTTTCAAATGATTTAATTCAATTATACTCCATTTGATATGTATCCATTATAATAGGTTTTGATGGCTAATTTTTTTGTATAAGTTTTTCGAAAGTTTTGACACTACTGAAAAAATTTCATTTTCAGCGCTGTTTTCGTCGCCCCTATTGCAATGCTCCGCCTTTTTTCCCTTTTTCTCGAAAGCATATCTTTTGAAATCGTACGTTGTTTTATAAATGAGTGAAAGATGTCAGTTGAGAGAGTTGTGCTCAATGCAAGCCTTTTCAATGTCGACTTCCATAATTTCGATCTGCAGAGAATGTAAAAGGAATTGATTGAACCTACAAACATTTATAATGCAAATAATTAGTAAGTATAAAAGCAAAAGTTTTTTAAGAACACCGCACATCGTTTTGCTTATAGGAAAATCTAGAAGTCAATATCTTGAACAAAAAAGTTCACTTTGAATTGACTCAAATAGTTTCAAGGTAGTTCACTAACTTAGAAATCCAACACATATGTCCGTTGCTCTTGAGTAAATTAATCTGAGTTTTGACTTCTGAGTGCGTTAATATTTCGAGTTTTCACCTTCGTTTTTGCATTTTGAGACTTTTGTTACTTTCACTCTAAATTAAAATGCATTAACACATGACTGGATTGTTCAAAAATACTTCCCGGTCTGATACGAAAGCTGATTTGAAGTGTTAGTGATTCCATCAAAAATGGCAAGCCTCTACTATAATTTAAGCCTGCTATAATTTAAGCCAGCACCAAGCAGTCATGTCTTAATTTTTTTTCATGATTATAATCATTATCACCTGAAAAAGGGCGTCATTAGTTCGCACTCGAGTTCTTCACTTTCATTTTTGAACGATGCGTGATTGGTTAAGGTTTCTGAAGATTTTAGGACAGACGTAACTCTTATTCCTGTGTTTGTGACACTTACAAACGAAAAGCAAAGTTCAGAAGTATGAAAAGTAAGCACCCACCCCAAGTATAAGGATTCACTTACTAAATTTTCGAAATAAAAATATTCCTCGGCGTGCCCAAATAAGCGATGCATTTTTCAATCCGACCATTGAAACTGGGGAGGAAATTTGTATTCAGCTGTGTTTTATCTTATTTTTGTTTTGTTTTCCACGCAAAATCAGGTAACACAAATAATCATCGAACTGGAATGATAGATAAATCATATTAAAGCCATTTCAGTTTTGATTCGAACGACTTAAAAAAACTTTCGAAAACAATCACATTGTCGAGTAAGTTTGAAATTTCTGGTTTTCGTCTAACTCATCCGAAACTCACTTAAATCCACTTTTATTCAATTTAAATCGATCCTTTTTTGACAGTTTTGGATCGATTTAAGTTCTATAACGTTGATTTGAATCGATTTGGATGGATAACTAAGCTCGCCAAAATGTAAACTCGCCAATGACTAGCGACCCGTCTAAACGGGGACTGTTGAGCACGAGCAAACAACATGTATTGCAGAAAGTCTAGCTGACAAAGTATTGCAGAGGATTCCATGGAAAGTCTGGTGAAAACGATCATCGTTTGCTTCCAAAAAGCTTCGCCAAGCTTTTCTAAGCTTCGCCGATCATGCTTATTGGCAATCCATTCAAACAAAGACTGCTGAACATGAACGGACAACATATATTGCTGACAGTCTTGCTGACAATCAGCGCTAGTTGATAATGTATTGCAGAGGATTTTATGGAAATTCTGGTAAAAACGACCACCATTTGCTTCCAGAACCTTTCTCCGAATATTTCTTGGAAGATTTCAAGCATGCGATCCGTCCAAACTGGGACTGTTGAACACAAGCGGGCAACATGTATTGCAGACAGTCTAGTTTTCAATGAACGCTAGAACTCTGAACTCAAAATATGTAAGGAAATCATAGAATTTTATTGTTCCGACTTTCGATACGAAAGTAACGGAATATTTGTGCTCGGGGTGGGTTTTTTTTCAGACAAATTTCGACTTTTTAACTAGCCATTTTGACGGAATTTTTTAAATATCATTCAAAAGGTATTGTTGCCCTGAGCTCAAATTTGAAAAAAAATTATTCACTTGTGATCATTCTTCGTAAAGTTATGGGGGTTTAAAGATTGCCATTTTGGCCAATTTGGGACAATTAACGCGGGATATATTTCGCGCTATTAACGCGTAAGCGGAGAGTTAATCCGTCTTAAAATCGTTCCAAATTGGTTGAAAGAAGTTTATTTGCCATAATTGATTTGTTACAAGGAGCGAAATCTATCCTTTTCTACTTTATATTGCATGTGGGGGGATGATTTTCATAAAAAATTTCAAATTTTAGAAAAAAATTTTTTTTCATTTTATTTTAATACAATTAATTTTTTAATGATATTACTGCTCCATAAAACCCTTAAAAGGCAGTCGGAACACTCAGGGCTTTGCCCTGATACGAGCAGTCTTGTTTATAATTTGAAAACTATTTGGTCTTTTTATTATGCTACTATACGCTATGGTTGTAAAATTAAAAATGATGGGAAAGGAACAAATGCTATGCAAAATTGAAGCAGATGAAGTTCGAATAAAAAAATTGATTTACATCAATTTGAATCCGTTTTAAAAAAATTAAGACTGGAAAAAATAGATTTCTGTTCATCTAAAATAAAAAAAATAAATACTGGAAAAATAGATTTGGGTTAATTTAAAATGATTTTGGATCAGTTTTTTTTAACTGGGGTTTAAGATCTATTCAAATCAATCTTAAATTGATTCAAATCAATCTTCATCTTTTCTTTTTAATCTTCGTAGTTTTTTCATTCTAAAATTGATCTAGATTTAATCTAGATTCTTTTTATACTAAAATCGATCCTAATCCATTCTTTTAGTGCGGGCTGCGTATTTTTTGACCATTTTACTTTTTTTCATGGAAGTTATAAAAAGTTTTTTTTTGCAATTAAAAAGACCGATTGCGGCATGTTTAACGAAATTAAGTTATATCCAATTTTTCGGTATCGTGAATTTCCTGGACGGATATATTTTCATATAAAACTTTTGCTCAGTTACCCTAGATATTTTACCCTAATTGAGGAAACAGTTGAGCTCAACATACTCAGTTTTGATAATGATGACGAAGAATTGGTAACAACTGTGACTCCTAGAGGTATCAAAAAATGCAGTTGTTAAAATAAATGAAATAAGAGATGAGATGAAATGAATGAATTCTGTTAAGCCTACAAATGATTGGTTAGACCAATTCTAGTCATAAGCTAAAACCATGGAATCCGCAATTTTACACTCCTAGGTTTCGTAATGTCAGACACTTTCAACAGATATCTACAAAAACACAAAGAACGAGTGCGGCAAAGTTATTCAAAGAATGTATATACCAGACAGAGGAACTGAAGGATACACAATATACAACTTGGATAGAAAGACATGATAAAACTTTGTTTTCAAATTTTTCAATTCTGATTGATGATGACAAATTTTTGTAGAACAATTTTCCGCAAATTTGAAATGAGAACGAAGTTTCAAGTTGTTCACGGAACTGTAATCGACCAATCGAAGCAGCAACTTTTGAGAAGAAAACTTTGAATGCAGTATGATTTGGAAGAATCAGATATGTCGGTTCATTTTTCAAGATTTTTGAATATACTTATAGAAACAAATTTAGGTTATGGTGTGGGATTTGACAACCTCGCCAACCAACGAGTAACCCCATGGTTTTCTTTGTTCCGACTTTCGATACGAAAGTAACGGAATATTTGTGCTCGGGGTGGGTTTTTTTTCTTCAGACAAATTTCGACTTATTAACTAGCCATTTTTGACGGAATTTTTTTATGTCATTCGAAAATCATTGTTTTCTTGAGCTTAAATTTGAAAAGATATTTTACCTGTGATCATTTTGCGTAAAGTTATGAGGGTTTAAAGATTGCCATTTTGGCCATTTTGACCAATTTGGGGCAATTAACGCGCGATATAATTCGCGCCATTAACGCGTAAGCGGAGACTTAATCCGTCTTATAAATCGTTCCAAATTGGTTGAACGAAGCTTATTTGCTATAATTGATTTGTTACAAGGAATGAAATCTATCTTTCTGTACTTTATATGGCGTGTGGGGGATGATTTTCATAATAATTTCAAATTTAAAAAAAAAATTCATTTTATTTTATTTCATTTAATTTTTTATGTTATTACTGATGCTCCATAAACCTTAAAAGGCAGTCGGAACATTCAGGGCTTCGCCCTGATACGAGCAGTCTTGTTTTGATTTACGACGCCATAATAAACGTTATTTGCTGACCGTGAAATTCTCCTCTAGAACCACCCCCCCCCCCCCCCGTCACCAAGAAAGTCCTTTGTTCGTTCTTCTATACAAATTACAGATCTTTCAGAACTATTTTTCTGAGAGTCTAAGTTTTTTGTGAAACATTTTGTTTGGTCGGAAAAAGATTTTTGACATCAATTCAGGTGACTAACATTTCACAATTATAATCGCTTTAGAATTATTTCGAGGCTCAAACGATTTTAACGCTGGTTTAAAATGTTTTTTTTTAAACACAATAGGCTCTTCCCCCCATCAGCAAGTTTTTAATAATTAAAATTATTGTTCATATTGTCCGATTGCTACGAACTAACTAGGCCATGACAAATATATTTGGTCTTCATAATTAACCTTGTAAAACGGCTCATTGGACCATAGAATTGATACTCGTGTGAGGTGCGGGCTGAGGGGGATCGGGGGGGGGGGGGGGGGGGGGGGAAAGAGCCACACAATATTGTATATAGTGTTTATTGTTGAATCTACTGAGTTTTTTGGGTGGAATGAGGGAAGAAGCTGTTTGACTGTACGTTTGATAATTTTTTTGTTTCTGCTGTTCATTTTGAGATTGATCCCAATACCGATTCAGATTCTGCACATTCGATAAGCTATGTACAAAATTAATTGCTCCATCACATCCGAAAAACATAGCGAAAACTTCTGAATGCATTGACTAATTTTTCGTTCAGGTTCTTTCTTGATTCACTTGTGAAAATGATTAAGACTGTTTAAGAAAGACTAAAAGGAGCACGAGACAGTATATGACTCAGTTATGCGAATCTGTCGACGAAAAAAATCATGCGGTGACTCATTCATAGACTGGTCAATGTCTATACTTAATTTACTGTTACCTGACGAAAAGTGGCAGCATCATACCTGTTAAGACTGTAAGCTAATTCGGCTCAGACGAAGTCTTTTCAAGTTTCAAGCTTTCTTCGCATATCTTAAAAGCTCCGTGAGTCAGCTAATTTTCAAGTAGTTTCTGCAAAAGCAATCATTGTTTTGCAGAAAAAAGTGATATAAAACGGCTACTGACGCGTCAGCGGCTTGTGTAATTCAACTCAGTTTGGATAGATTTGTAGATTTGAGTAATTGCAAAAGTTTTAGCTTTTATTGTAAAAAAAACAATTAACTTGGGTCGACTACAAAATTTCGAAAAATCGTAAGTACTATGTTTTTTCTCTTGAACGACAAATAAAATAGAAGCTAATAGTTTGATGGCGTTTTTTCCATGTAAAAAGTGATCAAATGAGAAATCATTTAGAAGTAAGACTCGCGGTAAAGCGTAACCAGATTGCTCATTTTTTTTTATTCATCCTCCTACACAAAATTAAATAATTTGCAAACAAGACTGCTCGTATCAGGGAAAACCCTGAATGTTCCGACTGCCCGTTGATTGGTCTTGAATAGTTTTTCGTTAATGATATATTGATGAACTACAAAATTTAGGCTGATATTATCAAAATTTTAGTGTATCTTGCCGCAATTCAATTTTGAAGGATTATGAGGGTGGATAGTTTGCTACGCATAAATAAATGGCGTATTGAAAATTTGGTACTACTATGATAGAGTGGTCCCTTGAAAATAACCAGGTCCCTTGAGAATAAGACAGCTAGAGCTCTCAAATCGTTTAATAATTATGATTACGCCATTCAGAAAGATGTCGCAGTACATTTTCATAAATTTTATGATTTGTTATCTCATAAAATCTCCCCCTCGCCATTTTAAAGTTGAAAATCTAAAAAAAACTGCCAATAGTGGGTTTTGATGACAAATAAGTCAACCCAATTATATGGTTGTTAAACCGTAAAATAAAGTAAAGCGAGCAAATTTCAATATATAAACAATAGTGATTACAATTTCCAAGTAGTTTTCAAAATTATAACATGCGAAATGCATGCGGGACCTGTCTATCATAGTTGCTTTTTCGAGGGACCACTCTATCATAGTAGTACCGAAAATTTTATTTGAGCAGCAAAACTAACCACATTTTAGCCTATTGCAAGCATACTCGCTCGGCAATTCAAATATTTCCGGATTGATACCCATACGCTAGCAACTTTTGTAAAATTGGTCTGAATAAAAAATAACGATTGATACTGAGATTAATCCTGATTGGCTCGTATAGTATGTAATAACTGAAGTAATTGTATGTTGATTACGTGTTTTCAATTAGAAATAAAATTTCTGTCTATTTTCCTATTTTTAGGCCGTTTAACGCATAAGACCGTATACCTTTATTAAAAATTACAAGACCTAAGACTCTTACTCGAACTTGGATTGAGTTATAACCCACTACATCTTGAAAAAGTCATACAAAGATTTGTAACGGGCTTTACCACAAAACTTATACCACAAATTTGTAAACCGGCAATTTAAAAAAAAATAGTCAAAAATGATTTCGCAAGAAAAGACAAAGCAAAGCGGTCAATTTTGTGATGCCAGCCAAAACTTTTTCATAAGACAAAAACTTAGAATTACTTTCTAAATGAATTATTTTTGGAAGACTAGTTAAACTTGGAAAAATCTAACTTTTTGATTGTTAAACATTCATATCTAATCTGAGATTTTATCCTTATAAATGAAATAAAATCTCAGCTGTTAAATCATTTGTAAATTACAATTGAAATCTTTATCTGTTTCAGGGGTAATCTGTTTTTATTTCAAGAATTGAGCGCGTTAGGAAAAATTCTATATTCAAAGTTGAGACTGTTTAGATGTCGAAGTGGACAGATGAGAATTCTCGAAAGGGCTGTATGGGATTAACAGGAAACGACGAAACGAATGTAAGTACTAAAATTTTTTAAAACTGAAAAAAAATACTACGATTCGATTTTCAGAAATAAAGAAAAAACGAGAAGTTATCAAAATAAAATACAAATATGCAATCCAAAAAAAAACCAACACGGTTTTTTAAATAATTGATCACAAAAAGGTAAAAACCTTTTGTCTTCAAAACATAAGAAAAACCGTTTCAATGATTTTAACTGAATTCTTTCTAGGGTGTGAAAAACAAGTTGGAACCTGATCTAAACTACATTTTATTATTGGATAAATTATATAATTTATCACTATAAAATAATTAAAATTAACCAATCATATTCCATCAAACTAACAATCCACTTATTTGTAAGTGCTGAAATTACTTGTAATTTCAGCACCAGAGAGATTTGAATTTAACTTAGAAATTAGTTACCTCTCCAAGAGAACTTCAGCAGTCGCAATAAGCCAGTATACTCTAGATCTATTGAGCTTAGCAGAGACTAGTTAAACACCCTGAGACTAGTAGAAATAAGAGTAAGATTAGGATCGGTATTAGACTAAGAAGTTGCACGAATCTATCCGGTCGAAAATCAGATAGCGTGACGAGCAGACGGTGTACCCTATCCAAAATTACTCTATGAGTTATACACTCTACATCATAACTCATCTGGTGCGACCATAAGTCTCAAATAAAGACCTTAAAAACAAAATAGCTTAGAATTAGCCAAAAATTAGATTAGAAAATCGACAAAACATTTTCAAAATGTTACACGACAATAACCTAATTGAAATGTCTCTACAACTCAATAGATCAGAGCCGCTATTCCGCACAATACGAGAACTACCCGGTATTGGAAAAAAACCTCGGACCAGAGACGACATACGACTACATAGAAACTTACCATTTAGTTTCATGGTCGTACGGCAAAAGCCAGCACAAACTTTTATTTTTAGAATCTTACTAGCAATGAATTTAGATTTTCATTTGCCAACAAAACCCTTGAAGGAAATCTTCAATGATTATTTCAGGCGCTAGATAAAATTACTATTGTACAATAACGATTGATAAAAACATCTCAAATCGTTCCCTTCAATTCTGCAGTAATATATAAAACATATTTGAAAAAATATTTATTGAAAACAAAAACAAAAATTAGTAGCATGACAATAAATTGTTAGTATATATAAATTATCCTGTTGTTCCAGCTTCATCACCTAAACATAACAGCAATCATAAATCAACTAATATCATCAAAAACTAAAACTTTTTACCACATAAATTTAAATTACTTTAAAATTAATTTTATTTAATCTTAATCCAGATCATCAAGGCTTTCCTTGGATCTAAATCAATTTTCTATCTTATAAACTTTAAATTCTGATCATCAAGGCTTATCCTGGGATCAAAAAGAACAATTTGGTTCTCCCCCACCCACTTATCCAGTGTCTAACGACCTCAAACGTCGATTCACTACCCAACCTTTTCAAAAGACCCAGGACTAATAGAAAATTTTAATCACGCTAACCATTCAAATTAAGCTAAACAGTGAAAAACATCGGTTATTCATCCTTCACTTGAACCCTCCTCTTCCCTGACCCAGGATAAATCTTAAACTTAGTAAGTTTAAAATAGTATCTAACGAACTACTTGCGTTCTAATTATACCTGAACCTTGTGGATCAATTTACTATTCTCCAACCCTTGAACACAATCACTACCCCTAAATAAGAATAAGTAAGTTAACACCTCAACTTAGACTAGCCACGAGGAAGTACAAATCATTCTCCGGAATCGATATACTTTTCTCTCCAACCCTGAACAAAAAAGACCCAGGTTAAGCTAACCAAAAAATCGTAAGGACTAACAGTCTGGGAAAATTAAAATCACTAATAACTTCTTGCATCCCTCATCCTAAACCTTATGTCATTGAAAAATTTACGAAATAAACAAACAATCGTATTACACAACTGTGAAATAGAAAACCAAAAATACGATCTTGTAATAACCCTGCATACACAAACAGTTGGATACATTCGAAAAAACGACAAACAATAAAAAGAAAAATTATAAGTAAACAAAGACAGATAACACGAAAAAAGATTTTCAAAAAATAGAAATGCATTCTCCGAATCAGAAGCCAGTAGTCTAGACGCACTATACAAATTAAGAGAATCCGTAAATAAAAATTGCCCAATCCATGATCAGTTATATTTTTCCGATTCAGAAACAACTTCAAACTCATCAGAAAGAGGAAAAAGAAGAATAAAAAAGATATATAAACACAAATCAGTACATCTATATAATTGAATCAACCAATTAGACATATTGATAATTATATACTAAAGGTCATCAAACAAAAAAATAAGCAACATTCAAAGTAACGATAGTCCAGACGAAGAAGCAGTTTTTCCCTTTGTTATAAATTCACTCTGTGATAGAGGACAAACACGATTTTGCAAAAATTTACTCGTAAATTTGTTTGAACCAGGAATCAGTCCATGCAAATCAGAATTCCTAGATATAAAAATCAAAAGACTAATTATATAACATTATTTGAAAGACATATGTAGCCTAACACAACAATACGGAATCTACACCATAGAAATCAGCACACCAAGAACACTTCATGGTAAATATGTTATCCAAACAGACGATATTGATTTAGAATTTTCAAAAGTATTCACAGAATATATCAAAAGCATACAATATCAAAACTCACAGAGAGCAAAATCAATATTCATCAACGAAGTTTTTGCAATAATTTATAGTAATATATACATATTAGAAAAAACAGAAGCTCAAAGTACATCACCAGTCCAAACATCAAAACATACAAAAGTAAGAATCAAAATCGTCGCATTTTCAATATTGTTAAACCCAATCTGTGAAAATTTTACCAATAATGATGTCTCACAAAACACTAAACATGATTTACAAAAAATACTAGCATGGTTTACAATTGATTATTTTACACATAATATCGACTTAATTGAACAAGCAAGAAAAACCTTTAGACCACAAAGTAAAAATGACGACACTGTCATTGCAGAACAATCAGATTACGTTTGGGACCCTGAATGGTCTCATCCAGCATTTTTAAATATTCAAGCGGATATCTCAAGTCAAGCAATAAGTACAATATCTTTTCACAAAGATTATATAAAAGTAACACCACTAACGATTGATGCAACACCTTTAGATTACAATACAGTTTTACCTGATACACAAAATAACAGCATAAAATCAACAGTTATACATAATGAAAACCTCAATGGAACGAGAAATCTTACACAGCAAGATATTCAAACACCATCACACTTCATAAATGAAGAAATAGTTCAAACAACAGTAACAACTACACAACAAAGTATCTCACCAATGAGTCCAAACCTCACAACACCGAAAAATACAAATACAACACTACCACAAGTAACCTTACAATCGACCGTTTAACCTTCGGTTGCTCCAAAATATTCGCATATGGACTATCAGACATATAGACCAATGACAAAACCGTCAAAAACACGAAAAACGTTCACAAGAAACATTTTTAAAATTAATTTTATTTAATCTTAATCCAGATCATCAAGGCTTTCCTTGGATCTAAATCAATTTTCTATCTTATAAACTTTAAATTCTGATCATCAAGGCTTATCTTGGGATCAAAAAGAACAATTTGGTTCTCCCCCACCCACTTATCCAGTGTCTAACGACCTCAAACGTCGATTCACTACCCAACCTTTTCAAAAGACCCAGGACTAATAGAAAATTTTAATCACGCTAACCATTCAAATTAAGCTAAACAGTGAAAAACATCGGTTATTCATCCTTCACTTGAACCCTCCTCTTCCCTGACCCAGGATAAATCTTAAACTTAGTAATTTTAAAATAGTATCTAACGAACTACTTGCGTTCTGATTATACCTGAACCTTGTGGATCAATTTACTATTCTCCAACCCTTGAACACAATCACTACCCCTAAATAAGAATAAGTAAGTTAACACCTCAACTTAGACTAGCCACGAGGAAGTACAAATCATTCTCCGGAATCGATATACTTTTCTCTCCAACCCTGAACAAAAAAGACCCAGGTTAAGCTAACCAAAAAATCGTAAGGACTAACAGTCTGGGAAAATTAAAATCACTAATAACTTCTTGCATCCCTCATCCTAAACCTTATGTCATTGAAAAATTTACGAAATAAACAAACAATCGTATTACACAACTGTGAAATAGAAAACCAAAAATACGATCTTGTAATAACCCTGCATACACAAACAGTTGGATACATTCGAAAAAACGACAAACAATAAAAAGAAAAATTATAAGTAAACAAAGACAGATAACACGAAAAAAGATTTTCAAAAAATAGAAATGCATTCTCCGAATCAGAAGCCAGTAGTCTAGACGCACTATACAAATTAAGAGAATCCGTAAATAAAAATTGCCCAATCCATGATCAGTTATACTTTTCCGATTCAGAAACAACTTCAAACTCATCAAAAAGAGGAAAAAGAAGAATAAAAAAGATATATAAACACAAACCAGTACATCTATATAATTGAATCAACCAATTAGACATATTGATAATTATATACTAAAGGTCATCAAACAAAAAAATAAGCAACACTCAAAGTAACGATAGTCCAGACGAAGAAGCAGTTTTTCCCTTTGTTATAAATTCACTCTGTGATAGAGGACAAACACGATTTTGCAAAAATTTACTCGTAAATTTGTTTGAACCAGGAATCAGTCCATGCAAATCAGAATTCCTAGATATAAAAATCAAAAGACTAATTATATAACATTATTTGAAAGACATATGTAGCCTAACATAACAATACGGAATCTACACCATAGAAATCAGCACACCAAGAACACTTCATGGTAAATATGTTATCCAAACAGACGAAATTGATTTAGAATTTTCAAAAGTATTCACAGAATATATCAAAAGCATACAATATCAAAACTCACAGAGAGCAAAATCAATATTCACCAACGAAGTTTTTGCAATAATTTATAGTAAAATATACATATTAGAAAAAACAGAAGCTCAAAGTACATCACCAGTCCAAACATCAAAACATACAAAAGTAAGAATCAAAATCGTCGCATTTTCAATATTGTTAAACCCAATCTGTGAAAATTTTACCAATAATGATGTCTCACAAAACACTAAACATGATTGTACAAAAAATACTAGCATGGTTTACAATTGATTATTTTACACATAATATCGACTTAATTGAACAAGCAAGAAAAACCTTTAGACCACAAAGTAAAAATGACGACACTGTCATTGCAGAACAATCAGATTACGTTTGGGACCCTGAATGGTCTCATCCAGCATTTTTAAATATTCAAGCGGATATCTCAAGTCAAGCAATAAGTACAATATCTTTTCACAAAGATTATATAAAAGTAACACCACTAACGATTGATGCAACATCTTTAGATTATAATACAGTTTTACCTGATACACAAAATAACAGCATAAAATCAACAGTTATACATAATGAAAACCTCAATGGAACGAGAAATCTTACACAGCAAGATATTCAAACACCATCACACTTCATAAATGAAGAAATAGTTCAAACAACAGTAACAACTACACAACAAAGTATCTCACCAATGAGTCCAAACCTCACAACACCGAAAAATACAAATACAACACTACCACAAGTAACCTTACAATCGACCGTTTAACCTTCGGTTGCTCCAAAATATTCGCATATGGACTATCAGACATATAGACCAATGACAAAACCGTCAAAAACACGAAAAACGTTCACAAGAAACATTTTTGCAGAACACAGCTATAATTAGGTACATCAGTCAAAAACAAATCAACCCCCCCCCCAAAAAAAATATGCAAAACCTAAACCACGTATGTTCTCATTATTGGAATTTTTCAAACACATCGACCAATTCAGTAAATTTCCCAGATAATCCACACCCTCCACAAGATCATAGTGAAAATTACCCATTTTTTCAACAAAATAGGAAAAAACAACAAACACCTTATTACACAAATTACCTATCATCTGATGATGATGATTATCATCAACCAGACATTTTGCACCATATACACAAGAATATTGCACACAAAAACCGCGACCATCTCAACCATCCCAAAATATGAAGATTTACCCACAAAATCCAGCAGATATGCAGAATCAACAACCACTGCATATACAAAACCCAATTAACGCACAATCTTTTCAACCTATACAATCACAAAACCCAATGACTATGCATTCTTACCAACCAACACAAATGCAAAATGAAATACCGCTACCATATTACCTAAAACAACATGAAATAACAAAAAATTATTTTACAATTTTCTCACAAATACCAAACGCCGCAGAGTCACTCCAAATGACGATGAATCCATATTTAATGGGAGGATCGTCAATAACATCCAATAAACCATTAATGGTATTCACAGGAACAGACCCTGAATACTCAGTAGAAGATTACCTAAATGCAGTCACAGCAAATTTAATTTTGAATATAGGACCCGAACCAATTAATACGCCACTTCATCAAAATTGGATACATAGACGCACAGCGTTAATACAAACAACACAAGATGGCGCAGCCCAAAAATGGTTTTCAATAATACCTACAGACATAAAATCAGATTGGAAAAGATTCACACAAGAATTTTCAAAAATGTTTGATTCTGAAAGGAATAAACAACATCAAAGAGTTTTATGCAACGAAATTCGCAGATTACCAAATGAAACAATTAAACAATTAGCAGTTCGAATCGAAACACCAGTTCGAAAAGCATATTCACTCAATACACATGATTACAAAAACACAAAAATGACAGAAATTTTAATGATGACCTTAACACCTCAATTAAGGAAAATAGCTATAAAAAAGAGAGCATCTCATCCTTCCTCAATTCGAGAACCAGATTTAGATTTTAAAAAGTTAGTAGATAATCTAGAACAAGCAGAAATCACAATAAAACTTGAAGAAACAGAAAATCTAAAACTACAGTATGTTAATCGGATCGAAACAAATATTACACATATAGTATAAATAACATAAAAGGATCAGATACAGACCTGATTGAAAAAATCACTGAAATATTAAACATCTATGAAAAGAACCCAAACTGTAAATGCAAACCATCTTTTGCATTTAAACCAGCAAAGAAATGGTGTAATTATTGCCGACGATATGGACACAGTATTGCCGAATATAGACAAAAACAACAAGACAATCAGATTAAACCTCAAAAGCACAAAGAACCAAATAAGTCATTCTATCAATATAAGAAAAAAGATCAAAAGCTACCAAACAAGAATATATACAGTAATAATAGCTCTGGAAAACCACTTCCAGGCAACTCAAATTATTCGAGAAATCAATCACCATATAACTCTAGTTATAGAGGTAGATCGCCCGAACAAAGAAATTCACGAAATTTCTCACAAAATAGATATAGTCGATCGAATAGTCAAATAACCAAAATAGAAACAACTATTCACGATCAAATTCAAACACAACAGAATTTATTTCTGCATCCAGTTCCCATTCAAACCCAAGGAATAGACACTATTCCAACAATAGATCACGAAATTCTTCATACAATAGAAATAGAAACTATTCAAACAATAGGAATAGAAGTTATTCAAACAATCGAAATTAGCACTATCCAAACAACAGATCAAGAACCAACTCATATAATAGATCAAATATTCAAAGATCAAATGATAACTATCATAACAGATCACAAAATAATTCACAAAACCGAAACTCAAGCTACAACAATAGATACAGAAACTATTCCCAGTCACCCTATAGGAATAATAACCGTTACCCCAATTCTAAACATCGATACAGAAGTAACACAACAAAGCATCAAAGACAAATCAATCAAGCGCAAATAAATGAAGAAACAACTTCAGACCCCCCAGGTATTGATAACACAGAAAATAATGAATTACAATTAAACCACATTAATTGTGAATCATCAGATACTGAAAGTAATACAGATAACACCATCTCAGTAAATATGATAACAGTCGAAAATGACTATGAACCTATCATATATGAACAACCCTTTAGCTCACACATATACGAAAATCAATCGGAACTTCTTCATAATTATTACACTAGACCCATTAATAAAAATACACGAACTAAACAAGAAGTAAACGAAATTAATAGTGTAATTAAACCTGACAAAAAAGACGAAATACAATGCTCAAACACAAAACATATTTATCAAAACATACAAAAAAAACAACCGAGAGAAAAAATTTGGACAATCCCATTTCTCTTAGAGAGTCCAAGAAGTAAAGAATTTCAACCACCAGATCTCGAAATTGATTTTTTAATCGACTCAGGAGCAGAGTCAAATATCATTAATATTCCCACATGGACTGAAATCAAAACACTGCATCCGAATTTAACACCTCTTGAAACATCTAGTAAGTTAGCAACAGCACAAAGATCAACGTTAGTAAATTATGAAAAAATCCAACTATTCCTTGTTCCCACAAGAACAATGGAACAAAACAAGATTTTGAACAAGCCATTCAAACAAACATTTCATATTACTGATATTAAACACAATATCATTGGCATACCGTTTATAACTAAATATATACCAACAATAAACATCTTAAATAGTAAAATCCATATCAAAGATAAATATACAAAAACGAAAAACACAGCCTTAACATTCTTTCAAAGATTAAACAAACAACCACCTTTTTTTCTCAAAATTTTACCCCATTTATAATCAAGAACAGAAACACCTGAAACCACTATCAGGAAACGTATATAACTTTTCAATAAAACAAGTCCATCAGTACGACAAAAGTCAAAACAAACAACAACTTTTCATGTCAGATTTCGAATTTAAACCCATTCACAAATTTTTCAAAATAACAATCTCATCCATAAAATACTTGAAAAACACAAATTCCGATATTATTTCACTCCACTTGTATAATAATACATCATATCAAATAACATTACCCTTAGGACTTTCAGGATATTGTAAAACAAATGCTACAACTTCACCTATAAATGAAGTAGCATATCGAGTAAATCATATATTACAACTATTAGATATTTGTCAATCATCAATTCTTGACGAAGAATTATCCATAAATAATATAATAAGTAATGAAAAACGAAATACAGATTATTTCACAAGAACACCATATTTTAAACCAACATTTAATATAACAAATTATACAAAAGAACAACAAAAATTTTTAACAATGTTTAATTTTCAACATTCACAAATAACGCAAACTGAAACTGACAAATTAGCTAAACAACTGATAAAATATTCAACAGTCTACGCAACATCAAAATTTGACGTTTGATCAATCTAAACTTCCCTGTCTCCCCTTAAGTATGATATAAATAGCATTTAACATCTCCCATACACAAAATACAAAAAGACACTCCGGATCAGAAAAGACATACTCGAACTTCACACAAAATTTCCATTTTCCAAATGCCCCAATTTGGATAAAAGTATTATGCATTGATTGTATAATATGTCAATTGAACAAACCTTATCCAAACCAAAAACAAATAGCACAGAAACAAGATTTTAAAGTACAAAGTTTATATTTCAACCATAGAATTTCATTCGACACAAAAGGACCAATTTCACCATCCTCTGAAAGAAATTCCTACATTATGGTCATTGTTGATGCATTTACGCACTATGTAGCACTCAACCCAGTACCACATTGTAATGCTTATTATGCTTACACACAACTTTACGAGCACTGGATTGCTAAATTCGGATTACCCGAAATCCTAGTTACAGACAACGGTACCGAATTTATTAATAATGAAATTATCACACTATGCCACTATACAACATTAAACATAAACCACGTACATCTCATACACCTTGGACAAACGGTTTAGTCGAAGGTATGAACCGTTCATTACAAGAATATCTTAGATGTATCATTAATGAAAATGAGACACGATACACAGAATGGCCAGCAGATGTAAAAATATTCCCCTTATCATACAATTCACATATAACGATAACTTTAGGAATGTCACCATATGAAATTGTTTTTAATCAAAAACCAAGAAAACCAATTATGTTCACAGCAAATGCTCACAAAAACGCACAAGGTCATTGCAAACCAAATAAAGATTCAATACGCTATAATCTACCATTACACACACATGATGAAGATCATTTTCTTCACCCACAGATTCTCGAATTAGCCTCCGGCGGACATACCGAATGGATTTTAAATAGAGATAAAAAGCACAATGAAATCTACCAAAAAGTAACAAAGAAATTGTTTCAAAGGCAAAACATTAACAGCCAAATTAATTCACGTTCTATGCCAGCCACAGATTTAAAAACTTGAACATTTGTCTTAATACCCAATTTTAATAAACAAACAAGAATCTCCAAAAAATTACAACCACTTCGAAAAGGACCATACCAAATAATTGCCAAACCCACTGAAGTAACATACAAACTCACAGACTCAACCAAAAAAGAAATTGTTCAACATCGAAACAATTTATTATCTTACTACCCAAAAGAATACGCATTACGCGAATTAACTCAATTATATTCTTTTACAGGTTTAAAAGCTATTCAAAACAATTTATATACAGAACAAGAAACAAATGTACATGACGACATTCATCATAAACAAAATGAAAAACAAAACACAACTGATAAAAAAATGAAAACACCAGACCCAAAAATATCTCAAAAAGAAAGAAAAAACAGGAAAATGATAGAAAAAACACTTACCACAAGAACAAATAGAAAAATCAGAACACAGAGAATTATCACGAATTAGAAATCAACCACGTAAAAATTACAAAACTTTCATCCCACAATCTAAAATGTTAAAGAAAGTTGAATTTCAAAAACAACTTGATTTTTAAAAAGTCAATAATTAGTACACCTCTAAATCATTTTGAACTTTCACATTTTCAAGTTAACATGCTGAAACATACGCCACAATTCTAGTTCAAATTCAGCCAATAGTATTCACTCAAATCCGTCACCTTCAATATCTCTAACACAAACCTACTAGCCGATAGATATTAATCTCCAGGCATATCTATAACTATAATTTTACAACCTCCAGGTCAAAAATAAGCCACTCGCTAAAATTTGACAACTAAAATAAACACCACCATAATATTACAACCCTCCCCTATCTAATAATGCAAAGATCAACAATATTTTCCCAACTTAGACCTCAAAAACCCTCCAACCAAAAATGGCCAATTAGCCTAAAGTAAAAAAAGACCATAATCATTTGGCCTAAAGGACAAATATTTCAAAATACCCCAGATTACCAAAAAAATAAAAACAAAGCAAAGAAGACCTCCCGAGCACCATAAATTAGCCTCCAACAATTTTTCACAAAACTCAAGCCACTTGCCAAAAAATCAATAAATAATCCAACCACACTTGAATTTCGCCCTAGAAATTCAAAAATTATTCGACGAACGAATCATTTCTTAAATGCTTCTCTCTTTAACAGTCGATACCTTAAAAAATATAATCATAAACCTTTTCATAAAATTTTTCATTCTATTTAAACTTTTGCTAATATTTTTTATTAAAACTTTGGAAACCCTAATATAATAATCCTTTTAATAATTTTTTGCAGTATTTTTTAAATTTTTTACTCCCTAATTATGACAATGTGCAAATGTGTGAAAAAGGCAATTGTCACATTCGCCTTAGCAATAATCTTTTTAATTCTTTTCATCGAAGAATATTATAATAAGAATAAATCTTCCGACTAAGAATCAAATTAATCGGGCACATTTCCAAAATTGCTAACCAACCACCACCAAGACAGTCTTCACCAACATCTTCCCAAGAAAACACAATCATACCTACAACTACCCAAAACCGCCAAACATCCACACGAATTTCTTTTCAAGATAATCCGTACACTTTCGAAGAACGACACGTCAAATATCACCATCATTTTGCCCCCTAAATTTTCCAAATAACCTCGACGCTCGATACAGAGAACAATCAACGAATATACCCCTACGATTAGATTGGAACACATTCGTAGCACCTCCCCCATTAAACGGACAAAATCACGAGAGCCACCGACTCCACAGTTGGGCACTCAATAGATTACAATATAGATAAGATATTAACGAAGATATTCGACAACATAACGTTCAAATACTCCAACAAAACAGTCTTCAATTAAAGTTTGAAATAACAGTCAAACTTAACAATATTGTAGAACACCCCTATCCATTAAGTCCACCAAATATAACAGCTCAATCGCTACCACCACCGTTTATAACAATTGAAGTAATATATAAAAACGACAGATATACAAAAAACACAATTGGATACATAACATTTTATAACCCATACTCCGGATTATCATACACATGTATATTCTAAAAAAATTAACATTTCAGCACATCCTTTTCTAATATTTTCCGACCAAAACACAAATCCATCTCCTTGCACAGGACCTCAGGATTTATTAGTAACACACTATGATTGTGAAGAAAACGAACAAAAAACACTACACAAGTATGCAATAAATCAAGTAACACATTTCAAAACAGAAACACAAGCTATATAAACTACAAATGTAATAGCAACACTGTATTCAAAAGCCCGAGCAGCAACAGTCACATGATATAAGTTTACAGCATCATTTTCCGAAAAGAAAGTACATTGTTCACAAGTTTCCAACGGAAATAAAAACCGGATGGATCACGAATCATTTTACCAAAGTAACATAGAACGACTTTTACATCTAAATCCCGACAATTGTAAAAACGAATTACTCAGACTAAATCTAACAAGAAATAAAAAGTCAGACAGAAAAATAGTAAGTTTTCAAGTCTTTGCCGATTCTGTACATAAAGCAGAACTTGAACAATACCAAGGACATATTCAATTAGACGAAAAATACCCATATAATGGCGCACACGGACAATTAACTTATGATATACACGATAAACACTGGGTACCACACATTGGAATAAAAAATCCCCCAAACTGCAAAGCAGACACAAAAAATAAAGGATATCAAGAAATAATGTTTTTTGATTGAAAGATGCAACTTGAAAAAATACAACTCACACGAGATTTAACTGATAACACCATGATCTATCAAGGAATTAGATTGCCTTGCAAAAATGATCAAGGTTATTGTGACCCTACAACATGAACCCAAGCAACTTTCTTGATTATGAAGGAAACATTTTATAGTTCTATACTTGCACCAAAAAAGTATCACCATTATATGTTTTTGAAGATAAACGTTGTTATAAAAGAATCCCCATATTCTACAAAAATAAAGTACATTTTGTCGACACACTTTCAAGACGAACATATTTTTGGGATACCGCAGTCCCATGTGGATCAGAAAATAGCCACAATGTCGTACAATTAAACCCTGATGAAGATAAATACTACCTACTTACCGTATCCTACATTAATGCAACCACTAAAAAAGTTTTCACCCGAAAGCATCAGAGCTATCGCTCGTAACCCAAATATTGATTTACAATAAATTGGAATATATTCTAAATCTGATATACAACATCTCATTAGAACACAACAAATTCAAGAATTATTAACACAAATGGACACAATACAATGACAATCAATCGACTAGAATTTAAGAAAACTTGCCGAAACCGCAGGATTTGCGGACATTTATACACAAGACTACAGCGGATAGTTTAAGGATATTAAAGATTATATATACTTAAACAGTGAAAAATACAGACCACAAGATACTTCAACCATAAATATTTTCAGTTTTTTAACCTTAAAAAACGAAATTCTCGCCTTTCTAGGATGGCCCTATTACATCTTAGAAAGATTGCCTATCTTATACGCTATGTTTAATTTTATTGGATTTCTTTTCTCACTGTTAAAAGGAATCTAGAACACATGCGCTATACACACACAAGTAAATTGCCAAGCAAGTGTAGCACGTATATTATTTGCAGGATTTTTTGGAATTTTTTCATCATCAATCAATAAAATACTTCTAGACGCACAAATAAAAAAATATAATACAAAAATATCCACAAGACCAAACACATATGACGAAGAACATAATAATGTAGATACAACACCTACAGCACCACAGATACCACCCCTACCACAAAACCATCCATTATCATTAGTTCCCCGAAACTTTTGAAACCTAGCAATCACAAATAATCCAAATTATGGACCAAATACAACACAAAGTCCCATTCAACACATAGTGACACATCATTCACAAAATGATAATACATATGAACAAATTATTGAACAACCTCATACCACCACTTTTCAGTCTCAAAATAGTCATTTTTTTAGCCCACAATGAGCCCACAAATTGGATCCCTCCATCGCTCAAATTCCCACCCAGCCAACCTCCAAACTCAAATCCCAATTATCCCACTTTTTGCTTTCCCGCCACCCGATTCTCCAGTTATTAATATACCATCAAGCATGATTTCTGATACTAACTCAGATATTTCAGTTTTTCATACCATCTACAATTTTACAACTCCGATGTAGAAACTCCCGACAAATTCGCAGACTCCGAACCATCTCCCTCTACCCATACCCACACCAACTCTTCAGTTTTTTCAATACCCCCTTTCGACCAATCCAAACCAGTCATCCACTCCCATCCCTTTCCACTCCTTCTTACGCTTCACAAGTAACCCCAACCTATTCTCCATTTAACTCCGACAGATCACATAATAACTCCCCAGATAACATTCAAATTTCCGAAGAACTTGACAATTTTATTACACTACAACAACAATTAACATACCCCAACACTCTTACGATACATCAACTATCATCAACAGTAACATCATCAAATCTACCAACTCATACACCCTCTTCAGCTTACTTTCCATCATTAGCTCAATCATCCACATCCACCGAAACACCTACCAGCACTAACCGGGCTTACCGCAATTTTAAACGAAAATTCCCAAATCACCCATTAACAACCAAACCCGGAACAGCCAGAGAATACATCACACACAAACACAAAAAATTTCCTTCAAATAACCCTACCCTCATTTCCACAATATACCTTTAATAGTTCTACCACTACTAATAAAACACGAAATTTTGTTGATGAGCACGTTTTAATGCCAACACTTCATTGGACAGCTTACTACAATTATTCTAACCCCCTTTATCTACCACTAACTAACACTAATGAAAACATCGAGAAAAACAAAAATATACTATATAAACTCACCACATCATTAACACCTCGACAATTTACTTACGTTGGATATAAAAAATTATTAAAAACATTCACCGCAACCCGAGCTAACGATTTCTCAATAGAATACTACGATCATAATATCATCCGTCCTAACCAAGATCAATTTTTAGACAAAGACCGATTTGCAAACCCACAAATAACCGAAATTTTTTTATTAAAACACCATATCTATTTACACTTAATAGTTTTGATTAAAAGCACGATAATATAATTTCAGAAGCACTAGTTGACATACAAGCATATGAAAGCTTCAATGATAAACTTCAGTTATTTTCACTAACATTTCACTTTCTTTCACCACAGGAACGCAATTTGCACTGTTCCCACGATATAATGTTACGCACTAAACAAATGCACACTTACACATATTATCGTTTTATACAAAACCATTTTGACTTACATACACCAACACGACAACCCCATCACCGTTTTCAGTTTTTTAACTCGACATATCACCATTCTTTCTTAACTTTACATATTGCATTAAAAATACTAACCTCCACGGCATCCTCCTCAACTACGACCCAGTTACCCAAATGTATATATTCTGTCCCATCACGAAGACCTTCAATGATGAAGAATCAAGACCCTTCATTATCCCGCATGAATTCATACAACCTATGGAAATACCCATACTAGAGTTTATTCATAACACTAAATATAATCATAAATTTTACAATCTAATCCAAAACACACTTTATGAGTTCGCAGTAGGCACAGAAGAACTAAACACCATCAACGCACTTCAATTGCTTTGGCCACTGTTACAAACTAAAAATGTCATTCGCATACTAGCCAAGTTATTAACAACATCAGACTTAATTCACGACATCTTCCCACATGGCCTTTTCCCAGATGAATGAGGTAAATATGAATTAAAATACTTTTAACTTATAAATTCAAATTAGTACTAACCTTTTTCTATCAATGTTTAGTTTGTTATTTTAGTATTCACACCACAATTATCTACAAAACAGAATAAAGACAAATAAAAATACAAATTTGTTAATTTATATTAAAACTCCTAAATCTTTCACATTAAAAAATGTAGTAAAATTCATACCCAATGTAGTAATTTCATTTATAAATTATTTCCCCAAGAAGCAGTAAAATTAAATACGATGAAAATTTATAAGTTTAAAATTCCCCAAACTTCCCCAAAACCTGACAAAAAAGACGAAGTACAATGCTCAAACACAAAACATATTTATCAAAACATACAAAAAAAACAACCGAGAGAAAAAATTTGGACAATCCCATTTCTCTTAGAGAGTCCAAGAAGTAAAGAATTTCAACCACCAGATCTCGAAATTGATTTTTTAATCGACTCAGGAGCAGAGTCAAATATCATTAATATTCCCACATGGATTGAAATCAAAACACTGCATCCGAATTTAACACCTCTTGAAACATCTAGTAAGTTAGCAACAGCACAAAGATCAACGTTAGTAAATTATGAAAAAATCCAACTATTCCTTGTTCCCACAAGAACAATGGAACAAAACAAGATTTTGAACAAGCCATTCAAACAAACATTTCATATTACTGATATTAAACACAATATCATTGGTATACCGTTTATAACTAAATATATACCAACAATAAACATCTTAAATAGTAAAATCCATATCAAAGATAAATATACAAAAACGAAAAACACAGCCTTAACATTCTTTCAAAGATTAAACAAACAACAACCTTTTTTTCTCAAAATTTTACCCCATTTATAATCAAGAACAGAAACACCTGAAACCACTATCAGGAAGCGTATATAACTTTTCAATAAAACAAGTCCATCAGTATGACAAAAGTCAAAACAAACAACAACTTTTCATGTCAGATTTCGAATTTAAACCCATTCACAAATTTTTCAAAATAACAATCTCATCCATAAAATACTTGAAAAACACAAATTCCGATATTATTTCACTCCACTTGTATAATAATACACCATATCAAATAACATTACCCTTAGGACTTCCAGGATATTGTAAAACAAATGCTACAACTTCACCTATAAATGAAGTAGCATATCGAGTAAATAATATATTACAACTATTAGATATTTGTCAATCAACAATTCTTGACGAAGAATTATCCATAAATAATATAATAAGTAAAAAAAAACGAAATACAGATTATTTCACAAGAACACCATATTTTAAACCAACATTTAATATAACAAATTATACAAAAGAACAACAAAAATTTTTAACAATGTTTAATTTTCAACATTCACAAATAACGCAAACTGAAATTGACAAATTAGCTAAACAATTGATAAAGTATTCAACAGTCTACGCAACATCAAAATTTGACGTTTGATCAATCTAAACTTCCCTGTCTCCCCTTAACTATGATAATAATAGCATTTAACATCTCCCATACACAAAATACAAAAGGACACTCCGGATCAAAAAAGACGTACTCGAACTTCACACAAAATTTTCATTTTCCAAACGCCCCAATTTGGATAAAAGTATTATGCAATGATTGTATAATATGTCAATTGAACAAACCTTATCCAAACCAAAAACAAATAGCACAGAAACAAGATTTTAAAGGACAAAGTTTATATATCAACCATAGAATTTCATTCGACACAAAAGGACCAATTTCACCATCCTCTGAAGGAAATTCCTACATTATGGTCATTGTTGATGCATTTACGCACTATGTAGCACTCAACCCAGTACCACATTGTAATGCTTATTATGCTTACACAACACTTTACGAGCACTGGATAGCTAAATTCGGATTACCCGAAATCCTAGTTACAGACAACAGTACCGAATTTATTAATAATGAAATTATCACACTATGCCAATATACAACAATAAACACAAACCACGTACATCTCATGCACCTTGGACAAACGGTTTAGTCGAAGGTATGAACCGTTCATTACAAGAATATCTTAGATGTATCATTAATGGAAATGAGACACGATACACAGAATGGCCAGCAGATGTAAAAATATTCCCCTTATCATACAATTCACATATAACGATAACTTTAGGAATGTCACCATATGAAATGGTTTTTAATCAAAAACCAAGAAAACGAATTATGTTCACAGCAAATGCTCACAAAAACGCACAAGGTCATTGCAAACCAAATAAAGATTCAATACGCTATAATCTACCATTACACACACATGATGAAGATCATTTTCATCACCCACAGATTCTCGAATTAGCCTCCGGCGGACAAACCGAATGGATTTTAAACAGAGATAAAAAGCACAATGAAATCTACCAAAAAGTAACAAAGAAATTGTTACAAAGGCAAAACATTAACAGCCAAATTAATTCACGTTCTATGCCAGCCACAGATTTAAAAACTTGAACATTTGTCTTAATACCTAATTTTAATACACAAAAAGGAATCTCCAAAAAATTACAACCACTTCGAAAAGGACCATACCAAATAATTGCCAAACCCACTGAAGTAACATACAAACTCACGGACTCAACCAAAAAAGAACTTGTTCAACATCGAAACAATTTATTATCTTACTACCCGAAAGAAAACGCATTACGCAAATAAACTCAATTACATTCTTTTACAGGTTTAAAAGCTATTCAAAAAAATTTATATACAGAACAAGAAACAAATGTACATGACGACATTCATCATAAACAAAATCATAAACAAAACACAACTCATAAAAATATGAAAACACCAGACCCAAAAATATCTCAAAAAGAAAGAAAAACAGGAAAATGATTAAAAAAAATCTTACCACAAGAACAAATAGAAAAATCAAAACACAGAAAATTATCACGACTTAGAAATCAACCACGTAAAAATTACAAAACATTCATCCCACAATCTAAAATATTAAAGAAAGTTGAATTTCAAAAACAACTTTAATTTTAAAAAAGTCAATAATTAGTACACCTCTAAATCATTTTGAACTTTCACATTTTCAAGTTAACATGCTGAAACATACGCCACAATTCTAGTTCAAATTCAGCCAATAGTATTCACTCAAATCCGTCACCTTGAATATCTCTAACACAAACCTACTAGCCGATAGATATTAATCTCCAGGCATATCTATAACTATAATTTTACAACCTCCAGGTCAAAAATAAGCCACTCGCTAAAATTTGACAACTAAAATAAACACCACCATAATATTACAACCCTCCCCTATCTAATAATGCAAAGATCAACAATATTTTCCCAACTTAGACCTCAAAAACCCTCCAACCAAAAATGGCCAATTAGCCTAAAGTAAAAAAAGACCATAATCATTTGGCCTAAAGGACAAATATTTCAAAATACCCCAGATTACCCAAAAAATAAAAACAAAGCAAAGAAGACCTCCCGAGCACCATAAATTAGCCTCCAACAATTTTTCACAAAAGTCAAGCCACTTGCCAAAAAATCAATAAATAATCCAACCACACTTGAATTTCGCCCTAGAAGTTCAAAAATTATTCGACGAACGAATCATTTCTTAAATGCTTCTCTCTTTAACAGTCGATACCTTAAAAAATATCATCATAAACCTTTTCATAAAATTTTTCAGTCTATTTAAACTTTTGCTAATATTTTTTATTTAAACTTTTGAAGCCCTAATAATCCTTTTAATAATTTTTTGCAATATATTTTTTAATTTTCTACTCCCTATTTGAAATATAGCTTCGACTTTCCCAAATCATTGACTACATTCACCGGTACGATAATTCAAAGTCTATTTATATGATACGAACAATTTTTAGTAGAACAGATATTTTTTTTTTTGACTATTCGTAATTTTCATCACATTTTTATCATCCCTAATTATGACAATATTCGAATGTGTGAAAAAGGCAATAGTCACATTCGCCTTAGCAATAATCCTTTTAATTCTTTTCATCGAAGAATATTATAATAAAAATAAATCTTCCCACTAAGAAACAAATTAATTGGACACATTTCCAGAATTGCTAACCAACCACCACCAAGACAGTCTTCACCGACATCTTCCCAAGAAAACCCAATCATACCTACAACTACCCAAAACCCCCAAACATCCACACGAATTTCTTTTCAAGATAACCCGTACACTTTCGAAGAACGACACGCCCGCTTATCCGAACCACTAGAACGGGTTCAGCGACAAGCATCCCTAAGTGAACCAACACATAATTTGTAACCCACATTAGAACAAGATGTAAATCGTGTAGAAGTGTTCAAACTCCCAGAGTTACTTTTAACATACCTCAATCCTCAACACCATCAATCTCAGAAGTCTCTAGTATTACATTACCAGACACTCCTACGCTCACTTCACAACAAAACACACCAAATCTCCCTTCAGACTATCTAGGTTCAACACCAACATCCGAACAAATCCGTGAAAATCCTTTTAACCCCCCAACACCACAGAACGACTACCATATTGGACAACACAATCTTACTCACAAGGAGTACCAATAGATTTTTCCTCAGATACAACATTATCATCCCTACCAGAATTATTATCACTACCCTCGACACCATCAATAAGTCAAATATCACCATCATTTTCCCCCCTAAATTTTCCAAATAACCTCGACGCTCGATACAGAGAACAATCAACGAATATACCCCTACGATTAGATTGGAACACATTCGTAGCACCTCCCCCATTATTCGGACAAAATCACGAGAGCCACCGACTCCACAGTTGGGCACTCAATAGATTACAATATAGACAAGATATTCACGAAGATATTCGACAACATAACGTTCAAATACTCCAACAAAACAGTCTTCAATTAAAGTTTGAAATAACAGTCAAACCTAATAATATTGTAGAACACCCCTATCCATTAAGTCCACCAAATATAACAGCTCAATCGCTACCACCACCATTTATAACAACTGAAGTAATATATAAAAACGACAGATATACAAAAAACACAATTGGATACATAACATTTTATAACCCATACTCCGGATTATCATACACATGTATATTCTAAAAAAAATTAACATTTCAGCACATCCTTTTTCTAATATTTTCCGACCAAAACACAAATCCATCTCCTTGCACAGGACCTCAGGATTTATTAGTAACACACTATGATTGTGAAGAAAACGAACAAAAAACACTACACAAGTATGCAATAAATCAAGTAACACAATTCGAAACAGAACCACAAGCTATAGAAACTACAAATGTAATAGCAACACTGTATTCAAAAGCCCGAGCAACAACAGTCACAGGATATAAGTTTACAGCATCATTTTCCGAAAAGAAAGTACAACGGAAATAAAAACCGACTTGATCACGAATCATTTTACCAAAGTAACATAGAACGACTTTTACATATAAATCCCGACGATTGTAAAAACGAATCACCCGAAAGCATCAGAGCTATCGCTCGTAACCCAAATATTGATTTACAATAAATTGGAATATATTCTAAATCTGATATACAACATCTCATTAGAACACAACAAATTCAAGAATTATTAACACAAATGGACACAATACAATGACAATCAATCGACTAGAATTTAAGAAAACTTGCCGAAACCGCAGGATTTGCGGACATTTATACACAAGACTACAGCGGATAGTTTAAGGATATTAAAGATTATATATACTTAAACAGTGAAAAATACAGACCACAAGATACTTCAACCATAAATATTTTCAGTTTTTTAACCTTAAAAAACGAAATTCTCGCCTTTCTAGGATGGCCCTATTACATCTTAGAAAGATTGCCTATCTTATACGCTATGTTTAATTTTATTGGATTTCTTTTCTCACTGTTAAAAGGAATCTAGAACACATGCGCTATACACACACAAGTAAATTGCCAAGCAAGTGTAGCACGTATATTATTTGCAGGATTTTTTGGAATTTTTTCATCATCAATCAATAAAATACTTCTAGACGCACAAATAAAAAAATATAATACAAAAATATCCACAAGACCAAACACATATGACGAAGAACATAATAATGTAGATACAACACCTACAGCACCACAGATACCACCCCTACCACAAAACCATCCATTATCATTAGTTCCCCGAAACTTTTGAAACCTAGCAATCACAAATAATCCAAATTATGGACCAAATACAACACAAAGTCCCATTCAACACATAGTGACACATCATTCACAAAATGATAATACATATGAACAAATTATTGAACAACCTCATACCACCACTTTTCAGTCTCAAAATAGTCATTTTTTTAGCCCACAATGAGCCCACAAATTGGATCCCTCCATCGCTCAAATTCCCACCCAGCCAACCTCCAAACTCAAATCCCAATTATCCCACTTTTTGCTTTCCCGCCACCCGATTCTCCAGTTATTAATATACCATCAAGCATGATTTCTGATACTAACTCAGATATTTCAGTTTTTCATACCATCTACAATTTTACAACTCCGATGTAGAAACTCCCGACAAATTCGCAGACTCCGAACCATCTCCCTCTACCCATACCCACACCAACTCTTCAGTTTTTTCAATACCCCCTTTCGACCAATCCAAACCAGTCATCCACTCCCATCCCTTTCCACTCCTTCTTACGCTTCACAAGTAACCCCAACCTATTCTCCATTTAACTCCGACAGATCACATAATAACTCCCCAGATAACATTCAAATTTCCGAAGAACTTGACAATTTTATTACACTACAACAACAATTAACATACCCCAACACTCTTACGATACATCAACTATCATCAACAGTAACATCATCAAATCTACCAACTCATACACCCTCTTCAGCTTACTTTCCATCATTAGCTCAATCATCCACATCCACCGAAACACCTACCAGCACTAACCGGGCTTACCGCAATTTTAAACGAAAATTCCCAAATCACCCATTAACAACCAAACCCGGAACAGCCAGAGAATACATCACACACAAACACAAAAAATTTCCTTCAAATAACCCTACCCTCATTTCCACAATATACCTTTAATAGTTCTACCACTACTAATAAAACACGAAATTTTGTTGATGAGCACGTTTTAATGCCAACACTTCATTGGACAGCTTACTACAATTATTCTAACCCCCTTTATCTACCACTAACTAACACTAATGAAAACATCGAGAAAAACAAAAATATACTATATAAACTCACCACATCATTAACACCTCGACAATTTACTTACGTTGGATATAAAAAATTATTAAAAACATTCACCGCAACCCGAGCTAACGATTTCTCAATAGAATACTACGATCATAATATCATCCGTCCTAACCAAGATCAATTTTTAGACAAAGACCGATTTGCAAACCCACAAATAACCGAAATTTTTTTATTAAAACACCATATCTATTTACACTTAATAGTTTTGATTAAAAGCACGATAATATAATTTCAGAAGCACTAGTTGACATACAAGCATATGAAAGCTTCAATGATAAACTTCAGTTATTTTCACTAACATTTCACTTTCTTTCACCACAGGAACGCAATTTGCACTGTTCCCACGATATAATGTTACGCACTAAACAAATGCACACTTACACATATTATCGTTTTATACAAAACCATTTTGACTTACATACACCAACACGACAACCCCATCACCGTTTTCAGTTTTTTAACTCGACATATCACCATTCTTTCTTAACTTTACATATTGCATTAAAAATACTAACCTCCACGGCATCCTCCTCAACTACGACCCAGTTACCCAAATGTATATATTCTGTCCCATCACGAAGACCTTCAATGATGAAGAATCAAGACCCTTCATTATCCCGCATGAATTCATACAACCTATGGAAATACCCATACTAGAGTTTATTCATAACACTAAATATAATCATAAATTTTACAATCTAATCCAAAACACACTTTATGAGTTCGCAGTAGGCACAGAAGAACTAAACACCATCAACGCACTTCAATTGCTTTGGCCACTGTTACAAACTAAAAATGTCATTCGCATACTAGCCAAGTTATTAACAACATCAGACTTAATTCACGACATCTTCCCACATGGCCTTTTCCCAGATGAATGAGGTAAATATGAATTAAAATACTTTTAACTTATAAATTCAAATTAGTACTAACCTTTTTCTATCAATGTTTAGTTTGTTATTTTAGTATTCACACCACAATTATCTACAAAACAGAATAAAGACAAATAAAAATACAAATTTGTTAATTTATATTAAAACTCCTAAATCTTTCACATTAAAAAATGTAGTAAAATTCATACCCAATGTAGTAATTTCATTTATAAATTATTTCCCCAAGAAGCAGTAAAATTAAATACGATGAAAATTTATAAGTTTAAAATTCCCCAAACTTCCCCAAAACCTGACAAAAAAGACGAAGTACAATGCTCAAACACAAAACATATTTATCAAAACATACAAAAAAAACAACCGAGAGAAAAAATTTGGACAATCCCATTTCTCTTAGAGAGTCCAAGAAGTAAAGAATTTCAACCACCAGATCTCGAAATTGATTTTTTAATCGACTCAGGAGCAGAGTCAAATATCATTAATATTCCCACATGGATTGAAATCAAAACACTGCATCCGAATTTAACACCTCTTGAAACATCTAGTAAGTTAGCAACAGCACAAAGATCAACGTTAGTAAATTATGAAAAAATCCAACTATTCCTTGTTCCCACAAGAACAATGGAACAAAACAAGATTTTGAACAAGCCATTCAAACAAACATTTCATATTACTGATATTAAACACAATATCATTGGTATACCGTTTATAACTAAATATATACCAACAATAAACATCTTAAATAGTAAAATCCATATCAAAGATAAATATACAAAAACGAAAAACACAGCCTTAACATTCTTTCAAAGATTAAACAAACAACAACCTTTTTTTCTCAAAATTTTACCCCATTTATAATCAAGAACAGAAACACCTGAAACCACTATCAGGAAGCGTATATAACTTTTCAATAAAACAAGTCCATCAGTATGACAAAAGTCAAAACAAACAACAACTTTTCATGTCAGATTTCGAATTTAAACCCATTCACAAATTTTTCAAAATAACAATCTCATCCATAAAATACTTGAAAAACACAAATTCCGATATTATTTCACTCCACTTGTATAATAATACACCATATCAAATAACATTACCCTTAGGACTTCCAGGATATTGTAAAACAAATGCTACAACTTCACCTATAAATGAAGTAGCATATCGAGTAAATAATATATTACAACTATTAGATATTTGTCAATCAACAATTCTTGACGAAGAATTATCCATAAATAATATAATAAGTAAAAAAAAACGAAATACAGATTATTTCACAAGAACACCATATTTTAAACCAACATTTAATATAACAAATTATACAAAAGAACAACAAAAATTTTTAACAATGTTTAATTTTCAACATTCACAAATAACGCAAACTGAAATTGACAAATTAGCTAAACAATTGATAAAGTATTCAACAGTCTACGCAACATCAAAATTTGACGTTTGATCAATCTAAACTTCCCTGTCTCCCCTTAACTATGATAATAATAGCATTTAACATCTCCCATACACAAAATACAAAAGGACACTCCGGATCAAAAAAGACGTACTCGAACTTCACACAAAATTTTCATTTTCCAAACGCCCCAATTTGGATAAAAGTATTATGCAATGATTGTATAATATGTCAATTGAACAAACCTTATCCAAACCAAAAACAAATAGCACAGAAACAAGATTTTAAAGGACAAAGTTTATATATCAACCATAGAATTTCATTCGACACAAAAGGACCAATTTCACCATCCTCTGAAGGAAATTCCTACATTATGGTCATTGTTGATGCATTTACGCACTATGTAGCACTCAACCCAGTACCACATTGTAATGCTTATTATGCTTACACAACACTTTACGAGCACTGGATAGCTAAATTCGGATTACCCGAAATCCTAGTTACAGACAACAGTACCGAATTTATTAATAATGAAATTATCACACTATGCCAATATACAACAATAAACACAAACCACGTACATCTCATGCACCTTGGACAAACGGTTTAGTCGAAGGTATGAACCGTTCATTACAAGAATATCTTAGATGTATCATTAATGGAAATGAGACACGATACACAGAATGGCCAGCAGATGTAAAAATATTCCCCTTATCATACAATTCACATATAACGATAACTTTAGGAATGTCACCATATGAAATGGTTTTTAATCAAAAACCAAGAAAACGAATTATGTTCACAGCAAATGCTCACAAAAACGCACAAGGTCATTGCAAACCAAATAAAGATTCAATACGCTATAATCTACCATTACACACACATGATGAAGATCATTTTCATCACCCACAGATTCTCGAATTAGCCTCCGGCGGACAAACCGAATGGATTTTAAACAGAGATAAAAAGCACAATGAAATCTACCAAAAAGTAACAAAGAAATTGTTACAAAGGCAAAACATTAACAGCCAAATTAATTCACGTTCTATGCCAGCCACAGATTTAAAAACTTGAACATTTGTCTTAATACCTAATTTTAATACACAAAAAGGAATCTCCAAAAAATTACAACCACTTCGAAAAGGACCATACCAAATAATTGCCAAACCCACTGAAGTAACATACAAACTCACGGACTCAACCAAAAAAGAACTTGTTCAACATCGAAACAATTTATTATCTTACTACCCGAAAGAAAACGCATTACGCAAATAAACTCAATTACATTCTTTTACAGGTTTAAAAGCTATTCAAAAAAATTTATATACAGAACAAGAAACAAATGTACATGACGACATTCATCATAAACAAAATCATAAACAAAACACAACTCATAAAAATATGAAAACACCAGACCCAAAAATATCTCAAAAAGAAAGAAAAACAGGAAAATGATTAAAAAAAATCTTACCACAAGAACAAATAGAAAAATCAAAACACAGAAAATTATCACGACTTAGAAATCAACCACGTAAAAATTACAAAACATTCATCCCACAATCTAAAATATTAAAGAAAGTTGAATTTCAAAAACAACTTTAATTTTAAAAAAGTCAATAATTAGTACACCTCTAAATCATTTTGAACTTTCACATTTTCAAGTTAACATGCTGAAACATACGCCACAATTCTAGTTCAAATTCAGCCAATAGTATTCACTCAAATCCGTCACCTTGAATATCTCTAACACAAACCTACTAGCCGATAGATATTAATCTCCAGGCATATCTATAACTATAATTTTACAACCTCCAGGTCAAAAATAAGCCACTCGCTAAAATTTGACAACTAAAATAAACACCACCATAATATTACAACCCTCCCCTATCTAATAATGCAAAGATCAACAATATTTTCCCAACTTAGACCTCAAAAACCCTCCAACCAAAAATGGCCAATTAGCCTAAAGTAAAAAAAGACCATAATCATTTGGCCTAAAGGACAAATATTTCAAAATACCCCAGATTACCCAAAAAATAAAAACAAAGCAAAGAAGACCTCCCGAGCACCATAAATTAGCCTCCAACAATTTTTCACAAAAGTCAAGCCACTTGCCAAAAAATCAATAAATAATCCAACCACACTTGAATTTCGCCCTAGAAGTTCAAAAATTATTCGACGAACGAATCATTTCTTAAATGCTTCTCTCTTTAACAGTCGATACCTTAAAAAATATCATCATAAACCTTTTCATAAAATTTTTCAGTCTATTTAAACTTTTGCTAATATTTTTTATTTAAACTTTTGAAGCCCTAATAATCCTTTTAATAATTTTTTGCAATATATTTTTTAATTTTCTACTCCCTATTTGAAATATAGCTTCGACTTTCCCAAATCATTGACTACATTCACCGGTACGATAATTCAAAGTCTATTTATATGATACGAACAATTTTTAGTAGAACAGATATTTTTTTTTTTGACTATTCGTAATTTTCATCACATTTTTATCATCCCTAATTATGACAATATTCGAATGTGTGAAAAAGGCAATAGTCACATTCGCCTTAGCAATAATCCTTTTAATTCTTTTCATCGAAGAATATTATAATAAAAATAAATCTTCCCACTAAGAAACAAATTAATTGGACACATTTCCAGAATTGCTAACCAACCACCACCAAGACAGTCTTCACCGACATCTTCCCAAGAAAACCCAATCATACCTACAACTACCCAAAACCCCCAAACATCCACACGAATTTCTTTTCAAGATAACCCGTACACTTTCGAAGAACGACACGCCCGCTTATCCGAACCACTAGAACGGGTTCAGCGACAAGCATCCCTAAGTGAACCAACACATAATTTGTAACCCACATTAGAACAAGATGTAAATCGTGTAGAAGTGTTCAAACTCCCAGAGTTACTTTTAACATACCTCAATCCTCAACACCATCAATCTCAGAAGTCTCTAGTATTACATTACCAGACACTCCTACGCTCACTTCACAACAAAACACACCAAATCTCCCTTCAGACTATCTAGGTTCAACACCAACATCCGAACAAATCCGTGAAAATCCTTTTAACCCCCCAACACCACAGAACGACTACCATATTGGACAACACAATCTTACTCACAAGGAGTACCAATAGATTTTTCCTCAGATACAACATTATCATCCCTACCAGAATTATTATCACTACCCTCGACACCATCAATAAGTCAAATATCACCATCATTTTCCCCCCTAAATTTTCCAAATAACCTCGACGCTCGATACAGAGAACAATCAACGAATATACCCCTACGATTAGATTGGAACACATTCGTAGCACCTCCCCCATTATTCGGACAAAATCACGAGAGCCACCGACTCCACAGTTGGGCACTCAATAGATTACAATATAGACAAGATATTCACGAAGATATTCGACAACATAACGTTCAAATACTCCAACAAAACAGTCTTCAATTAAAGTTTGAAATAACAGTCAAACCTAATAATATTGTAGAACACCCCTATCCATTAAGTCCACCAAATATAACAGCTCAATCGCTACCACCACCATTTATAACAACTGAAGTAATATATAAAAACGACAGATATACAAAAAACACAATTGGATACATAACATTTTATAACCCATACTCCGGATTATCATACACATGTATATTCTAAAAAAAATTAACATTTCAGCACATCCTTTTTCTAATATTTTCCGACCAAAACACAAATCCATCTCCTTGCACAGGACCTCAGGATTTATTAGTAACACACTATGATTGTGAAGAAAACGAACAAAAAACACTACACAAGTATGCAATAAATCAAGTAACACAATTCGAAACAGAACCACAAGCTATAGAAACTACAAATGTAATAGCAACACTGTATTCAAAAGCCCGAGCAACAACAGTCACAGGATATAAGTTTACAGCATCATTTTCCGAAAAGAAAGTACAACGGAAATAAAAACCGACTTGATCACGAATCATTTTACCAAAGTAACATAGAACGACTTTTACATATAAATCCCGACGATTGTAAAAACGAATTACTCAGACTAAATCTAACAAGAAATAAAAAGACAGATAGAAAAACAGTACGTTTTCAAGTCTTTGCCGATACTGTACATCAAGCAGAACTTGAACAATACCAAGGACATATTCAATTAGACGAAAAAATACCCATATAATGGCGCACACGGACGATTAACTTATGATATACACAATAAACACTGGGTACCACACATTGGAATAAAAAATCCCTCAAACTGCAAAGGAGACACAAAAAATAAAGGATATCAAGAAATAATGTTTTTTGATTGAAAGATGCAACTTGAAAAAATACAACTCACACGAGATTTAACTGATAACACCATGATCTATCAAGGAATTAGATTGCCTTGCAAAAATGATCAAGGTTATTGTGACCCTACAACATGAACCCAAGCAACAATTGTTTGGTTTCCCAAAGATACATGCACAACATTTCAAGTAGCAAAAATACACGCTCGAATGATAAAATTTCATGAAAAATATTTTATTGAATCAATTCCATACAAACAAGTGAACCCGTCTCACAAACAAAGCAATGATTTCAAAAACATTCATGATATAGAAAATAAATTGACACGTTTTCAAATCTATCACGAAACAGAATTTGCATGTAAATATAGCAATCCACTTTATAAAACACAATACTCTGAAATACTTGTCGAATACGAAAAAGGTTTCGACTTGACCACTGGAAAAATAAAATTTGACCCTTATGCAACAAGTCACCCTATTAACGAAGGCACATCATACGTCCCAGTGAACTTTTATAAAAGCACAGAAAACCCTGGTGGAAAGCTAAGACAATACGATAGTAAAAGCACACGTTTACAAGAATTATCACTAAAGAATAGCACCTTCTTTGGTAATATTCATTATGATATTCACTTCGATATGAAATTAGACTACACAATTGGTAGAATTCTCCAAGAAATGTCACTTTCTGAATTAGAAACACTTCATCAACTATGCGAATTAGAAAGAACACAAATCTTACAATCACTCGCATTAGCAATATTAAAAATACCTTACGCAGGATACTTATTATCAGGAAATAGATCAAACTTTCTTGATTATGAAGGAAACATTTTATGGTTTTATACTTGCACCAAAAAAGTATCACCATTATATGTTTTTGAAGATAAACGTTGTTATAAAAGAATCCCCATATTCTACAAAAATAAAGTACATTTTGTCGACACACTTTCAAGACGAACATAATTTTGGGATACCGCAGTCCCATGTGGATCAGAAAATAGCCACAATGTCGTACAATTAAACCCTGATGAAGATAAATACTACCTACTTACCGTATCCTACATTAATGCAACTACTAAAAAAGTTTTCACCCGAAAGCATCAGAGCTATCGCTCGTAACCCAAATATTGATTTACAATCAATTGGAATATATTCTAAATCTGATATACAACATCTCATTAGAACACAACAAATTCAAGAATTATTAACACAAATGGACACAATACAACGACAATCAATCCACCAGAATTTAAGAAAACTTGCCGAAATCGCAGGATTTGCAGACATTTATACACAAGACTACAGCGGATACTTTAAGGATATTAAAGATTATATATACTTAAACGGTGAAAAATACAGAACACCAGATAATTCAACCATAAATATTTTCAGTTTTTTAACCTTAAAAAACAAAATTCTCGCCTTTCTAGGATGGCCCTATTACATCTTAGAAAGATTAACTATCTTATACGCTATGTTTAATTTTATTGGATTTCTTTTCTCACTGTTAAAAGGAATCTAGAACACATGCGCTATACACACACAAGTAAATTGCCAAGCAAGTGTAGCACGTATATTATTTGCAGGATTTTTTGGAATTTTTTCATCATCAATCAATAAAACACTTCTAGATGCACAAATAAAAAAATATAATACAAAAATATCCACAAGACCAAACACATATGACGAAGAACATTATAATGTAGATACAACACCTACAGCACCACAGATACCACCCCTACCACAAAACCATCCATTATCATTAGTTCCCCGAAACTTTCGAAACCTAGCAATCACAAATAATCCAAATTATAGACCAAATACAACACAAAGTCCCATTCAACACATAGTGACACATCATTCACAAAATGATAATACATATGAACAAATTATTGAACAACCTCATACCACCACTTTTCAGTCTCAAAATAGTCATTTTTTTAGCCCACGATGAGCCCACAAATTGGATCCCTCCATCGCTCAAATTCCCACCCAGCCAACCTCCAAACTCAAATCCCAATTATCCCACTTTTTGCTTTCCCGCCACCCGATTCTCCAGTTATTAATATACCATCGAGCATGATTTCTGATACTAACTCAGATATTTCAGTTTTTCATACCATCTACAATTTTACAACTCCGATGTAGAAACTCCCGACAAATTCGCAGACTCCGAACCATCTCCCTCTACCCATACCCACACGAACTCTTCAGTTTTTTCAATACCCCCTTTCGACCAATCCAAACCAGTCATCCACTCCCATCCCTTTCCACTCCTTCTTACGCTTCACAAGTAACCCCAACCTATTCTCCATTTAACTCCGACAGATCACATAATAACTCCCCAGATAACATTCAAATTTCCGAAGAACTTGACAATTTTATTACACTACAACAACAATTAACATACCCCAACACTCTTACGATACATCAACTATCATCAACAGTAACATCATCAAATCTACCAACTCATACACCCTCTTCAGCTTACTTTCCATCATTAGCTCAATCATCCACATCCACCGAAACACCTACCAGCACTAACCGGGCTTACCGCAATTTTAAACGAAAATTCCCAAATCACCCATTAACAACCAAACCCGGAACAGCCAGAGAATACATCACACACAAACACAAAAAATTTCCTTCAAATAACCCTACCCTCATTTCCATAGGTGGACAGCTTACTACAATTATTCTAACCCCCTTTATCTACCACTAACTAACACTAATGAAAACATCGAGAAAAACAAAAATATACTATATAAACTCACCACATCATTAACACCTCGACAATTTACTTACGTTGGATATAAAAAATTATTAAAAACATTCACCGCAACCCGAGCTAACGATTTCTCAATAGAATACTACGATCATAATATCATCCGTCCTAACCAAGATCAATTTTTAGACAAAGACCGATTTGCAAACCCACAAATAACCGAAATTTTTTTATTAAAACACCATATCTATTTACATTTAATAGTTTTGATTAAAAGCACGATAATATAATTTCAGAAGCACTAGTTGACATACAAGCATATGAAAGCTTCAATGATAAACTTCAGTTATTTTCACTAACATTTCACTTTCTTTCACCACAGGAACGCAATTTGCACTGTTCCCACGATATAATGTTACGCACTAAACAAATGCACACTTACACATATTATCGTTTTATACAAAACCATTTTGACTTACATACACCAACACGACAACCCCATCACCGTTTTCAGTTTTTTAACTCGACATATCACCATTCTTTCTTAACTTTACATATTGCATTAAAAATACTAACCTCCACGGCATCCTCCTCAACTACGACCCAGTTACCCAAATGTATATATTCTGTCCCATCACGAAGACCTTCAATGATGAAGAATCAAGACCCTTCATTATCCCGCATGAATTCATACAACCTATGGAAATACCCATACTAGAGTTTATTCATAACACTAAATATAATCATAAATTTTACAATCTAATCCAAAACACACTTTATGAGTTCGCAGTAGGCACAGAAGAACTAAACACCATCAACGCACTTCAATTGCTTTGGCCACTGTTACAAACTAAAAATGTCATTCGCATACTAGCCAAGTTATTAACAACATCAGACTTAATTCACGACATCTTCCCACATGGCTTTTTCCCAGATGAATAAGGTAAAAATGAATTAAAATACTTTTAACTAATAAATTCAAATTTGTACTAACCATTTTCTATCAATGTTTAGTTTTTTCTTTTAGTATTCACACCACAATCATCTACAAAACAGAAAAAAGACAAATAAAAATACAAACTTGTTAATTTATATTAAAACTCCTAAATCTTTCGCACTAAAAAATGTAGTAAAATTCATACCCAATGTAGTAATTTCATTTATAAATGATTTCCCCAAGAAGCAGTAAAATTAAATACGATGAAAATTTATAAGTTAAAATTTCCCAAAAAGCAGTAAAACTCAATTTCTAAGCAATAATTTCATAAAATGAGAAAGCAGTACTAACTTTTTCAATATTTTTATTCATTCGCACAAGAATTCTATCCAAACTCGCACAGCTCGCCCTTAAAAAATTGTTTAAATAATGATTTTGTGTTTCAAGTTTTTACTAACAACAACTCAAACAAGCAATAACAGGTTTAAAATTTTTCTTTAACCCGGTTGGAAAGGAATTATTTACTAAACCCAACTAACAAACGCAGCTTACTAAACACCACAAATCATAAAATAACAGCATGACTAAGAAAAAAAAACCAACGGTACCCAAACCGGATTAACCCAGCTTAAAACTGGATAATGTATTCTTTTGAAGACTATTATAAAGTCTAAGAAAGAAATAAAAAAAACACAAAAACGTCGAAGACAAACCCAAACCAGAAACAATTTGATTTTTGAAAAAAGGACACAATCAAAGTAGCAAAAGAAAGACTAAAAAACCAACTTAAAATGTTATCACATAAGAGGACCTCTCAAAGAAACAGCATGAAATCATACTCCCACTCCTGGCCTAACCCACCAGAGAAGGACGTCCTGAGCATGCTTATAGCCAGCCTAACCCACGGCGCTACACCCACGCTTTGTGACCACACTTCAATTTTTAATAAGCGGTACTCAAGGGTGAGTAACACTTCAAAATAACTGAACTAAAATAAAATGCTTTTGTGAAAACAACTAACTAAGATCAAGACTAAAAACCAAATTAACAAAAATTTATAAAATGTAAATCATAATATGCAGTATATAGATCATACACAACAACAAAGACGAACATCCAAAGACTAGACGATCCCATCACACTCAAACAAAAGAATGGCTAAACACAAACGACATGCCGTCCACAATCACGACTCAAAGGATTTAGAGTACAACTTGACTTCGCAGAAAAAGATTTCTTTGAACTAGACCAATGACCACCTCGATGTTCAAGTATACATTCAGATCCGAGTTACAAGGCATCCCTTCCAAACTCGATTCTCACGCCATTCCCAGACGAGGCTGCACACAAAACAGTTCTCTACTAATACAGAAAAATCTGACATAGCAAACCATTTTGAAATCGGATTGATTTCTTTGGGGATCACAGTCGTTGTCGAATGACAAGATAACAATTTCCTATCCCTTATTCCAGCGTCCTGGAAAGTTCTTCTTTAAGAGGAACCGGATAAGAAAATGATGTTTGCCAAATACCAACGTTCATCATCCATCCTTCAATTAAAGAAAGAAAGATAATTCTAAAAACTCCCCGGATGGGTGGAACCTGATCTAAACTACATTTTATTATTGGATAAATTAGATATTTTACCACTGTAGGCAGCCTGGGACTAAAAAAATTGAGGGTAAGAAATCCAAAACTTACTGGAAAGCAAAGCCCTTCGCAAAATGTTCCCTAGGGCTGTCAAAAAGACTTCAGAAATTTTAAAAAAAGAATGTCTGTCAAAAATGAGTTGCAAGCAAAAACAGCGGTCAGTTTCCGTGTGTCAGCCATAAAATCTACCTATAAAATGTACTTGGAGCAAAAACATAGAAATAATTTCAAGCAAAGTTGTCTTTTTTTTATTAGTAAAATAGTTTCATAAGCAAACTTTTTTAAAGTACAAAACGTTCATAATTGACTTCAGATGCCGCACAACAATATTGATGAATTTAAAATATTGTTGATTTAAAAATAAAAAGTAATTCCGATTACAATTAAAACCTACCTCAAGATCGTACTGCATTTTTATACTTTCCTTGTCGAAAATTGAGCGTGTCATTAAAGATGCTTTCCTTAAAATTGTTGAGGTTTTCAGATAGGGAATAGAGCATCCGGTCACCAATCTAAGTTTCAGAAAATTTTCTCGGCGCCCAAAATTTTTGGAGCTCGATTTTAGCGATACTTGCGTTTCTTAGTTAAATCATACAATTTAGATGCTATGATTATTGTTTCAAAATTTTGAAACTATGAGAAAACTATCTAAAGCTATACTGAAACCTAACAAAACTTCGAGAAAAAAAATCGAGCTTTTGAGAAAAAAAAAGTTAAATTTAGAAGATGAAATATATAAATCACTGCTTCGTATAATCATTTTACCACAAGTTTACAGTTAGTTAATCAATACGGAATTGAATGCTATTATACTATCAGTTAATTACAAGTTCAAATGTCTTATGTGAATTCCGTCGTCCTGAACTAGTCTTTTCGGGTAAAAGTAACTTAATGCCTTCTGTATTTGCTTGTATGTAGCAACCATATGATTAATGGTTCTAAATTGTCTGATTGTTAAAGTCAAGTTTATTGCTTTGTCAAGTACTTTCCTGTAATTTTCCATAGGGCCATCACCGGGTTCCTCTACAATTCTTGTACTCAATACTTTGCAGCTAAATTTCATCTTGTCTGACTGGTTGTCATAGCAACAATAAGTCTTGCTGCATGAGCATAGAGTCTCCGTACACCACCTGAATTCTTCTTTAACCAGTCCAGGTTCTCGTTTATTGTGTTTTTTATGAACGCTACACCATGCTCGCGGAAAAAAATTTGTTTTTGAGTCCGCTCTAAATGAATCTCTGCAATCATTTTTTCTCATTTTTTCCCAGTCATGTTTTTTCTCCGGACGAATACAATCATACAGGTTTTCCTCAGCAAGAGCTAAATACAGCAAATCTGTGCCCGTTTCTAATTATTCAAACTTATTTACATCACAAATATTGTCGAAAATTTTTTAGTAAAGCTCAAGCCTTCTAAGTTTTGCATACTGCAGAATGAAAAATCTGACACTTATGTGTTCTTTGTGCTCAATTGTTGACTTAAGTAACTCAATCTCGTACAAGTCTTCCTGAACAGTGTTCAATCGTTTGAAGAGTGGTTAATTAATTGCTTTTGGTGTTTTCTCATCATTCAAATACTTTGTGATCTTAAGTCTCGATCTATCCATTATCTGGTAACCCTAGGATAACTTACCTGAGAGTTTTATAGTCTCTGCAACAACACCGGATAAAGGGTTCTCAACTCTTTCCCTTTTAGCATCAACAACTGACTGAACAAACTTGTTGAAGCGTTTTTGAGGTAGATACTGTACAAAGCGGTAAACTTTTGTACACTGTAAGCCAAGTTCCATACAAAAATTGAAAAGAGGAGGAATGATGGAACCACGTTCTAGTTTGAAACTAGATATAAGCATTCGCTGTGGATGCTTAAGAAGATCATTTTCAATTGCATAGTTTTGCATATACTCCCCAATATCATTTCTTCCAACTTCAGTGTTTTTGAAATTTCGATGAAAATTAGCGAATTTTGCTTTCAGTTCATCTGGAACCACTAAGTCACACTGAACATATCCATAAAGAGATCCATCTCTTAGTTTTTCTAATGCAGGTTCAGTTGAGAGAGATTTTTTGAGGGGAAAGTTGGATCGGTATGATTCCTAATTTTTTCCTTCGTTTTGTAGTTTTGCCACCACTCACATTCCCACATCTCTTCGATTTTTTATCCTTTTTCGCGAATATATTCCCGTCTCAAATCATCCATCTCTCGCCTTTTGTTTCCTCTCTCAAAATCCTCGTCACTCAAGGAGGGACGAGTCTCCTGGCAGAGACAGAAGTGGTAATAGCATCCCATAGCTCCATACAATGTTTTGCAGCGATCGCAATATCCATCTACATTGAAACAGTCAGTTTTTTTTTTATTACCAGATGTGTGATAGCTCTCAATTCTGCATTCTGGTCCTGTTTCTTGGTAGTAAGACCAGACCTTGTTCTCAAAATTGCGAGATCGGTTGTCTAGCCTTGAATTTTTGCATATCGGAATCAAACTCCTATCATGTGTCTAATCCTGTTGGCATATCTTGACACATTGAATAGGGATATAGCCTGCTCGCATCAATTAAAACGATTTATTTGCAGACAATTGATGAATCCTTGATAAAAATTTCGTCCAAAACAGCTTTTCGCGTAAACACAATTGATGGTCCATCCGTCATATCCTCTCTAAATATTTGCCAGATGTGGAAGTGTACATCCAAGTTTTAACATACAAATTTATTTCTGATGATAAAACTGAACCATTTTTTGCATTGCTTCAAGAGTTTGAACTACATCTTTGTTATAGTACTACTGCAAAAAATCTTTAATTGTAGTCATTCCATGTTTCTGCCAAATCTCTTGTAAATATTTGTAATTATCCCATCCAGATGTGGGTTTTGACTTGATTTGAAGTTTGTTTAGTGCTTGCTGCTCATCATGTCCACTTGATCTCAAGTTCTGATAATCCTTGAAGTCTTTATCAAGAGGGTTGCTGTTCCCCAGTTTACTAAAAAAACCTTCGTATGGAGTTTCTTCTTCATTTTCGAGCTTGTCGGCACTGTCAAATCAATCGTAAGGGAAAAACCTTTTTGTCTCACTTGCTTTATATGCTTTAAGAAAGGAGTCTAGAAATGTTGTTCCACCCAATAAATTCATGATATCGAGAGACTGTATGTCTCCAAACTTGAGGGACATGAAATCGTTAGCCTTTTTGATAACCATTGGTTCAGCTTCTTTATCATTGATTAATTAGGGAATCAGATAGCTCTTGATCAAGTTTAGATCATATATTCCACTGTTGAATCCAAATACAGGTAACGTGTTAACATACCTCTCCAGATTTTGTTTCAAATCAATCAGCTGATTTTTCTGCGTTCTCAAAACTGGGTTGGCATATCAGTTTCCTCTGTCTCCTCTATACATTCGTCTTCATATTAAAAGTTTTAAGTTTGATGATTTCAACATCATTCAATCAACTCCTGGAAAATTTTGGTCATCCGCTCTTTCAAAATCTTGCAACTTAGATCTCATTTCGAGCTTACTTTTCTCAGCCAAAAGATTGATTACAAATCGATAATAAGTTTTTGTGGATCCTTGTTATAAAAAAAATGGTTCATCTATCAGGTTCGAGGATATTGATACAGAAATTGGAACGTGTTTTCCAATCCAGGTTGTTCTTTGGGTAGCTCTCATTTCATCTGATCGAACAGGAATAGACTAAAAAATGAAGATGGCTATGTTGTTGAATAGTGTTCTATCTTTCGAAAATGGGGCATTGAAACTTCCAACTTTTCAAATAGCGTTTCTCGAAGTCTATATACATTCTTTGGATAAATGTGTCGCACTCGACCTTTAAAAGTCATAAAATGTCTATTGAAAATTTCGGATTTGTTGAAGAAACAGTCACAGCTAGGACATCGAAAGCATTTGAAGAAAGAATCGTTATCATTCGTGTGAATGATATCATTGTTGAACCTTAGCAATTTCACGGTTTTATCAAACTTTCAAATACTTCGCTTAGCTAATTCTCCAAAATATTCTACTTCATAGATGAATGATCTCCTCCCAAGTCATAGATGAATATGTTGCGTTCAACTATTCGCTCGATATGAGGTAAAATATCAATGGCAGCTCCGCGAAAGTTCTCCGGATCGTATCCAGATTTTGATATAAACTCTTTAAACAGCTGAGATGTATGAGCATCGTGGTTACTATGACCATGCAACTACATTGTTAATGCACGGAAAATGCAAAGATGATCTTTGAATGGTTGTTTATCTTTGTCCGATAAAAGACAGTCTACTGAATGGTTTTTCAGTAAAGGCTCGGGTAATACAGAGTCTGGCCATCCCATTTGAACTTTTTCAGCGCACCAAAAATAGTGACTTTTGTGATCAAATTGAGCCTCCAATTTGTGTTCTGGCCTTCTTGGGTGCATTGCTCTACGATATCAAACTTTCCAACGTTTCCCCGGATTGCAATCAAATCCAATTTTGTACACAGAAAATGCTATTTTTCAAATAAAGTATTGTTTTCGAGTGCGTAGTAATACCAATATTCTCACGTTTCTATATTACGAAGAACAAATCCAAAAGCAATATTGATTTTTGCAGCGGAATCTAGCTTATTGAATACTTCTTCAAGCTTCTTGTTGATAATTTTTGAATCTAACTTCGACATTTGAATGTTAAATACTTTATGTTTCCCATTCTCCATCTCAGTATCTACAAGGAAGTGTTGACAAGCACTCAACTCCTCTATGAGTTTCTCGCCATCTTCTCTTTCCTCCACTACAATTTTGATTAAGTTCGCCACAGTATCACTTGGTTTCCGTTATTTCGCTTCAACTTCTTTTCTCCGATGTTGTAGAGATAGAGGTAACTCGAAACATTTTTTCGCAAGACGAGCAAACCATGATAATTCATTTCTTGCTTATTGTAAGTGAAATACCTACAATCAGAACAAGAATTAATACCTGCTTGACAAATTTTGCGATGTCGAACTGCATGGGACCTAACATACATGTTTCAACAGTCCCCACACTGCACTTTCTCGTTTCTGTTCAGCGACGCCATCTCAAAAATGGGAGAATATTGAGTATTAAAAAAAAAACTAACTATTACTTGGTACATATCAAAGTAGGAGATTTGAAATACCCCAATAAATTGTTTAGTGATTTATACTTATTTGAATTTCAGGGAAAAAACAAAAGATTTTTTCAAATAGTTATACAATGTGAGGAACAATTGTTTTTCTCGCAAAAGAAATTCAAAATGATTATGTTTCTGTTTGCTGTTGCTAAAAAAGTTGGCTTTTCATTTTCAAAATCAACCAATCAGAATCCAGTATTTTAATAAAAGATCAAATTTCTGTTTTAGAAACGTTTCAATCATTATTTGAAAAACGTCTATTTAAAAAACTTAATTTTCCTCGAGTTACTCTACAAAATAAAAGAAAAAATTCCACTTGATTGTCTAATTGATGAAATAGACGTTGACTCCTACTTTTTTCACAATTTTTTGGACGTTTGTGTTGTCGCAAATAGAGTTCTCCGACTAAGTAAATGTTTATTTAGAGAAACTTGCTCAATCAAAGAGTTTACTTTTGATCCATATATTGCGTATCAAAGCTTCAAACTTACGGCTGAATTACACCTGACTAAGAAAGAATTTTTTTTCATTCTAGAAAAATTAAAATTTATCAAAAAGCCGTACGATAAGGTATCACAAATTTTTTTCTTCCTTACCGATACCCAAATTTGTAAGAACTCCCCAGCAATGTTGTTTATCCTTCGTTTCTTTACGAATTTTCATTTTCAAAATCCAAAACCAGGTTTGGAGTCAGATTTCGAGCGATTTGCTTTAAAAAATTCATCAACTATGAGTTATTCTCTCATATTTACCTCAAAATCAAAAAAACTTGAGTATCTACTCAAAAATCAGCAATTTCTCATTGATTAAATACAAAAAATTCAAGTAACTTGGAGATGCTACTTGTTCAAACTTGCTTTTTTTGTTACTTAAAATGGCAACATGTATTATTTTTACAGCAATCAAATTTTGGTCATTTAATTTTGCGATTGCTTTTGTATATATTTTTCCTATTTGGAAGATTTAAGTCCTTAAAAGGGTTCTTTTATTGGATACGACACCTGGAACTAAAAATTTCTTTTTGTGATTGGAAACGACAATTTGTAAATAGTACCTAAAATGGAACTTTGTTTCCAATTGGACACGACTTTTAATTAAAAATTCCATAAAAGGAAGCTGAAGTTTGATTGGACACGACTACAGACCAAATATGGTCAATCAATTTTGATTGGTTAAACCAACCCTTTCGAGTTGAAGATACCCCTCACTCATAACTAAAAATCATTTTATTTTCAACTTAACTACCGTCAACTACCTCCTCTTTCAGCCCTGAGTACTTTAATTTCAACTTAACTACCATCAACTACCTCCTCTCTCAACTAAAAATCAACCGTTCTTTTTACTCTGTACCTTTACTCAATTTATTGATCAAAATGATCTTCTCAGTGCAAAACAGCAACCTTATGTACTCTGTAGGAACTTCGCCTGATCTAGTACAAATTCAAGTGCGAGAAACAGTCTCTCGCTCTTTTCTGGCACGAATTGTCATTCCAATCCAAGTCTGGCACATGGTGGAAATGATGCAAAAATATTTCAACGAGCATCATATGATTCAAGTACCCATCAGAGAGAACCGACTTGGGACATTGCAATTGATGGAGGAAGCGCCTGAGCATGTGAGAATGAACTAATCAGAGTTTCCTGACTCTAGATATGTGGCTCAACCAGTCGATGAATTCCTCTTTCCTGGGAAGGAGGAGATGGGACCAGCCGAAAACCCCATCACAATAGATGAAGATGAGGGTTTTTCTACAATGACGCCTCAAAACAACCCTCCACAACAACCACCAGCAATGGAACCTCGTCCAGCTCTGCGTTCAATAGAGAGCTTTCAGAAATTTTCCGCTGCTCGCCAGCACTTTGATTAAAGGTTTTTGTAACAAAGTGTAGTTTGGTATTAACTTCGTTTCTTCAATTTCACATTTATTTTGAGAAAAGATGAGAAGTTCAGGGTTAATCATTGAAAAACAATTAGAATACAACCTAATTTAGCGTTCCGAACTCAATCACATGTTAAGAAACTTGATTAATTTTTGAATTAGAAAATCACTTATTAGAAAATCACTACAAAATTTGTACACAAGTAAAAAATACATGATGGTTTTTGCATCTTGTCAAAGAAAAACTCAAACAATTTTCGCAGTTTGTAGAAAAAATTGAAACAAAGTTTGCATTTTGAAGGAAAGAATTGAAACACTTTCCGGATTTTCTCAAAGAAAAGTGAAACACTTCTCGCATCTTTTTAAAAAAAAATTGAAACAGTTTTCGCATCTTGTCAAAAAAAGTAAAACACTTTTTGCACCTTGTCGAAAAAAATGAAACACTTTTCGCATCTTATCAAAAAAGTTGAAAAATTTTTTGCATTTTGTAGAAAAAAGTGAATCATTTTTCACAACTTGTTAGAAAAATTGAAATCGTTCTTGAAGCTTCTTGAAAATCAGAAGTAATCTTCTTCTGCTTGCCAGCACTTTGATTAAATTTTTTTGTAAATAATAGTTTTTTGGTATTAACTTCGCCCTTTGTAATTAAATGATTTCTTCAATTTCATATCAATTTTGAGAACAGATGAGAAGTTTAGGGTAAATCATTGAAAAACAATTAGAAAACAATTTAATTTAGCGTTCCGAACTCAAACACATGTTAAGAAACTTGATTAATTTTTGAATTAGAAAATCACTTATTAGAAAATCACTACAAAATTTGTACAAAAGTAAAAAATACCTGATGGTTTTGCATCTTGTCAAAAAAAAAATTCTAACAATTTGCGCAATTTGTAGAAAAAATTAAACAAAGTTTGCATTTTGTAGGAAAGAAGTGAAACACCTTTCACAGATCGTCAAAAAAATTGAAACACTTTTCGCATTTTCTCAAAGAAAAGTGGAACACTTCTCGCATCTTTTTTAAAAAAATTGAAACAGTTTTCGCATCTTGTCGAAAAAAATAAAACACTTTTTGCATCTTGTCGAAAAAGATGAAACACTTTTCGCATCTTATCAAAAAAAATTGAAACATTTTTTGCATTTTGTAGAAAAAAGTGAATCATTTTTTACAACTTAATTAAAAAAATGAAATCGTTCTTGCAGCTTCTTGAAAATCAGAAGAAATTTTTACATCTCGCTTAGAAATTTGTAAACATTTTTGCAAATTTCATAATAAAGGTGATCTTTTTTTCTTTTCTATGACTCTTTTGTAATTTCGAAAGCATATGAGAGAGAAAAAAAAGATGAATTTTAAAATTCATAACTATCAAAACAACAATCATTTAAATCAAATTTTGTTAATTTTTTTTGAGTTTTTTGTTTAACAAATTCTTTCCAGAAAAGGTGAATCGAGATTTTGTGTTGAAGCTAGTTTCTGGCTCAAACATAAATAATGACGTTTGATGTTTTGTGTAGCAGTCTTTTGTTTGCAATACTTGGCATTTTTCCTGCGCTTGTGCATTTCCAACTATGATGAACAGCGCTGTCAAATTCATTGAAAATTTTACCAGTTGATGAATTGGTATTTGAATAAAACCTGTATTTGTGCAGAGAGCAAAGTAAATTGGTAATTTGGTTTTTTTTTGAAAGGCCCAATCGCTGTAAAATTGATCGAAAGATTAACCAGTCAGAAGTATGTACAACTTAAAATTTTCCAAAGAACAGTAAAAACTGTGGTTACAGACACAAAAAACATGGGTTACTGTATATTTTTCGTAAAAATCACTGGAAACGGAAATAAATACAGTTTTTTGACATCAATCTGAATAAAAGCTTGGAAGAGTTTGAAGCATAGCAGCAGCTATCGGAAACATTGATTTTGCTGAGAATTTTGGCTTTATATAGGAACCCTATCACCTACACAATTCCATATTTGGAAACTTCACACAAAATTTCCATTATTAGTTCTATTTCTTTTTATGTTTAATTGAATGAATCATATTATTTACTTCCATTTTCCTTTAATCTCAAAACCTTTTCACTCATTTCTCCTCATCTGATCAGTTTGCTCTTCAAAGATGTACTCAAGAAAATACACTAGTCCCGAATATATTGAATTGTCAAAAAACGAAACAAAAATTGGGAGATTTGCTCGGTTCCAAAAATCCTTCAGAGGGAAACCCTGCTGTTCAAGAAAAATGAGTTGAGACAACTCGGAAAAAGACAGCAAGTCTATCTTGGGGAAAAAGAAGGAAAAACAATCTCCGCAATTAGAAATACTGTTATTCACGATGCTGAAAATTTTGGACACGTTCCTGTAATGGAGATCACTTCTTACAAAGAGTCAACTATGGATCAGGAGCTTGCCAACTGCAACAAAGTGTATGACATAACATCCTATAATAGAAGGCAAGTTTGTGTCACGATCAAGAAGTACAATAGTAACAAACCTCCCTACATTCAGATTCAACTTTTTACTGCAAAAGAGAATGAAACAATGAAACAAGTTGCCTATGTCAACTATACTTTGAACAAGTTCAAAGAACTGCCCCAAGTTTTGGGAGACTTTATGTTTGTTGAGAACTATAATGTACAAAAAATTGTGTTATTTTTATTATTGTCATGTAACTTTTTTTCCTTTGGTATTCGCGTTGAACAGTATGAGTTTGAATAATGGTTTTTCAAAAAATTTAATCTTATAACTTCATAATAAATTGAGGTTTTCCCATATTGTTCTACAAAAAATACCAAAAAATTTCACTAACTTTTATAGAATCACAAAATTTATCACACTTGCAGATTTTGGACATAGAATCACAAGCATCTCATTTTGAGTGGACTCTGCATAATAGTATTAAAAAAATCACATAAGATACAGATCCAATACCAAAAAAGAACAGCATATAAAAACTTATAGAATATCGTAGAAAATGATTTCAATGGAAAAATAATCAACCTTTACAACTACAAATTGAAGAATATGATATATTACTTGACATACTTCCTTCTTTACTAGGATATGTATAGAAATTTAACAAAATTTTATGAAGCAAGAATTTCGTCAAATACAAAAAAAAAATTTTTCTTGGTACCTGTATTGTTTTGGACCCGGACATAAATTCGAAAGAAATAGACCAAAAATCTTATTTCAGAGTTCTAATTGGATATAGAAATTCCTACATGGATTATGTTTTTGCAAACTCCAAAATCTTTAGACGGCATGCATTTCTGCTAGACGGCATGCAATTCACATAATTTTGCTGTATCTGTGAAATCTACTATACAGAATGACCTGGGTTTTGTTATGTTCCAATAATCTTCCAAGTTCATGCTTTCTTAGTCACGTGACTGGATTACTTTTCTGTTTATATCCTAGAAAACAATATCCTACAGTTTGTCCATCCTTAAAAGCTCCTAATTCTTTCACTATATTGTTTTCAAAACATTCAATATCCAAAACAACCAGGCCCTTTCTGATAACAGATTTCTCTGGAGTTTTCTGGTTAAAAAGAATAACAAACCATAAATGCATTGATGAAGCCAATATTTTAAATACAAAAACATTGGCTTCATCAATGCATTTTTGGTTTGTTATTCTTTTTAACCAGAAAACTCCAGAGCAATCTGTTAACAGAAAGGGACTGGTTGTTTTGGATATTGAATGTTTTGAAAACAATATAGTGAAAGAATTAGAAGCTTTTAAGGATGGACAAACTGTAGGATATTGTTTTCTTCCTCCAAAAAATTCAAACCAACATCCCAACCTTCTTGCTTGCCCAAAAGTTCAGCATTTGATATTTTAAGATGAAGAATATGATTGGAGGTGTAGCAGCTACCCATTTCATCATGCAAAAACTCTTCAATGTGCAGAAAGAAAAACATTTTCATACGGAAAATGGACTCGATGTTATTTTAACTAATCGTAATCATAAAAATATTATTGTACTACCTTTTTTGAATTTAGTTTAAGGTCATTGTTAACCTTTTCCTTCTAGATTTAAGATGGTTACTCAAGGTGAAAAACCCATAAATTTAGGAAAGTTTGTTTAGATGAAGAGAATCATGAACAAAAATCATGGATGTTGTTTGGACGTACATATAATATAACTCTTTTAATTTTTCTGTGCCACATTTTAGTTATAGTTTTGATGATAGTACGTGCAACCCTTTGAATAATTTTGTCCACAACATGTGAGGAAACGACAGCTTGGGTAGCTATCTTATCAAAAACAGTCGGTTAAATTCTACCTTCTCCGAAGCTATGAATAAATTCAAACAGTTTTCGCATCTTGTCGAAAAAAGTAAAACACATTTTGCATCTTGTCGAAAAAAAATGAAACACTTTTCGCATCTTATCAAAAAAATTGAAACCTTTTTTGCATTTTGTAGAAAAAAGTGAATAATTTTTTACATTTTGTTAAAAAATTGAAATCGTTCTTGAAGCTTCTTCAAAATCAGAAGTACTCTTCTTCTGCTCGCCAGCACTTTGATTAAAAATTTTTGTAAATAATCGTTGTTTGGTATTAACTTCGTTCTTTGTAATTAAATGATTTCTTCAATTTCATTTTTGTTTTGAGAATAGATGAGAAGTTCAGGGTAAATCATTGAAAAACAATTAGAATACAACCTAATTTAGCGTTCCGAAATCAAACACATGTTTAGAAACTTGATTAATTTTTGAATTAGAAAATCACTTATTAGAAAATCACTACAAAATTTGTACACAAGTAAAAAATACCTGATGGTTTTTGCATCTTGTCAGAAAAAAACACTAACAAATTTCGCAATTTGTAGAAAAAATTGAAACAAATTTTGCATTTTGTAGGAAAGAAGTGAAACACCTTTCACAGATCGTCAAAAGAAATTGAAACATTTTCGGCATTTTCTCAAAAAAAGTTAAACACTTCTCGCATTTTTTCAAAAAAAAAAATTAAAACAGTTTTCGCATCTTGTCGAAAAAAGTGAATCACTTTTTACAACTTGTTAAAAAAATTGAAATCGTTCTTGAAGCTTCTTGAAAATCAGAAGTACTATTCTTCTGCTCGCCAGCACTTTGATTAAAAATTTTCTTAAATAATTGTTGTTTGGTATTAACTTCGTTCTTTGTAATTAAATGGTTTCTTCAATTTCATTTTTGTTTTGCAAATAGATGAGAAGTTCAGGGTAAATTATTGAAAAACAATTAGAATACAACCTAATTTAGCGTTCCGAACTCAAACACATGTTAGGAAACTTGATTAATTTTTGAATTAGAAAATCACTTATTAGAAAATCACTACAAAATTTGTACACAAGTAAAAAATACCTGATGGTTTTTGCATCTTGTCAGAAAAAACTCTAACAATTTTCGCAATTTGTAGAAAAAATTGAAACAAATTTTGCATTTTGTAGGAAAGAAGTGAAACACCTTTCACAGATGGTCAAAAGAAATTGAAACACTTTTGGCATTTTGTCAAAAAAAATTAAACACTTCTCGCATCTTTTCAAAAAAAAATTAAAACAGTTTTTGCATCTTGTCGAAAAAAGTAAAACACTTTTTGCATCTTGTTGAAAAAAAAATGAAACACTTTTCGCATCTTATCAAAAAAAAAAACTGAAACATTTTTGCATTTTGTAGAAAAAAGTGAATCATTTTTTACAACTTGTTAAAAAACTGAAATTGTTCTTGCAGCTTCTTGAACATCAGAAGAAATTTTTACTTCTTGCTTAGAAATTTGTAGAAATGTTTACAAATTTCATAACAACTGGGATCTTTTTTTCTTTTTTTTATGATTTTTTTTGTAATTTCGAAAGCATATGAGAGAGAAAAAAAGATGAATTATCATAAGTTTTCAGTTTTTTCATTAAAAATTGACATGATTACTATTTAAAATTCATAACCATCAATAAAACAATGATTTAAAAAAATTTTTGTTCATTTTTTGAGTTTTTTGTTTTTACGAATTCTTTACCAGAAAAGCTGAATCGAGAAACATAAATAATGACGTTTGATGTTTTGTGTAACAGTCTTTTGTTTGCAATACTTGGCATTTTTCCTGCTCTTTTGCATTTCCAATTATGATGAACAGCTCTGTCAAATTCATTGAAAACTTTACCAGTTGATGAATTAGTATTTGAATAAAACCTGTATTTGTGCAGAAGGCAAAGAAAATTGGTAATTTGGTATGTGAAAAAAAATTGTCCAATCGCTGTAAAATTTGATCGAAAGATTAACCAGTCAGAAGTGTGTACAACTTACAATTTTCCAAAAAACACTAAGAATTGTGGTTACAGACACAAAAAACAAGGGTTACTATATATTTTTCGTAAAAATCACTGGAAACGGAAATAGTTACAGTTTTTGACAACAATCTGAAAAAAAGCTTGGAAGAGCTTGAGGCATAGCAGCAGCTATCGGAAACATCAATTTTTGCTGAGAGTTTCGGCTTTAGATAGGAACACTAACACCTACACAATTCCATATTTGGAAATTTCACACAAAATTTCCATTATTAGTTCTTTTTCTTTTTATGGCTAATTGAATGAATCGTATTATTTACTTCCATTTTCCTTTAATCTCAAAATCTTTTCACTCACTTCTCCTCATCTGATCAGTTTGCTCTTCAAAAGTGTACTCAAGAAAATACACTTGTTCCGAATATATTGAATTGTCAAAAAATGAAACCAAAATTGGGAGAATTGCTCGGTTCCAAAAACCCTTCAAAGGGAAAACTTATTTTGATCCCTGCTATTTGAGAAAAAAGAGTTGAGACAACTCAAAAAAAGACAGCAAGTCTATCATGGTAAAAAAGAAGGAAAAACAATCTCCGCAATTAGAAATAATGTTATTTACGATGCTGAAAACTTTGGACTCGGTCCTGTATTGGAGATCACTTCTTACAAGGAGTCAACTATGGATCAGGAGCTTGCCAACTACAACAAAGTGTATGACATAGCGTCCTATAATAGAAGACAAGTTTGTGTCACGATCAAGAAGTACAAGGTTAACAAACCTCCCTACTTTCAGGTTCGACTCTTTACTGCGAAAGACAATGAAGCATAATTAGGACACTGCATAAAGTTATGAAAAAAATTCACATAAGATACAGATCCAATACCAAAAAAAACAGAATATAAAAACTTATAGAATATCGTAGAAAGGGATTTCAATGGAAAAGTGATCAACTTTTACAACTACAAAATGAAAATTATGATATATTGCTTGATATACTTCCTTCTTTACTAGGATATGTATAGAAATTAAACAAAATTTTATAGTGCAAGAGTTTCGTCAAATCTAAAAAAAAATTTATTTCTTGGTACCTGAATTGTTTTGGATCCGGACATAAATTTGAAAGAAATAGACCAAAAATCTCCTTTGAGAAGTCTAATTGGATATGGAAATTCCCACATGGATTATTTTTTTGCAAACTCCAAAATCTTTAGACTGCATGCAATTCCACAGGATTTTGCTGTATCTGTGAAATTTACTATAAAAAAGGACCTGGGTATTGTTATGTTGCACCTAATCTTCCAAGTTCATGCTTTATTGGTCACGTGACTGGATTATTTTTCTGTTTATATGCTAAAAAATTGGCTTCATCAGTATATGCATTTTGATTTGTTTTTCATTTTAACCAGAAAACTCCAGAGAAATCAGTTAACAGAAAGAACCTGGTTATTTTGGATATTGAATGTTTTGAAAACAATTTAGTGAAAAAATTAGGAGTTTTTAAGGATGGACAAACTGTAGGATATTCTTTTCTTCCTCAAATAAATTCAAACCAACATCCCAACCTTCATGCTTGCCCAAAAGTTCAGCATTTGACAATTTAAGATGAAGAATCTGATTTGAGGTGTCCCAGCTACCCATTTCATCATGCAAAAACACTTCACTGTGCAGAAAGAAAAACATTTTCATAAGGAAAATGAACTCGATGTTTTTTTTAACTAATCGTAAGCATAATAATCTTATTGTACTACCTTTTTTGAATTTAGTTTAATGTCATTGTTATTTTTTTCCTTCTAGATTTAAGATGGTTAATCAAGGTGACAAACTCGTAAATTTAGGAAATTTTGTATTGATGAAGAGACTCAAGAACGAAAATCATGGATGTTGTTTGGACGTACATATAATAGATCTCTTTTATTTTTTCTGTGCCACAATTTTGTTATAGTTTTGATGCTAGTATGTGCAACCGTTTGAATAATTTTATCCACAACATGTGACGAAACGACAGTGTGGGTAGCTATCTTATCAAAAAGAGTCGGTTAAATTCTACCTTCTCCAAAGCTATGATTATAATAACATCTACCAAAGAACGAAATTTCATTTCCCTAGTTGAACCAGAAGGATCTGGAAATTTTTTTTTTATTTTTGATTGGTCGAAAATTGGTACTTTTCAACCAGCATTCGATAATTTTTTTTAACTTTTATCAACCTCTGTACAGTCAACTGAAAGAAAAAAACCTTAAGCTTATCCGAGGAATAGATGTTGACTTGATTGAAAATCTTACCAAAAACGAAACTAAAAATCTGTTTGATGATTCTTGTGAATAAATTTCGAACTCCAAACAATTTGTAAACATTCCCACTGCTGGGAGACACCGGGGATTGACTACAAAATACATCAAACACAATTATTTCATCAAAGCAAATTGGGAAGAAATGTAGAGTTGCAATTTACACACATGTTCTCGTTCAAGTCGCCGAGAGCTGTTTTACAAATCATTATTTTAAGTCGACAACTAGGTCTAGGATCTCAATTGAGAGAGTGGTATCAAGACGCAACATCTGTTCCTTCTGTCATTTACTTATTGGTTTAACCCCAAAAACAGTTGGTTCACATAGGTTTTGCTCTAATAGTCGCTCAATTCCAAGAAAAAATGTTTTACCAGCTGGAAAACAGACAACGTTTTTGGACGATGAGTACAGAATACGTCTCTATACTCAATATTCCAAAAACTACTACTAAGACTTCGAAAACAGTTCATTCTCATTTGTCCATACATTTTCATTCACTTTCTGATCAAATTTTTAGTAAACCTAATAAAAAGAGAGCTTCGAGATCTTCGGAAAAAAGACGTTGTAAAATATCGAAAAAAAAATTCAGAATTAACACAAAAAAGAACTCCTCTACACAAAAGAAGAATTATTTTATGTTCAACTAAAGGGTTACAATTGATATATATGATCACACTTTTGTCATTAAACGATTGATATAGTATGGAACAGTTTGTTTTAATTCAGTGATCATTTTATCAATCACAAAGTACAATTCCAAGAAAAGAAAAATTGGAACAAAAGCAAGACAAAGAAGAGATAGTACCAAAAAATTTAACTCTTATTACAGTGCTGTACATGCGAGGTTGAAAAAAGGTATCAATAAGCACCTTGTTGATTTGATTTTGGATTCTACTAGACTTAATTCAGACAGTTAGACAATAGCATATTAGATAAACGAGATACAAAAAAAACTGGGGAAGTTTTAAAAAATTTTGCAAGGAGAAATGCCTTGAAGTTTACTCAACAATGAGTGAAACAAAGGCTGCATTTGCAGGGAGAGCAATTTAAAACATATAATATATCGTTGTAAGATCATGGTAAAAGATTTGTTCCCAAATTGCAACAATTGGTTTCTACAGTGTACTGTCGCAAAAATCAATCTATTGGAAATTCTCCAAGTGATGTAAAAAATAATGATTTTTTATCAATTTTGTACAACAAATCATTCATGAAAAATACTAAACCAAAATTCAAAAATGGGGATAGAGTGAAAAATTCCGAAAAAGATCTTCCGTTCCGAAAAGGATACAAAAGCCACAGTTTACAGATGAAATTTTTGAAATTTTGGCAATACATTCGAGCAAACCTCCTACATACATCATCAAAGATCTCAAAAAAGATCTCAAAAACTTAATTTTCTTTTGATCAATTGTCATGAATTTTTTTTACTATTGAGCTAGTTTCTAAGGTTTATTTTAATTGTTATCCCAATTATAGTCTTAGTTCTTTTACAATATTTCTACCGGAACAAGTACATCTTAAAGGAGAATCGGAGGTTGCTGTTTCAGAAAAAATGCTGTTTCCATTAATAGTTCTATTTCCTTTTATGGTTAATTGAATGAATCATATAATTTACTTCCGTTTTCCCTTAATCTCAAAATCTTTTCTCTCATTTCTCCTCATCTGATCAGTTTTCTCTTCAAAAATGTACTCAAGAAAAAACACTGGTCCCAAATATATTGAATTGTCAAAAAATAAAACAAGAATTGGGATATTTGCTCGGTCCCAAAAATCTTTCGAAGCGAAAATTATTCAAGCCCTGCTATTCAAGAAAAATGAGTTGAGACAACTCGAAAAAAGAAAGCAAGCCTATCATGGTGAAAAAGAAGGAAAAACAATCTCCGCAATTAGAACTACTGTTATTCACGATGCTGAAAACTTTGGACTCGTTGCTGTATTGGAGATCACTTCTTACAAGGATTAAACTATGGATCAGGAGTTTGCCAACTACAACAAAGTGTATGTCATAGCATCCTATGATAGAAGACAAGTTTGTGTCACGATCAAGAAGTACAATATTAACAAACCTCCCTACATTCAGGTTCGACTCTTTACTGCAAAAGAGAATGAAGCAATGAAACAAGTTGCTTATTTCAACTATACTTGGAAAAAATTCAAAAAACTGTCCCAAAATTTGGGAGATTTTATGTTCGTTGAGAACTATAATGTATAAAAAATTGTGTTATTTATGTTTTTGTCATGTAATTGAAACATTTATCCTCGAAACCTTTTTTCCTTTGGTATTCGCGTTGAACAGTATGAGTTGGAATATTGGTTTTTTAGGAAATTTAATCTTATAACTTCATAATAAATTGAGGTTTTCCCATATTGTTCTACAAAAAATCACAAAAAGTTTCACTAATTTTTATAGATTCACAAAATTTATCACGCTTGCAGATTTTGGACGTAGAATCACAAACATCTCATTTTGAGTGGACTCTGCATAATGATATGAAAAAAATTCACATAAGATACAGATCGAATACCAAAAAAAAACAGAATATAAAAACTTATAGAATATCGTAGAAAAGGACTTCAATGGAAAAATAATCAACCTTTACAACTACAAAATGAAAATTATGATATATTGCTCGATATACTTCTTTCTTTACTAGGATATATATAGAAACTAAACAAAATTTTTTAAAGCAAGAATTTCGTAAACAAAAAGAAAAATTTATTTCTTGGTACCTGTATTGTTTTGGACCCGGACATGAATTTGAAAAAAATAGACCAAAAATCTCCTTTGAGAGGTCTAATTGGATATGGAAATTCCTACATGGGTTATTTTTTTGCAAACTCCAAAATCTTTAGACGGCATGCATTTCTGCTAGATGGCATGCAATTCACATAATTTTGCTGTATCTGTGAAATCTACTATACATAATGACCTGGGTTTTGTTATGTTCCATTAATCTTCCAAGTTCATGCTTTCTTAGTCACGTGACTGGATTACTTTTCTGTTTATATCCTAGAAAACAATATCCTACAGTTTGTCCATCCTTAAAGGCTCCTAATTCTTTCACTATATTGTTTTCAAAACATTCAATATCCAAAACAACCAGGTTCTTTCTGTTAACTGATTTCTCTGGAGTTTTCTGGTTAAAATGAAAAACAAATCAAAATGCATATACTGATGAAGCCAATTTTTTAGCATATAAACAGAAAAATAATCCAGTCACGTGACCAATAAAGCATGAACTTGGAAGATTAGGTGCAACATAACAATACCCAGGTCCTTTTTTATAGTAAATTTCACAGATACAGCAAAATCCTGTGGAATTGCATGCAGTCTAAAGATTGATATGTATAGAATTTAAACAAAATTTTATAGTGCAAGAGTTTCGTCAAATCTAAAAAAAAAATTTATTTCTTGGTACCTGAATTGTTTTGGATCCGGACATAAATTTGAAAGAAATAGACCAAAAATCTCCTTTGAGAGTTCTAATTGGATATGGAAATTCCTACTTGGATTATTTTTTTGCAAACTCCGAAATCTTTAGACTGCATGCAATTCCACAGGATTTTGCTGTATCTGTGAAATTTACTATAAAAAAGGACCTGGGTATTGTTATGTTGCACCTAATCTTCCAAGTTCATGCTTTATTGGTCACGTGACTGGATTTTTTTTCTGTTTATATGCTAAAAAATTGGCTTCATCAGTATATGCATTTTGATTTGTTTTTCATTTTAACCAGAAAACTCCAGAGAAATCAGTTAACAGAAAGAACCTGGTTGTTTTGGATATTGAATGATTTGAAAACAATTTAGTGAAAGAATTAGGAGTTTTTAAGGATGGTTAAACTGTAGGATATTCTTTTCTTCCTCCAATAAATTTAAACCAACATCCCAACCTTCATGCTTGCCCAAAAGTTCATCATTTGACAATTTAAGATAAAGAATATGATTTGAGGTGTAGCAGCTACCCATTTCATCATGCAAAAACTCTTCACTGTGCAGAAAAAAAAGCATTTACATAAGGAAAATGAACTCGATGTTTTTTTTAACTAATCGTAATCATAATAATCTTATTGTACTACCTTTTTTAAATTAGGAAATTTTTTTTTGATGAACAGAATCATGAACAAAAATCATGGATGTTGTTCGGACGTACATATAATAGATCTCTTTTAATTTTTTTTGCCACTTTTTTGGTTATAGTTTTGATGCTAGTATATGCAACCGTTTGAATAATTTTATCCACAACATGTGAAGAAACGACAGTTTGGGTAGCTATCTTATCAAAAACAGTCGGTTAAATCCTACCTTCTGCAAAGCTAAGAACAAAATGATATCTACCAAAGAACGAATTCTCATTTCCCTAGTTGGACCAGGTGGATCTGGATAATTTCATCTTATTTTGATTGGTTGAAAATTGGTACTTTTTAAACAGCTCTCGATATTTTTTAAAACTTTTATCAACCTCTTTATCAACCTCTTTATCAACCTCTCTATAGCTAACTTAAAGAAAAAACCTTAAATTTAATCGAGGAATAGATGTTGACTTGATTGAAAATCTTACCAAAAACGGAACTAAATATCTGTTTATATTTGATGATTCTTGTGAATAATTTTCGAACTCCAAACAATTTGTAAACATTTCCACTGCTAGGAGACACCGGGGTCTGATTACAAAATACATCAAACACAATTTTTTTCATCAAAGCAAATTGGGAAGAATTGTAGAGTTGCAAATTAAACACATGTTCTCGTTCAAGTCGCCGAGAGCTGTTTTACAAATCATTATATTAAGTCAACAACTAGGTCTAGGATCTCAATTGAGAGAGTGGTATCAAGACTCAATATCTGTTCCTTCTGTCATTTACTTCTTGATTTAACACCAAAAACAGTTGGTTCACTTAGGTTTTGCTCTAATAGTCACTCAATTCCAAGAAAGATTTTTTTACCAGCTGGAAAACAGACAACGTTTTTGGACGATGAGTACAGAATACGTCTCTATACTCAATATTTCAAAAACTACCACTAAGACTTCGAAAACAGTTCATTCTCAATTGTCCATACACTTTCATTCACTTTTTGATCAAATTTTTAGTAAAACTAATAAAAAGAGAGCTTCGAGATCTTCGGAAACAAGACGTTGTAAAATATCGAAAAAAAAATTCAGAATTAACACAAAAAAGAACTCCTCTACACAAAAGAAGAATTATTTTATGTTCAACTAAAGCTTTACAATTGATATATATGATTACCCTTTTGTCATTAAACGATTGACATAAAATGGAACAGTTTGTTTCAATTCAGTGATCAGTTTATCAATCACAAAGTACAATTCCAAGAAAAGAAAAATTGGAACAAAAGCAAGAAAAAGAAGAGATAGTACCAAAAAATTTGATTCTTTTTACAGTGCTGTACATGCGAGGTTGAAAACGGGTATCAATAAGCACCTTGTTGATTTAATTTTGGATTATACTAGACTTAATTCAGACAGTTAGACAATAACATATTAGACAAACGAGATACAAAAAAAAACTGGGGAATCTTTTAAAAAATTTTGCAAGGAGAAATGCCTTGAAGTTTACTCAACAATGAGTGAAACAAAGGCTGCATTTGCAGGGAGAGCAATTTAAAACATATAATATATCGTTGTAAGATCATGGTAAAAGATTTGTTCCCAAATTGCAACAATTGAATTCTACAGTGAAAAGTCGCAAAAATCAATCTATTGGAAATTCTCCGAGAGATGTGGTGAAAAATAATGATTTTTTGTCAATTTTGTACAACAAATCATTCATGAAATATACCAAACCAAAATTCAAAAATGGGGATAGAGTGAAAAATTCCAGAAAATTTCTTCCGTTCCGAAAAGGATACACAAGCCACAGTTTACAGATGAAATTTTTAAAATTTTGGCAATACATTCAAACAAACCTCCTACATACATCATCAAAGATCTCAAAAAAGAACTCAAAAATTTAATTTTTTTTGATCAATTGTCATGAATTCTTTTAATATTGAGCTAGTTTCTAATGTTTGTTTTAATTGTTATCCGAATTATAGTCTTAGTTCTTTTACATCATTTCTACCGGAACAAATACATCTTAAAGAAGAATGGGAGGTTGCTATTTCAGAAAAATCGTATCCTTCCTTGTACCAAAACGTTACTGAGGGAAAGTTTGTTTTCATAGCTGGGCGAGAAAGTTCTGATGAAAAAAGAAAGATTCTACCGATGAACCTTGAACCTGGATTGTATCCAAGTTTTGTTGATGTAGTTGTAGCCATGAATGACAAAGTTCAAAAACGTATAGGTGCACAAAAATATGAATATATGGAATTTATGTATCAGTAGATGAGGTTACACAAAAAATTGCCATTTATTTACCTGAGGATCAATCAGTGTTTATAATGCAAAGGGCTAATTTAAGCCACATTTCTGGTTGTGATTTAGAACAAAATCAGACAGGGGTTATAATGAAATTAAAAGGTCCACATTATCCTCAGTATTCTTACGATTTTTTAAGAAGAAAGTCCTTAATGATTTATAGTGATATTACAGAGTATGATATAGTAGGCGATACAAAAACCTCCTTACTGCGTTGTATTTTTTTCATTTGCAAAATAAAACATGGAGACATAATATCTGCAGGACAGTACATGAATTATCAATCCTTTACGAATCTACAAATTAAAATAAAAAAAAACTCATTCCATAGCATAAACAAGAACTAAGGGATACTACGGATGAAAAACTTCCTTCGCGTCCAAATGAATTTTTGATTTTTTGGGTACAAAGAGATCAATTTACTCCTTTTTGACAAAAATAGTATCGACGAATGGTTCCTCGAAAGCTACAAAAAACTCACAATTTGTGTTGATTTCACGGAATTTATTCTGCATTTCTTCTTTTTAAATTCTTCCAGAAGAATTTAAATAAAGTCCATGATGTGCAAGTTTTGAATTTTATCAGTAATTTTATGTAAAAGTGCATTTTTTTTGTAAGTGTAAACTTTTGCAGTATATACGGTGTAGTGAATTGTTTATTTAATTTTGTAATTTAACTCTTTCAATTAATTACTTTTTTTAAACAAAAATGCATCTTAGCAACTACTTTTTTGGTGGAACATATGGAAAATAATGATGGAATATGGATGTTGTAGTCCCCCAATTGATAGAATTAACGATAAAATAGATAAATTTACGAAAATTGTGATCAACTTCCAGTAAATTGTATAATCTTCTAAAATGATTACTCTGAGAAAGAAAGAAAAATTGTCATACAAAATTATCAGACAAAAAACGCTTTATGATACTATAGTCTTCTCTGTGTAAACAGACTTTTACCGGCGCAGATCAATTGACAAATTTGGATGATAATTTTTTGGTGATAAAAGAAAACTGAAATTAACCATTGCAAGAAATATGACAGAATAAAAAAAAGTTTGAGGTAAAAATGAGAACTGCATAAACTTATCTGATTGATCGCAACTTAAAATTTTTTGCATATGTATATCTTACTTCCAATGAAAAGTCCATGCAGTTCTGATTGGATGTATTTCAATTTTTTATGAAAATTTAAAATTTTAATCTCTCAAGGAAGCAATTCACGCTTCATTAAAATCGTGAGGAATGTGGAAATGCTATTACGCATCTGTCTTCTGATCGTGGGATAATTATGTGAAAAAAAATCAAACAAGTCATAAAAGTAAAAAGTATAATGGAGCTGTCATTCTTTCTCCAGATATGCTGGGGAATAAAAGGTAAAGTGGGATATAAAATTAATCAACCGCGAAGAGCTGTCAAGTTTCCCAAGGATATCTCGTGGAGTGAAAAAAATAACCTGTCAAAGATAATCCCCCTTGTCAATTTTCCCCAGATAACCTGAGGGAAAATAAATAAAATGAAAAAAGTTTTTAATAGATTCTATGAGAAAAAGTTTTTCTGTGATATATTAGTTTATGATCACATACACTGAATCGAAACCTAATTTTGTCAAAACTTACCTTCTGAAACTTCCCATTCGAAATTTTTTTCGATTTTTCAAGATAAAAATTTTTTTCAAGATAAAAATGTATTTGCAAGTAGAAATTTAAAAAAATTCCAAAAAAGTTTCTGAAATCTACCATCTGAAACTTACCATACCGAAGTTTTGTAAGAAAAGATAGGCCATACATATCACAAGTCGTAGGGTAAGAAACACAAGTATCGGCAAAATCGAGCTCCAAAAAAATCGGGCGCCGAGAAAATTTTCTGAAACTTACCATCACACTGAAACCTTACCATTCCCTATCTTAATACATTAGGAAACCTATTCCCTATCTTAATACATAGGAAGTTTATTCCCTATCTTAATACATAGGTTGGTGACCGGATGCTCTATTCCCTATATTAAAACTTAAGGGTCACAACCCCCGACCCCCTCCTCTGATCAGCTCACTCTTCTACTACTGCTTTTAATTTAAGAAGTGAAACCTAGGGAAAAATGAAAAAGGAAAAGTGAAACTCTGGAAAATGAAAAACAAAATGGTAGTTGTTGCTAGCTGGGTGAAAAAGCTAGAAAACTACTTTGATTAACGTAAAGATATGTTTTAATTAAGGTTGAGAGAAGTGCTTTCGCCATGCAAAAAGATACAAGGTTTCAGATGTTAAGTTGCAGGTTTTCGACCCCGAAACTTTCCAAAGTTTTACTAAAATCAGATCTAAAGATTTGAATGAGAGTCCAGTTAAGCCTCATCTACTAAGACATGGGGTTGGATTGGTCGGTAATACCGAAGTGTCTGATTTGTACCTTTTTCCGAAGGCTGTTTCTTTCCGTTCGCGACGATATAATCCAAATAGCCATCCTCCATCCGATTGTCTGATGCTCAGTGTGTTGCTTTTAAAACCGATCAGCTTGATTTCCTTTTATCTTAACATTTGTTTGTGTTTTTATCAACAAGTGTTTTCCAAATGGTGTTGGGTTTTCGATTATAATGTTTCTCGGGTATTGTAAATTATATTTTACTGAGTCGTGCTTCTGAGACGCAAATTATTTCAGATAAGGTGTCATATGAAGAAAGTTTTGATGAACCTAATGACATAGTGAACCATTTTTTTTACATTGTCAGCCAGTTTTCAGTTAAATGAACTGTCGGATCAATGATCAGAAATTGTGCAAAAATTCAATTTTCAAATCACAAAATAATTCTAACTGCGTCCTCAAAAACAAAAAAGTGATCAACTCTAATGTATTTTAGAATGCCATGTAGATGTATATAGTCTTGAAAAAACAGAATCACAGGTTTTGCTGAGGTAATTGATCTGATTTTACAGCAGTTTTTAGCGCTGAAATAATTACAGTTTTACTAGAAAAATTACAATTTCTTAGCGCGGAATCAATAGTCTGTCAAAGAGAACTGATATTATTGCTATACAAAATGCTTCATCGGAAGTTCCAAATTATGGCCCATCAAATTGTTGCTATTCACAGAATTACAAGTTCAATCCTATGGTTTGAACATCAGGTTTCTAATCTTTTCAACTGCAGCAAAAACAACGTTTTCGTCAAAAGGTAATTGTTGGGTGGTTTTCCAATTGGATTTCTAGAGAATAAGTCTTAGAATCCATATCTTTCCCCGCAAGGTATTTTACTAAAATAAACAGTAACAATTTGTCGACCCAGCGTGTTATGCATGCGCCTTTGATAGGTTTTTGTTCCCTCTGTTGCTTGAAAGACTTCCATCTGAGCACAAAAACGATAGTTCTTGGAATAATCGACGGTTCGAACTACTCCCAAAATTTCAACTTATTTGGTTGAATATTTCGCCTCGTGTGTGTCTTGCTGATTTAACTGTTTTCCAATCACTCCATGGTCCATGGCGTTGCTCTATCCAAGACCCTAAACCAATATGAGAGGTGCTGCTTTCCCAGTCAAGCCATTCGATTTCTTCTTTGTAAGACTCACCCTCTGACCAATTGTCCGCAAAATCTCTTTTTCTAATGTAGTTAAAATTTGATTGCTTATTTAGTTGTAATCTTTGAGAGATCCTTTGAATCCGATTAAAGTTTCGTTGGTGTAACATGTTGCAAGAGGGTTTGATCCAAACAAATAAGTTCATGACTCGTTGAAATTCGTTTGGAAAAGTGCTTAATACGTACCAAACGCGTTGTTTTAAACGCATAGAAAGCCATGCAGGCAACGTTTTTTTTCTTTTTGCTGAGAAAAAAATATGGCAAAGTTGTTTTGTTTTTCGCGCTGTGAAGTATTTCAATAATCAATGAAAAGCATAGATCACTATCAAAGAAAATAACTTTAGTTGTGATTCAAAATTTTTAAGATATATCAAAAACTTCTCACTGTCGAGAAAAACTAGTTGTAACTTTTTTTTG